>NC_092058.1:7935074-8241074 GCF_039877785.1 Chaetodon trifascialis | reverse complement strand
TGCATGGGTTGCTTGATTTACTTGAAAATATAGTTATGAGTTGGAATAAGTTTTAAAAAAAGAAGAGATGACCAAAAGCTGTTCTCAAAACTGGCTTTTGCAGCTTTAAGCTCAGGTGTATTAATACTATTCATGCAGTAAATTGGAGAACACATGTCCTGTTTTGATGATTAGCTCATTGATGTCATGTAGAAAAAGTGAAATCTTTGTGGACGTAGTTCATTGTGAGGAAAATTGAGACCTTTAGTTTGGGTCTCTGCTTGTGTGAGGAATGCTGTTTGTTTGCATCTGTGTTTTTCATATTACAGACTTGGGTCCCCCTGGGATATTGAAGGCTAGCCGATAAGGCGCAGCCACGCTGGAGGCAAATCATTAAATGGTTCTTACAATATTGCTCTATTTAAAACTATAGGCACACGTTTTTGTTTTGCCATCTATTTGTTCTGTTATTATCTACTTGTTAATAACTACTTGGCTGCCTCTTCACTGTCCTGTCCACTTGTAGAACCTCATTTTCTAGCCTATGACGTGTGTCCTCGCAGACTTTGGTTGATCTTGAAAATGAATCAGCGCTTTATTTCAGCAGTCTGAGTCACGGCTCAGTGTTTTCGGTTCGCCCACAGTCTGCACACACAGTACATAGTGAAGGATTCAGTCTGTTCTTTGACTAACATCTCTTCATTTTGTCTGTCGCTGGCATTAACCTACTTACTAACTTCAAACCTTTCAACAGAGAGTTTCCTTTCTTTTCTCCACGCAGAGTGGGCCCTGTTACTGTAAACTGACTCTCTGTACTTCCTAGTCTTGATGTTTGCATCTCCCTCTGGATGTTCATCTCCCTCCCCTTTGCTTTGCCTGTCTTCTGTTTGACTTTTTTCTCATTCATCTTCTGAAACTCATGTTTTTAATGTAATTTCTCTTGCCATAATCCCCCTCCATGATCATGACTGAAGCTACTTTAAATCGAGCATTTGTCTCATCTGTGTATAGATTAGCTGGACTTACTGCATTCAGATGTTGTAATGATAGTGGCGGGGAATGTTTTTGTACATGTGCTAAATGAAAACTAGATCGTGACTTCAGCGCTAACTGTATGTTTGTTTTTCCTCAGGCGCTGCTGTAAATTTGACCCTGGTCACCCCTGAGAAGGCAATCAAGCTGGCAGCTAACGACTTGTTAAGGCATCACCTCGCCAAGGACGGGTAAGCAGTGTCATCTCGTGACATCATCATCTTCAGAAAATACAGGGTCCCGTCAATTGTTAGCTAATATTTCCCGTGTCTGTTCACAGAAAGGGGCTGACAGTGTTCAAAGAGATGCTGGCAGGTTGCGGTGCAGGCATGTGCCAGGTCATTGTGACCACCCCGATGGAAATGCTCAAGATACAGCTGCAGGATGCAGGCAGGCTTGGTGAGAAGACGGATTTGATATTGAATATTACGAGACACAGTCCCTGCGTCTTAGCCCCAGTGTTAAAAATACATGTATTAACACTCTTTGTCTTTTGTTCACAGCGGCCCAGCAGCAAAAGCCAGTCATGATGTCGCCCACCAAGCTCGTGGCCACCAACACCATGCTCAGCCGCTCCTACAACTCTGGCATGGTGGTCTCGGCACCACGAGCTGTTTCTGCCACGCAGATCGCAAAGGAGCTCCTCCACACGCAGGGCATCCAGGGGCTCTACAAGGGTCTGGGGGCAACACTGATGAGGTAAAACTCTTATTCCCTCCTGAAGAGGAACTGTGTTGACTTTTTAGACCGGTTGCTTTTGTATGAGGATTTCAGTCTGAATCTACATTATCTTTTTCTTTCCTTCAGGGATGTTCCCTTTTCTATTGTTTACTTCCCGTTGTTTGCCAACCTGAACCGCCTGGGCAAACCCAGCCCGGAGGAGTCGTCGCCCTTCTACTGGGCTTTCCTCTCAGGCTGTGTGGCGGGATCCACCGCTGCTGTGGCTGTTAACCCTTGCGATGGTGAGTTTTCAGAGCCATGTCAGCCCCTGTGTGCCCTGTTTATTAACAACAACACTGTAATGTTCCTGAAATGTTGCCTCATATGTTTTTGTCCTTTTTTTTTTCCAGTGGTGAAGACTAGACTGCAGTCAATGAACAAAGGATCCAGTGAGGAGACGTACAGTGGAGTTATGGATTGTGTGAGGTAAGACAGTTGAGTCAGTCATCGTTGCATAACTGCCTTTTTTTTTTTGGTGTGTGTCTGTGTGTGTGTGTGTAAATAAACCCACCCCTCTGTTTCTCCACAGTAAAATAATGCGGAAGGAGGGACCCTCTGCCTTCCTGAAGGGTGCTGGCTGTCGAGCTCTGGTCATCGCGCCCCTGTTCGGCATTGCACAGGTCATGTACTTT
The DNA here is from genome assembly GCF_039877785.1 of Chaetodon trifascialis. NCBI lineage: Eukaryota > Metazoa > Chordata > Actinopteri > Chaetodontiformes > Chaetodontidae > Chaetodon > Chaetodon trifascialis. Next base: position 8,238,711 of record NC_092058.1, on the reverse strand, counting down.
GTTGGCGTTGGTGAATACATCCTGGACAACTCGCCTGTAAGCCTCCTGTCGGCATGAGCGCGTCAGCGTGCTGACTCGGCGTAGGACCCTCCGAGTGGAACAACTGGCAGCTACATAACACCAGTTTACAAGTTTTGTATGACTGAGTCAGAAGGCTTCAGGGTGTAAAGACCGAGGATGTCATTGTCTGTATGGTCTGACAGCTGTGTTGCACTTGAACACTTTTGTGACTTATTCAGTAGGCCATGGCCAACGTTTGCACTTGAAGCTGTTAGCCTTACTGGACTGAGGGACTCAGAGTTGCAGTGTTATTTTGTCTTTGTCCCGAAGACAGTCCTGTTCTGTTTCCCTCTGTGAGGGAGGGGAGCTCACTCCATCGAAGAGACAGACTTATTTTTGTGTTTTCCTCCATGCTATCACTTTTCCTAACATTTTCTACGTGTGTGCTACTTTTATTTTGAAATGCAGCAGCTTGCCGTACATTGTATGTTTCTCCTTTTCTTTTGCCGTTTCATGTTATAAAGCCTTCAAGTTGGAGCAAATGGGGGACACATGGGCCCAATTTAATGCAAGGGAATCTTCTTTTTTTTCCAACATCCATTTCAGCAGTAACTGTGAGTGAACATGTTTGATTTGACTGATCATGAACCTTCCTACTGATAGGGGACCATATACTCGCCAAATCATAGGCAGTGTCCTGTTATATACTTGATATTATCCCGACAATTATTTAGTAATCTGTGAACTGCATTTTTTTGTATCCTGATATCTGCAAAAAAAACCACTTGATGCATTCATGCACAATATATATGTATGTGTTTGTCCACATAACCTCAGTTTATACATTTAAGTCATGCACACCTACAATTCCACTGAGTAATGTTTTAGGTTTATGCCTTAACAGAGCGGATTGACTGTGGATTAAACTGTGACTAAACATGTGAAAGATGACTGTTACCATATTCTGTGTTTGTGATGGCTTTTTGTATGTGCTGTATACATGCATTAAAAATGTGCAACACCTTCAATCTGTGTTTTTGGATTGATTTATCATTATCAGTTTACACAAAAGGAACAGACAAAGAAACTAAAGCTGCGTAAAGATCGTGAAAGTGTGGCTTTCTTGTGATCGTGCAGTGCAATGCAGACACACAACTGCATTATCACTGGTGCATTAATGTGCACATCACAGCACACCAGTGTTGCAGCCGGGGTCTCATTTTAATTATAGCAGAGTAGCTTGTGAAGTTGGAGATCAATAAAGTCTTATCTTTACCTTTGGTGATACATCATTTATTATCAGTCACTAAAGTTTGAAGTAGTGCCTCAAAATTGCAGCCCCCGTGATAAAAACATTTAATGTTTAGTGAAAAAAGGTCAAAGGTGTTTGACATCAACGTTGTGCTTTATGCAGTTAAGCTTATTGATCCTGGAGTCTGTAATACTGAAGCGTTTCTATCTGTGTCTGTCGGTCAGTGGGCCTCCTGCAGAGATGATTTTGTCAAAGCAGTCTAACATTGTTTCAGGAATCAGTGGGTGTACATGTAACGGCATCATCGCTTTAGCGCCACGCTGTCGTTTCATGTCGAGCGTGCACACACTCAGCTATGACGCGTTCAGGAACCTCACCGACCACAAAACTGACACTGATGAGGCCGCTCGTCTTCCTCCTCTGACACCCCACAAGAAGCCAACTGACGATTCATGCACTTCAAAGGCGGGAAAACAGAAAAGCAGTCAAACAAGAAGATAAAAGCACCCAGTATTTTTTCTTTTATTACGGTTAACAGTATGACATAAACTATATTATTCTATAATTCACATCTTATTGGCACACCAACAAAATTTACATCCAAAATAACTCACACAAAATGCAAAAACTAGCTCACTGTTACAGTTCACACGTGCTCCAGAAGAGCTCAAGACGCTGTGTTACTCATGACCTTTTAGATGAATTTGGAGATTCACAGAGTGGCAGTTTGTCATCAGACCTTTCCGAACCCTTTGGGCTGGTGTCACGTCTACGCTTCCTCTATTGTGCTTTAAAGTAGAAACACTTGAGAGTGGCGGCTGGGAGCGAGCACAGTCATTATGTACATCATCAAATCAGCAGGATAGCACAGCAGCTGGAGGCCCGTCTGTGGGACTAAAATAGGCACGTGATGCTTTGCAAAGGTAGACAAGTCCTCAAAACATTGAAGCACACAAAGTGTGACTGGCATAAGGCCTGGAAATGACACAAGAAGGGCACAAAGGACGTTAACAGCAAGTGCATAAAATAGGCGGCCGTATTTACAGGAATCCTCCTCAGTCACAACATTCCTGTGTCAAAGAAGGCTTCGTGTGCTGCGGTGGAGCTGCAGGGCAGCACCGTCGCCTCTGTGGAGCAGCAGCGCCCAAACAAAACGCCGTTAAACCCCAGGAATGTCACAGAGCCGCGCCAAAAAGCCGAGCGTGTGTTATGGAGGAGAGCGGAGAAATAAATTTTCAGCGCTGGTGGAGTTTGAGGGGGAGGGTGTGAAGATAGGGATCCAGCGTATTGTGTTGAATCTGGCCCGCGGACAACTGGGATGACTGGGACGACTGGGATGTATTGTACTCTTTCTCTCTCTGTGTGCTATTCAGTGAACCTCCCCACCAGGACGATGGACGATGAGAAATGACATTGAAATGTAACTTTGGTGTCTCCCTCCTTATGCATATGATTATGAAGGGAGTGGTGAAGGTGTGGTGGGCTGGCTGGTGGTGGTGGTGGCAGGGGGGGGCGGGGGGGTCAACTCACCATCTATATAACCTCCCTGTTGTTCCTGATGGCACAACACAGAACCATACTGAAGATCATGCCTATGATCTGCAATCAGACACACGTTGGGACACGTTAGGACGTCTGTGTGAAGCAGCACCACCCAGGATAATCACTATTTTGGGTCTGTGAAGTTTAAATTCAAGGTTTTGTTCACTCTCACCATCACTCCTGCGACACCGATCCCAACGTATCCAATGATATGAAGCTTCTCGTTGAAGAAGGCTGTGATTGCGGTGAGGCAGTCCTGAAAACAACAAAAAGCATTTTTATTGTTAATTTCAGGTACTGTGCAGTGAATTATTCTGAATGAATTAGTGATTCGTGACTGACGCAACACTTTACAAGCAGGTCTTGTCTTAAACAGCGGCACACTGCCACCATGTGGGCATAACATGCTATAGCAGGGTTCACCTGGGTGTCCTCGGCCACCTCTGCACAAAGTGTGCTCGACACGTCTGATGTGGAGCCTCCACAGCAGTTCAGCTGTGAACGTAAAAAGCAAAGAGAAGGAAATTAATCGTGACAAAGTGAGCGAGGAGGCAGCCGAGCTCAAGCCGTGTTTCACTCACAGTTCTGTGGTAAATGAAGGCGATTGCAGTGCCGTTTGAATTGGACACATCAGCGATGGAGCTGCTGTAAAACTTTTGGACCTCCTCAACAATCTGTTAATGATAAAAGACGACAAACAAACAGTAAATTTAAATGATGTTACAGTCAAATGAAATCGCTTCTGTTGTCACTTAGGTGTCGTACCTGTTCCTTGTTTATGAAGCCAAACACACCGGCAGCAATCTCTGCTCCGAAGATGATCAGAAGGCAGGCAAAGAACTGCCGAACACAGAAAGGGTTATTAGAAGGTGACACTTCATGTTACAGGTCAGTCGTTTCATAATAATTAACTCATACTAAAATCCAAAATTGACCTCGGAAACAAAAGCAAACAGTCGCGGAGATTATTTTATGTTTTCTAATTATTTCCTGTGAAAGTCCTCAATATAATTTGATGATACTTCACTTATTCAGCAGGAAAAACATGAATGTCCTTGAAAGAAAAACGCTCCATTTACACCAAAATAAAAATTCATCAATTATTCTTTCATTCTTAGAAACTTTATCCTACATAATTGTTAAATTCTACGTTTTCCTGCAGACAAATGCTACTTTCCCCTGCTGTGCACTGAATGAAAGACTCTTGCTTACCCTCGCAATTACTTAGAATTAATTAATTGGAAGTACACCAATTAAACTCTATTTCCCTTGTAATTAGCACCAAATTAACAATTGATCTTTCCAGGAGACTTGATGGGAATCAGTAGGGAATTATTTAGAAGTCACAGACCTGTAAAAAGAGGGCGTTCCCATCAGAAATTCAGATTGTTTGCGTCACATGTAGTATAAAACAGTTCATCTTTGAAATGCACTTCAACCCACCGATGCAAGAAGACACTGAGACTCCCGAACAGCCCCGAAACAACCAAAGAACCCAACGATCATCATCAGCCCCCCAGCACCGAGAAGGATGTACACAGCTGAGGAGAGAAAAGGAGGACGCATTAGCACTTTACTGTGTTACTCTGTTGAAATTAATCAACAATCCTCCAACCGTGTGATGCTCGCGACGCAGGAAATTTTAGCCTAAGTAGTCAAAGACGACTCCAATCTAAACGGTGTGTTAACGCTCTGTCGCATGACTGCAGTTCACAGCTTCATCTGAGGATGGCAGCACGACCGAGCTGCTTTCACCTCTTTGCTGAAGCAGACTTTATAAAAAGGGCTGTTGTTGTTGTGCTTCACTACCAGCGGAGAAGTGTAGGTGGAAACTCTCTGAGTGGCCTAAAACCTCTGAATCGCCTCCCACAATTCAGTCTGATTATCAGCCTCCTCCTGCAGTCCGGCCGCTCGTGAGTTTTAAAGCTTTGAGTCGAGATGAAAGAAGTCTGAAACACAAAGGGAATCGCTGACAGTGGCTCTTTCTCTGGTTTGGCTTCCTCCTCAAAATAGTTCTTCTTTGTCTCTTTGCCTGCCCTTCATGAGCGACACATGAGCACGTTTAATCTGTCAGATTAGAATCGGTGTATAAACTGCGTCCTGGCGTCGGTGTGAAGTTATTAATGTGCTGATAGAGTCCAGAAAGTGCTGAAAATATCTTCAGTGGCCATCTGTCCGTCCCTGTCAGGGCTGACTCTGTCCTTCTGGACATCCCACCCATGTCTACGTGTCTGAAATGTGAGTTAAAGCTGATGTAGAGTCTGTCGAGTTTATTGAGAAACAAGGCTTCCGGGTTATCCTTTCCAATCACTCTGTGCATCCGCGGTCCTGTAGGGTAAAGCAGTAAAACAGATGCCATCTGTCCAGCGAGAAGGCAAATCAAATTTTCAAGGGTTTGATTACTGCAGAATCAGACTGCATCCCCCGCCATCCCAGCTCTCCTCGAGCCTGGATGTCATCCCCTCCCCTGCTCCCAGCCCTAACTACCGAGCCCTCTACACTGTAACCATACACCGGCCCGGTCCCCGAGGTCCATGCTGAGGGTCTAATCAGCGACACAGACAGCAACCACCGCAGCAATTTAATTAATCCACATGGGGGGATGGCAAGCTGTTGTTTTCCTGCCGGCGAACAAAAGGAAAGGTAAAGATGAGATGAACAGAGCGCTGGAAGCTTTGAAGCAAAGAGAGTTAGCAATGGAAAATAAAACGGGCCAAGACAGCTTCTACTGTACACAAAGTGTCCGCACAGAGCCGATCTGGCCGGGGATGCTTTCCATCACCTGATGGCTGACTTTACTCTGTTTCTCTGCAGCGCTTCCTCTCAGCGAATCTGGTGCTTGTTAACGCTGCAGCTTGTACGTTTTCCACACATCTTCAGCCCGTCTCTTAAGCTGCTCTCTGTCTGGATCCTGTATCTATATTCACATGATGGCTGTTTACACACTGGCACAGGGAGCAACAAAGGTGACAGAGTGGAAAGTGATTCATCCGGGGGGAATGCTGCCACTTTGCCTTGTTATAGTATCACACTCTGTTTGGTCCCTTGGCTGGAGGTGAATGTGAGAAGCGATGCACCAGCAGCTCATGATGATATTTATGTTGTTGCCAGGGCCCCGCTGTATGATTGATCCTCTGCGGGACCTTTCGGTTATTTACATAAATTGACAACTTTGCACTCAGTAATCTGCTGCGGTCTGTCGTCGCCTAACAATGGCAACACTGGGGAGGTTTATCAGATTGCTGATGCATTCATGAGTGAGCTGCTGTAGCTGGCGATGTAGGGAAACGTACACCATTTGCAGCTGAAATGTGTCTTGAAGTACACAGCAAGGTACGTGAGTGGTGATTTGTGTGGCAGGTTTGGACGAGCTCTGTGACATTTGCATGTCAAATGAAGCCAAACTGGAGAAAAATGATGTCACCTGCAGTAGTTTGAATGAACAGGTGGCTGTGAGGGCATAGCTTACATTGCGTGTTGTTGTGTTTTTAGGCTGCAATCTTGTAATTCTGCACATTTGCACAAGCTGCTGCATGAAACAGCTTTTTTCTTTAAACAAGGACGCACTGCACGCTACAGCATTAAGACTGCTCCTAAAGGAGTCTTCAGGATAGACTCCCGTCACCTGCCCCACCCAACCTGCTGTCCACGCCCTGAGAGAGGCAGCCAGCCCCATGAAAGCACAGCGGAGAGCTGATGAAGTGAAGTCACCATTTTAGGTCATGGTCTAAACGGGAGTAACAAGAATAGGCTTCATTCTGATCATCTGCTCCTACGCAGAGCGAGCCAGAGAGAGAGAGGGCCTATTGTATGAGTACCGCGACACTACTACACACTGAAGGGTGTTTGTCTGGCCTACTGTACCTTTTTATCGCATGCTGTGTGTTTTATTCAGAGATTTACTCTGAAAAGGAAATCTACATTCAACATCGATCAAAAGCTGCGAACTTATAAAGTATTTCTGCAATGATTAGAGGCTGTTCATTAATCAGTTCGAGGCTCTGGCCCATTTGTCACTGTTTGAGAAACTCTGATCGATCAGTTTGTTTTGTTCCAGCGAGAGGAAAATCAAATCAATATCTGAAAACATGAGCAATTCTCCCCGTAACCCATAAGCCCGAGCGCCGCCACTAATGGTGCATCTCAGTGATCATTTGTCCTCTTTCACTTCCCCTCGTCGCGTAGCCCCATGTGTCACATGAGGATATAAATGGTGGTTAAAGTCACTTAGAAAAGTGATTTCCACCGGATGTTGTAAAAGAGGAAGTGATGAAACATCGTGATGCATTTAGGGAAAATCTGCCAGTGAAGCGTTCATTACTGCTCGGTAACACCTGCGGCCCCTGAAAGTTAAACTGGCAGCAGGGAATCCCCTGAGATGCTTGCAAAGGTTTGTCAAATGATCATTACAGTGCAGCACAAGACCTGATGCCATCATGCATGAAATCTGCTACTGCTCTGGTACATTTTTCACCTGAATTAGATTCATTTTATAGCCCAAACCTGTGTATTATCTCCAGAAAAATGGAGTCTTGGAGCATCTTTCAGGCTCACATTCGATGCTTGTTTTGTTCTCTCCTTTCTGGCTTTCAGAGGAAATTAATCAGCACCATGACATTTAAATTCTAAAGCAAATTTGAGCTGCTTTGTGGCTCATGTGACTTATCTCTCCTCCAGTGATGCATTTCATTTCGCTATCTTTCATGATGCGTACGGTGAGGTGTGGGTGGAGGCTGCACGTACCTATGAAGAAGGTGTCAGGGGCGCCTTCGCCTGTCAGTAGCTCCACTGTTTCTGGGTCAAACCTGAGCCAAAGTCCCACAGCCAGCACCAACAGGCCCGACAGCTGAGGGATGATCAATCATATCGTCAGTATTCAGGTCTTAAGTCCACATTTTGACAGAATAACAGCACGATCTTTCAGCCTCTGTGAAACGTCCTTCCTTCCCTGAAATCACCTCCCAGTTAAACGCTGAGGCCCATCATGTGCTTTTGTTTCCTTTGGCTGTTCTGTCGATTAACATTCTCCGGCTGGTGCTCTTGTCTTTGTCTCATCACTGAAGTGGCTCTTGCTGCCTCTTTCTTTCTCCTGTTTATTCTGAACAAACTTTTCCCAGAAAAGTTGATGCATCTCCTCTCGAGTAACGCGCAGTTTTAGACGGATCACGAGCTGCGGATGTAACCAAAAGAACACTTTTTGTCTGTGTATGAGACAAAATTTCATGTGTAACCTTGTTTTTAGTCTTCATAGGCAGAAGTCTATCCTAAGCTGAAAAACACAGTATCAGGTGTGGTGTGTCTGATGGCTTTGTCATTGAGAGATCATTGGTCCCGGGGCAGCGTGACCAGAAATAAACCAATCGATTGAAACCAGGTGTCACCCTGAGGATGCTAATCCTTCTGGCCTGCCATCATACACCAAAGTGGCATCATTTGGTTTAAACTGCCAAAGCTATATTGTGTATTTCTATAAAATGATAAAGAAAAATTAGACTTGTCACAAGTTTTATGTACAACCCAGATTCTAATTCTTTAACGGTGCTCCTGCGTCCATGCACTAATCTCCTTTAGACAATCATGTGTTCACAAAGTGGTGAACCTCGCTCCATCCTCGCTTGTGGACGACTGAGCCTTTCCAGGATGCCCCTTTTACACCCAATCATGATGCTATCACCTGTGACCAATCAACCTGTTTACCTGTGGAATGATCCAAACAGGTGTTTTTGGAGCATTCCACATCTTTCCCAGTCTTTAGCTGCTCCTGTCCAGACTAGTTGGAAAGGTGTTGCTCCATCAAACTCAGAAAAATCAACGAGGCTGATGAAGTAAAACATTAGATATACTGTCTTTGTACTGTTTTCAGTTGAGTTAAAAAGGACTATCAAGTCATCACGTTCTGTTTTATTGATGTTTTACACGGCGTCCCAACTTTTTCGGAATCAGGGTTGTGTGACAAAGTTTAGTTTTACAACATTTTACACAATAAATCTAGCTGTGAACAAATAATTAGCAGGTTGAAAACTAAATTACAACCCACGCTTCTGTCTGTCTTTGTCTTATACATCTGATGTGATATCTCAAGCTTTAAACCTTTAACAGTGAATTTACATTTTAAAAATAGCAAATTCTGGGAACAGAACTGTGATAAAGGTCGTCTGTCTCGTCTCTGATTGGAAGACGAAAGCCTGAACACTGTAACAGCATCTCCTGTTTCCATACCGATCATCACAATATCTAAACGGCAGCATCATAGCATCAGTGGTCCATCTCCCATGGTGCATTTCAGCCACAGGCTGTGCCAGCCTCACAGTGCCTTGGTGATGTAACTCACACTGGCATTGGCTGCTTGTTTGGCTCTGCACCCCAAAATGACAGCGTACTGTACGCCCCTTTTGGCTCCGACCACAACAGCTCTGCTTTCAGTCCTGAAACTCCTAAACAAAGAGGCCGCTGTCTGGGTGACACAAGTGATCGTCTTACAGAGCACAGACGAGTCAATTCAGCCATTTAAATCCATATATACTGTATCATGTAGCAATAAAACATGAGCAGGACAACTGCAAGAGCCTGTAGCAGCACCCAGAGCCGAAACACTCCGTCCATTCATTGATAAAATCAATTCATTTTTTCAAGCTAGGACACCAAACACGACCGATTTCCAGCCGGTCAGGGACGAGGATGTGCTGATGTTCGTGACAATCTCTTTTGGTTTGGCGCTCTTTTTCAGAAACAGTTTGAAGACATCACCTCTGGCTTCAGGAAACTCTACAGTGTCACTATTTTCAGACATTTTATTAACCAGAGAAATAAAAATACATGAATGCAAACCCTGCAGTCTGAAGCGGGAGCATAAACAGCTGAATTTGGCAGCGATGCTGTTCTCTAGCGGCTCTCAGCCTGGGAGTCAGGACCCCGGTGGGTTGCAGAACAAATCGTGATGATTAACTGAGCAGGAAAGCAAGAAAAAAAAACACATTTCTGTGACACAAACCTACTTTTTTAGACACCTTTCTTGGATTATTGAACTTCTTTGGGGCTCTTAAATGATTAAAATACAACAATCTGAAAAACTCTTGAACAGGCTGCACAACATCACAAGTAAACACGGCTTTGCTTAAGATGTCACAACCCAAAACTTTTGCTTACGCCATGTTTACCAAATGTGCATTCCCATCATCTATGCAGAGACCTGTCATAATGCCAGATGATAAGTCTCTGCACAGAAAATCGAAAGTGAACCTGCAGTAGCCGGAGCCACGGGAAACCTTATCCCAGCAGATCTAATGTAGCATAACAGACCAAAACAAACCCCCTTGCACTATGTGGCCAAAACAGATTAACCCTGTCTGTAATAAACACGCTACACACTCCCGGAGCTGCAGCAGGGAAGTCACAGCACAATGCCAAACCACGGGAGAGGGTCTGAACAGTGGGTGTGTTTGGGAAGTAGCCTCACACTGCAGCTCTGATGTTCGTGCTGCAGGGTGGCCACAGTGCATCACTCACTGCACAAATCACGGGGGTGTTAAAGGGTTTAGTGGCTTACAGGCTCTCAATTGATCTACTCATTAATTATTAATTAGGAACGTTTAATAGATAGACAAGACTTGAGCACCTGTAATGAGGTATAAGCGCCGTGTGATGGATTTCAATGAAAAGAAGCTGACTGATAACAGAAAGCAGGAGTGGTTGGAGGATTTAGAGAGTCAGAGGAGTTTGCACCGAGCAGGTGATGGAGGCAATCTGCGGGATTAACTCCGCTGTGAGAGGAGAGCAGGTTAATTAAAAACCATATCTAACAATGTTAATAGGCGGACTGTTAACCTGCAGTGTGTTGGACATGTCTGAGACAGCTTCTCCACATGCAAACAAAGCATTGAAGATGAGTATGATAAACACACAACGCCTCCTCTGACAAGATACACAAACACTGACCAGGCTCAAAACACTGGACTGATTTTAGAAAAACAGCATCAGCGTCGTTTCCACGCAAACCGCCGCTGAAGCGGACTTACCCAGAAGATGAAGTTGAAAACGAAAAGCAGATATTTCACGCATTTCATCCCTCCCTGCACTTTGCTCATGATGCCGCCCGCTTCGTCTGGATCTTAACGCTGTGATTTGTTTTTTGTTTTTTTGTTATTTTTGCAGATCCTCGCTTCTCCCACTTGGACACCAACCATGTAATGATGCTGCTGACCTGCTCCGCTACATCCCAACATGCGCACAAGCTGCACGGGGCTGGCCGCCGAGCGCCGCCCATCCGCGTGCGCGCCGAAGTCCCCGAGGTGGTCTTCGGGGACCGGCGCGCGAGGGAGCCTCCCAGGATGTCACCCGGTTACATCAAGGGAACAGGTGCATTTCGGGATGTCGTGTTACTGCGTGGGGTTTGGCACGGCGGTAATGATGTCATCTCAAAGGTAAAATTCCCCGAGCAAAAATCACATTTTGTCCAATAAATCTCATTTGAAAGCAAAATGAGTTGGTAGATATGAGTAAAGACTGAATTATATAACAATCTGTGTGGGTGGGAGAAAGCTGCCATCTGTTTGCGGTTCCTATTTTTTGTGTCACTTTGGAGTAAATTTAATGAATTTAACCGCCCTGAGGGTCTTTGTAGGACTGAGCGATACATTTGAAACCATCTATAAATCCTCCCATTAGCTTCACTTTGACCTCTTACACCTCCATGACTTTTACATTAGAGGCTTATCAACTCTGTGATCAGTCACCTCTCTCTTTTAAACCTGCATGTCATCCTACACCCTGCCTCTGATATCACTGTTTATTGTGGAAATATGGCAGCTTGTGTACAGTGTTCACTTAAACCACAGTGACCTGAGATAAGTCACCGACTGGCACAGTTAAAAGAAGCTGTGCCACGGCCTAAGCCTGGGTTTAACAAATACTGAAGGACCTGTAGTTCCCCCACGACTCCAGAAGAGTTTTACCAGACAGTAGATAAAATCTGCATGTGTTTTAATCATTTTAAAAAAGAAAAACATCAGTGAACTGTTTAATTGTGTTGTCTGTTTAATGTCAAAGCCTCCATTCATGTTCCCCAGAGGATGGATCCTGATGACTTTGGTGATCCCGCCACCGCGAGTTTTGACTTTTGTAGTTTTGCTTGAAATGTCTCGACAGCTATTGAAAATATTGCCATGAAACTTTGTTCAGACCTTCATGATCCCCTCAGGATGAACTGTCACGACTTCAGTGATCCTCTGACGCTTCATGTGGCGCCATCATCAGGGCAAAATTCCACTTTATCCAGTTCCTCAGCTTAAGACCTGCAAAACTCCCATCAGCCTCAGCTGGTCTTTGGGTTTACTGCCACTGAGAGGATGTCAGCATGCTAATACGCTACACTAATATGGTGAACATGGTAAGCGTTACACTTGCTTAACAGCAGCATGTTAGCACTGTCAGTGTGAGCATGTTAGCATGCAGATGTTAGCATTTAGCTCACAGCACTGCAGTAAAGGTCATCCTCATGGAGCTGCGAGCATGGCTGCAGACTCCTGAGGATGACATGTAATGAACTGAGTTCTCAAGACATGCAAACGAATTAGTGTTAAATTGAAATGATGATCTTGTTTTGGATAATTTGGATCTTGGACGAGTAATCACCAGACAAGATGAAAATATTGTCTTTCAGGACTTCAGGGTCTCTGTAGAATCCTGTATTTAAAATTTCCAACAATCTTGAGTCCAAAGAAGTTGGGACTCGGTGTGAAACCTAAACAAAAGCAGAATGTAGTCATTTGCAAATGAACTGTGTTCACCAACAGCAGTTTTACAGAGTGTTTCTGAGCCCATGTAGTAATATCCTTTACACAATCGTGTGTCCAAACGGGCGTTTTTGGAGCATCCCACAACTTTCCCAGTCTGTTGTTGCTCCTGTCCAAACTTGTTTGAAACACGCTGCTGCATCAAATTCAGAATAAGCAGATATTTATAAAAAACAATGACGCTGATGAGGAAAAACATAAATCATATTGTCTTGTTTTTAATTGAGTATGTGGAAAAAAAAGGATTAGCAAATGATCACGTTCTGTTTTACTGATATTTTTCACTGCGTCCCAATGTCTTTGGAACGTACTTACTTCTGTATGTGTGTTTATATACAAAATACACTTGGTGCCCCATGTCAGGACAGATTATTCATTTGCTTAATAACTATTTGTATGGGTTGAGCTTGTATGCATGCAGAGTATACTGCTGCTGCTGCTGCTGCTGCTGCTGCTGCTGCTTGGCACTCTTAACATAAGCCAGTTCCTGTGAATGTGAAGAGCGCATGTGGAGCGTCACCAAGGCTCTTCTGTGTCTTCTCTGCGGGCCGGAGGGGGTCAGCTCGGGTTCACCCGCTCTGACAGTCGAGCGTCTCATGTTTGTGCTGCCTTTGTTCGCTGCACGGATGTGGGAGGGAAACAGCGACCCCCTGTTTGCCTGCCAGAGTATCTGTGAGGATCAGTCCGGGTGGATCATGAGACACATCACATCACTGCCTACCTCCTCTTTTTATCAGATGACATCCATCGCAAGAGTCAGCAAAAAATATAATAGGATCCATTTATAGCACTGGTTGCATTGCTACTTCTTTAGATAGATAGATAGATAGATAGATAGATAGATAGATAGATAGATAGATAGATAGATAGATAGATAGATAGATAGATAGATAGATAGATAGATAGATAGATAGATAGATAGATAGAGCACCCTGTTGTATTCCGAATGATTAATAGTTTTCATGTAACCCTGAATAAGCTCACTGGACTGCATCAGTGTTAATCTAATATCGCTTTGGTCATCCAATCCCATCATGAATTTAGAGCTGTAATTATCACTGTGGAAGTACACCCAAACTGAAACCATATCCTCGGGGCATAATGGAGTCAAAGTCCCATTATCCCACCACAGCCGCCCTCTCCTCACCCTCCTCTGCTGTGCTTGATATGTAAATCTGGTGCCATAATCTAACCGGATCTCCATATGGTGCATATGTGAGTCATCCTTAAGACACATCAGAGGTGAAGAAACGAGCAGTTTGGTGATACCGAACATATTTTTTGAGTATAATGCTTTCATGAAGACATGCCTTGCTCCTCAGTTAATTATGAATAACTGGACTTTAAAATACTGTTTGAAATCATCGTGGTACACTCTCATGAAATGTAAGTGATGCATGTGGTCTTCACAGCCTGTTTCCACAGAGAGCGCAGCAGAGAGGAAACCCTAGAAATCACCAGGCTGGACAGACTCAAGTATTATGGGTCCCGTCAATGTCTCCATCTAGTGGACAGACAGGAGTGCAGCTAGTCTGTCAGCTGTGCATTGTTGACACTAGTTTACATATATGAACAAAATTGCTTTGTTGAAGATTTTCTGGATTCATGGGTATTGCTGTCACTTCCCCCAATAAAAATTGCATGCTTTTACACGTATTGTTGTTGTTGTTGTTGTTGTTGTTGTTGTTGTTGTTGTTGTTGTTGTTGTTGTTGTTGTTGAGAACATTATCATTACTATTATTTTTATCTGGAGTTTTCAACCATCAAACTCTTTGAAAGGTCAGTGTATTTTAGGTCAAGAATCATGTGGAATTAATTCTTATTGGTTGATTTCTACATTCATAACTTTATCAAATCTGTTTTAATGTGAGATATTAACGTGTTTAAAGGTGTTTATGTGATCAGAATGTCTTTGCCTCCATGTAATTGTATCTTTCAACCCAAGGTGCGTTTACGTGCATTAGCTACACATCATATTAAGACGATCGAAGAACGGGGTTCTTTTGTCCGAGTTGAGCACATTACCTTGAACTCAGCATAGCGCATGCGCAGAGTGCAGTCGCTAACTAGCCTTAGCTTTCAGTTTAGCGCCCTGAACAATGCTTGATACGGTGCCTTTTTTCGTGAGGTAAGTAACGATTCTTTTTGTTACTTTTACTTTTTGAACTATCACAACGTAAAGAATTGTTCATTTTCAACTTTACTCATCATAATTGTTGACCGGAAATTTTAATATTTGTGACATCTAATCCGGTTTTATTTGAACACCTGTTCTCACCTCTGGCCTCTAGAGGGCAGTGTTGTGTTTTCTTTGGAGGCAGCGCTTTGGATCAATGCCTGAGCTTGAGGTCAACAAACTGCAGCAGTAACCGAAACAAGTTGGCTCTGACAAATCGTATTTACAGTTGACAGGTAGACATCTCAAATGGGAATACTTATCTTAAAAAAAGGCTATTTTCCCAGAAACATAATCTCAAGCAGCCTCTTTGTTTCTGTTTCCACTTTACCTCCAAGCTCTGTGCACTCCCATCAGACGTCTTAAATGTCAGCTGTGACACAAAAATTGGGCTCTGAGCCTCAAAAAACAAAATCACCACTGATACTGACTTCATGCTTCCTGAGCAATTTGTTGTGCGCTGATGGCACTGAAATGTCACTGCCAAAACAAAGAAAATGGCAAACTATGATATTATCAACCAGAGCCTGATGAATCACATGCAATCTTATTTATGTTTATGTCTTCCCCCCCCTTTTGCTGTATATCTACTGTAGAATGGAGAGCAGGAGAAAAACACGAAGCAAAGCCAAAACACCAAATTACTGGCAGTAAAATGAAGCCATATGGGTTTTCTCTCTTTTTTCCATGCAGGCCAAAAAATGAGATTTCTTCCCGTGTCAAGGGGTTATCCAGTCTTTGCTTACCGTCCATGCAACAAAGCTCATAAAGCACACAGTGCATGTATGGGAGTGTTTAATAAATAACAATATCAACAACAACATTGGAACAAAAGTTTTGCTTCAATCAGACCTGGGTCAAATTGTATTTCTAAAAATTATGGGTTGCGTCAGTCCACTCAGAGTGAGTGTTACGTGCTATAGAAAGCTACTATAATTAGCATGATTGTGCTCTGATGCTAAAACTCTTCGGGGCCTGTTGCTCTGTCACTGCTAGTTTAAGGTGTATGACGGGTTTAAGCCCCTGCCGCCGTGAATAAAATCACACGCTCTCTTAAACACCATTGCTGTGTCTTAAGAAGCTGCAGTTCAGTGTGGAAGTCCACTGAATGTCACCAGAGGTCATCAGACCTGAGGCTCAAATGAGCCTGCTGCAGAAGCTGAGAAACTAGACTCTATATGAGAAAATCCACACTGTACATGGCTGCTTTTAATTTCCTTCCTCAGCAGTTAATCAAAATGGAAAGCCAGAGAGCTGAAACTAATTTCCTCTCAATAACGGTTTTCCCAATCAGCTGTGGCCACGTGGGGCGGATCCTGTAAGGTAACTGCGTCAAGCTTTTGGCGAGGCTTCAGTTTAGCTGTGGTTCAGATGAGCCTGGGCGTATATATATAGCAAACTGCTATAAAAATAAAAATCTACAGAGCCCTTGAAAGGTGGGATTTTTTTTCTGAAATTATTTTATTATCATCCCTCGGATCCACAGAGAAAGGCTGAGCTGTGTTAATCCTCCACTTTTACTTCCATTTTCTAACTAATCATGTCTTTTTACTTAAAAATGAGCTTCTTTTAAGGGTCTCTTCATCTGTAAAAGAGAGAGAGAGAGATGACGGCAGCACAGAAACAGACGTGAGGCCAAAAATCCTCATGTTTTATGATTGTTCAACATATCAGTGGCCGTGATGAATAACCCGGGTAATCTTAGCCCACTGTTTGCACTGGATTTCAAGGTTTGATCAGATGTAACACCACTTTATTTTTATTCTTCACTTTCTTTAGACAGTAGGTGTAAAGCTGGCTTTGGTTGTCAGCGTCAGCATGATGCTAAATTCTTCTCATTATATGATTTTTCTGCCTGACCTTGTACACCAGCGGCAGATTTTCTTTCCTGCTTCAGTTTGATCTTCTTGTTGTTTTCATTGTCACAAATTTCCCATTATTTTATCCACATTTAAACCTTATTTATCTATTATGAATATATTACATTGTTCTGATTTCACATGTTAAGTGTGACTGGAGATATTGAGGATTTCACACATATATAATTAAATAAAAAAAATTAAATATTTGCTTTTGCAGACTAACAAATAACTTATACAATGATTAAGCCAAAAATTCTTGTCTCTTGATCTAGACATACATGTGATCACTTAAGACTTGCTGCTAAAGCTAATGTAGCCCCCAAGCAGACGAGGGCGACACTGCAGAGGTCTGGGGGTCTCCACACCTCCAGGTTTTTTTCACTCTCAAACTCGTCGTCTTCAGACCGAACCGACTCAAGTGACATCAGTTAAGGCAGTTTGTCAGACTTCAAGTAGCTGCTTCTGAGCTGTGAACTACCTCCCAAAGACGGAGGAGTTCCTCTTTAAGTGTGATTCTTGGGGGTTTGATGACTCTCATGCTGACTCAGCAGTCAGGTCCACCCTCAACAAGCTGAACCTGAGTCACAGCTAAGACAAACGCCTAGTCCTCACGTGCACGGGTGTTTTTCAAACCGTTTCAACCTTTTTTTCCCACATACAGACACAATTTTCGGTCACTGAGCGTGAAGCTTTTGGGTGAAAGTATTCAGAAATGTGCACAGTAATCTCCCTTGTTCATTATGCCACAAGCATGACCTGCCTTCACCTCAGTAGGATCAGACCTCTGGTTGCAGGTAGCCTACCGGTAACAGCTTTTATTCAGCCTTCTGATTGGCCGACATGGCTTTAGGGTTAAAGGTCATATCACCACTTGTTGTGCTGGCTCCTGTTCTTTACAGCACTTCAGGTGTGTTTTTCCATTTTCATGTGGACGGAGATTTTCAAAACAGCTTGTGTGGACAGGATTTTTACATGAGGAGTAGGCATGAGTGACACAGCAGCAACCCTTTAATGTTTGATTCACCTGAACAGGTAAAAGAGCGTCACATACTGTTTGACCCAGGCCTGGTGTTTATACATGCAGTCCTGATACTTTGACGTATACCAATAATTTACTTTGTGCAGAAGGTGAAAGTCTTTGGTGATGAGTATGTCTGTGTTTGTACTGTGTTTCACTGAGCGTGCGACCCTGTGTGTGCGTGACGCGCGCGCACAGTCCTCACTGCCGCCATGACTTGCGGCTCAGCACGCACACGCAGGCCACGTTGATGCGTATGAGCCTCCACGCCACCAGGTTCTTAAAGGACGTCAGCGCTCGTACAAAAGTGTGTGAGTTGGTGCAGTAGGAGTTCCAGTGTCTCGCATCGATCCCCAAACAGCCAGAGCTGCCCGAGCGGGCGCTGTGACACGTCGTCTCAAAGAAGTACTGCTTCTTGTTGACATTGTTGATGTTGACGTCCGGCAGCACTGTCACCTCGTTGCCGGAGATGTCCGTGGCTTTGGTCTTGTTGCCCACCCAGACGCTGATGCTCTCACACACCGAGTAAACCCCGCGGTGCTGAGGCTGCCCTGCCCGCCTACGGGTCCTTCTGCTGGAACCCTGCGACCCCGCCGGCTCCGCATCAGGCGGCTGAGCGCTGAAGAGCACCCTGGGTGAGAGGTAGCGGCGTTTGGTGAGGAGTTTGGGGTCCACTGTGGGGACGGAGCTGGGGTTGCTGCCCGGACACTGTTGCTGTGCTGCTCCTGCGATGGCGGCCACAGCCTGCGCACTGAAGAGGAGGAACAGGACCAGCGTGGACGACCTCATGGGCACACAACCTGAGGGCATCAGCACACTTCAGTATATTCAATTATCAGACCCTTTACTGGCACATTGACCATTGTATCTCTCACACAGTGCTCTGAAGTGCTGAAGTGTCAGGGTACAGACAGGTAGATTTATGAACACTGCATCTTATATTTAGGCCAGTTGCAGGGCAACAGATTCAGCGAGGTTGAACCGGAGAGTATTTGAACAGTGGATTTAAGCTCCAAATCCTTCTGAGGCAGAAACTGCATTTCATTCCAGTGAACTTATGGAAGCTTTAATCCAGTGTGTGGATACTCCCCATTTTTCTTTCCCAGTTTCAAGGTACGACATGTCGAACAGTGAGATTAAGCTAATAGGCGCAGGTAGCAGCTCCTCTTTCAAGTGGAAAACACACCTAGCCGAACACTAAGGGTATGACACTTAATGCTCAGTGGCTTAGCAGTAAATGTTTTTCTAAGTACAGTAGATACAAACTTCTGTGCCTGACATGCTTGTAGTTTTACAGGAGATTTACTGGAATTTCTTAGTCAGCTTCCATTTCCTGTAAGGCTGTCCCACAACACAAGAGCCACAGATCAAACGATTAAGTTTAGGTTAGAGATGGTGAAAGGTCCAATTGTTAGGATTCTACCTTTTAGGTTAGGACACTGTGAAGAGTGGCAGTTGAAGGGCGAAAAAAGGCTGATTTTAAATGTAATCATGCAAACGTGAAGTTTGTCACACAGAGAGGACAGTGATCTCTTTGTATTACGTCCAGCTGTCCAATATGGTCTGTAGAAATATGGAGGGTTAAATTTCATTCTAGTTTTTACCATTTTCTTCAAATCTATGGTTTTATTTTCTGGATATTTGAACAGGAACACTGTCATATCTGTGGTTTTATGAATGAATAAATTGAAGCTGATTATCCATCAGTTTTTTGGGTGTTTGCCTCTCGACTCCACAGATATTCAAGATTTGAGCTGAGCTCGGCTAAGCTCACAGTCTGATATAATCTTCGCACCGTATTCACAGACATGAAAAGGGAATCCATGATTTGTGTCTGGGTGAGGAGGAAAACCATCGCATTACTGCAGAAACTGAGCAAAATTTCACAGTGAAGAACACATGAATAGATCTTCTGTGTGTGCGCTAACCATGGGAACAGGTGTCACGTTACCAATAGGATCTAAGACACTGTTGTGACATCCCATCATTTTGATCTCTTTTCATCACACCGTGACTCCACACAACAACACATCTGTCCATACCGGCCGGCGTAACTGACAGGCTGTGCACTGTATTTAACACAGTGCAACGAGAATGGCAGGCGTGTTAACACCTGTGGTGGCTCTGCCAGCAGGCTCCGTCAGGTAGGTTTATTACACGCTGTGTTTGCCTCAGGTGTCAGGGTGAATGCCCTGGATTAAAACTGCTGGCACAACAAATCAAAAGAAAAATCACAGCATGTACAGAAGAACATAATGTGAATAACTGCATCAATTAATGATTGTGAGGTGCATTTAATTCAGGTTAGTATCTCCTCTCACAGCTCCCCTCCCTGAGCTCGCTTCCTGTGTCTGGTGCAACATCAGGACACGAGCAGAATTACATGAAGTGCCAGCTTGGATTGCTTGAGGACACGCAGGGAGGCTGATTTACAGCAGGAAGCAGGAAAAAAAAGCTGAAACCTTTGTTTGTTGAGCACAAGGCTGATGAAAAGGGAAAGAAAAAACATTAAACGAGCGCAGCGCCTCCCCAGCGACAACATCTCGTTCACACAAGGAAGTGAAAGGCTCTGAATGTTGAGAACAAACTCAGGACAAAACTGATGAGAAAAGGATAAAAGTGATTTTCTCTCTGGCCTCTTTTAATGATATCAAGTTATTTATCAATTTGAAATAAATTAATGCTTTAATTGCTGCCTGAAACTTTCTATAGGACATATATCACATGCATGCAAAGCAAATACGTCCACTATGAGTTTATCACAGATTTTATGTGTCATAGCAGAGCAGCACAGCTGTAATCAATAACATTAATGATTGGTGGATTTCATTCATATCTTTCACATCCAGTCCTGTGACTGGCTTGCTAGCCTGGTGTGCAGGATACCTAAATGGAACTGAGCCTTAATTAAAGCTCAGTTTCCTGTGTGTTGAATCTATAGTGAAGAAAGTCTGCTGACAGAAAAGACTGCTGTTTTATGGGAATGATGAAATTTTGAGTAGAAGATAAAAGTAAAACCTCTTCGTTATACATTATAATGTATGATTGGATTTTTATGTTATATCAAAAATCTGAATTTGCGAGTAACTAGAAACTGAAGTAATCAAATAACTGCACTGGACTGAAAAGTACAATATTTGCCACCGACATGAAGAGAAGTATAAAGTAGCAGAAAACGGAAATACTCAGGTAAAGTACAAATACTGCAAAATTGTACAACAGTACAGTACTTGAAGAGATGTACTTAGTGACATTCAACCACTGGTTATTCTGAATTTTGACACTAAGAATTTCTGTACTGCAAATTTATATTCAGTTCCAAATATTGATTATTAGCCTTTGATTACTGATAATTGGTATTGACCCTAAAAAAAAACACGTCAGTCGACTCCTGGTTAATTTGAATTTCTACAGTATTCACTTGCATATTTTAGACTAAAATCTACTTGTGTCTTATTTTAGGGATGTCATCATGGAGTGAGTTAAAAGTGGTAAAATTCATGTATTCACGACTTCTTTGATGCCGTGTTTGTGACCTGACACAAGGTTTGACCGACTGGTCTAAACGCCGCTGCACGGATTGACGGGACGTGTTTGTCCACGTCATCCACCCGTCGGTTTACCTTTTCAGTGTCTCCACGTGAACTGTAGCACCTTGTGGCTTCTAGAGGACGTGATTAGAGCTCCATGTGTTCTGGGCTCCTGCCATCAGGCCCGGCTGTGGCCCCCATCCAGCACACCTCTGCCCTCCTCTGCCTCCGCTCTGTATCCCTGTTGAGAGACACGCAGAGAAAGTGTCTCACCCGGTTCATAAACCCACTGTAAACACATTCTTTGAGAGACTGATACAGGAAGAGAAAGTTAATATGTTATTCCTGCTCGTCGGATCCTCACATACTGAACATACCGAAGTAACGAAACAGACCTGCATAATGTAGATTATCTAGAGTGGAAACATGTAGTTTAGTTTTATAATAACGTCGTAAACCGTGTCAGCCTTCCTTAATATATGAGTTTTGACAGGTTTGTTGAAACTTAAATTCTTCTGCACTTTAACGGACAGATATAGCGAGACATTTAAAGTTTATTCAGGAACAGGTAGAAACCAGGTCATTTAAGTATTTGGTATTTTGTGTATGAAGCCACATGCACACAGCAGAGGACTCCAATGTCTCTTTTGTCTCTTAAATGACTCCAACAGGCCTGATTTCAGAGATGCGAGATTTGTTTTTGTGCGGTGATGAAACACAGACACCATACGAGCTGCGTAATTCATCACAATAAACCAGAAGCCTTAATTATGTTTTGTCATCATGTTTTATCGTCATGTCGCTGTGCTCAAGTGTGTTCAAGTGTGAGTGGACTTCGTGCTCTGTTATATCTTACTTAGTGTCAACCAGCGGACACCCACTGAAAGACTCTAAAAGATTAGAAATAATCCCTGAAAACAGCTTGACTTGACATTCTTATAGATTTTTTAAATTCGGGCTTTCTTTGCCAGCACTTTCCAGCACGGCTGAGGAAACACGCCGTGCAAAATGAAAGGAATGTAACATATATATAAACAGAAGAAAATGGGCTGTAAATCTAAATGACACCAGTGTATTCCTGCAAAGAGTCCACACTGGCACAGGAAGTGTTCCTGCTTTACGGCACCTCAACAGTGGTGGTCTCTGGCTGTCTCCATGTTTAAACCTGTGACCTTTCAACCGCAGGACGGGCTGTTCGACAAGCCGGCCGCCATAAGTCTCTGTCATAAAGTCTAACGTTCATCTTTTCTGCAGGATGCAATGAACTGGTAGACCAACAGAGGTTGAAGAATGATCTAACTGCTGCGGGTAAAATCTGATCCAAACAAAACGTTCCAGCTGTGTGTTTATTTCACATTTATTTCAGTTTAAGGAGCATAACTGAGAAAATACATGTATGCATATGTTGCTGTACTCTACATAAACTATCCATTTTAAGCATTAAATTTCAGTCTTGACCTTGGAAATAGTTTGACAAAACCAAACCACCTCAAGGTTGGCGTACTGACTTTACAGAGTTTATTTTAAGTTTTATATTTGCACTCTCTCCTTCCTTTTGCTGCAATTGCTGCACAACAATTTCCCTCGGGATAAATAAAGCTCTGTCTTATCTTTAAATTTGATCTTCGTGTAGGTGTCAGATTCAGAGCACAGAAAGTACCTGAGATTTTGTGTAGATCCCAGCCAAGAATGATGCAGTGAATGTAGGCAACATGATACAGAGACTAAAACATTATCAGTTTTAATCTTTATTCAATCTTAGCTGTGACTCTCATTGATGTTTCATGCTGACAATTCAGCTTGAGGCTACTTGACACCAGCAGCCGAACCACCAAACATTATGAGATTTATTATGAAATACCACAGAATGTGTCATAGATCAACTGCATTACAGCAGCAGAGGAACATAAACTAATGTCATGGATAGTGTGTAATTAGAGCTAATATCTGTGTAAGGAGCACAGTCGGCGTTCTGCGAAAATAACAAGATCTGAATATTTGTGCTTTTAACTTTTTCCACCCACCCACCACGCAACCCACCACACAGACACACTCAAACTGTTTGTGGACTGTGCAATATGTGCAATATTTGCCACAGCTTTGCAATATGTGCAAATGTAGCATAATGCAGCAGAGGCCTATTTACTGTATTATTCCTAACTCGCATACAACCGAACCTTTCAATTTTCAACGTTCACCTGGTCAAATTCCTGTGTGTATTGTGCCTTTGGCAAATGAAGCGATTCTGATTCTTCCTGTTTTTATTTTGAAGCGGTTTCACAGCAGCAGTTTATATATGATGAAAAATAGCCATCATGCTAATCAAGAACAAATGCCCCACTTATTCTGAGGATCAGATTTTGGCCCTTGACACACAGCTGTAACAGCTACTAAGTGGTTAAGAAACATGCAGTCAGCAGTCTGTGGTGAGAGGAGAATGGCAACATTCATTCAAGCTACTAGGTGGGCTACAAATATGCACATAACAGCGCCATACAACATTTGTGTGTGCTGGAGCATCTCACATCGCAGTACTCATTGAACCTTGAAGCAGATGGGCTACAGCAGCGCACGGCCACCTGATGACTGGAGAGTGGAAAAATGTTGCTTGTTCCCATTTATGGTGATGGTGCAACACTGAAGGAAGTGCTGTTTGTTGGCACACACCTCTCTGTCTGTAAACAGGATAATGTGCGATGGCAGCTTTGGTCTGACTTTAGCTTCCTGAAACTGCCTGTCACTTCCGGGACCTGGCCCAATAAAACACAACTGGGGTGATGTTGAACAGCATGTCTGCAACACTGCAGGACATATTTCGAAGTGAGCATGAGCAAGATCCTCATGGAACATTTCCAAAACCTTGTTAAAATTCTGCTCGGGACATTTCAGGCTGTTCTGTGGTCATGCTCTCCCTCTTTTGTGGTACAAGAGTTGCCTTCAAGTGCAGCATCCGTTTCATGTGGCTGCTAGCTGTAGGCACTAAACCTCTTATACTCACCACCTAATTCCAGTTTTTCTATTGTAATATGCATTGCAACAGCCTATATCATCACTTCATTTATGCTGGCATCTTTATACAGTTCATAGTTATCATTTATGTATGGTGTAAGCTATAATGAACCTATTATTTAAAATGTTCATGATCCATGTAATATGCACATAAGGTAGCCTATATAGTTTTCTCGTTATTTATTTATATCATGCTTCTATTCTCATACCTCCTTTTGCTGCTGATAATTAATTAAAGTGGGATCAATGGTTTTATTGATTTTACAATTGATTTTATTCAGTATATTTTATAACTCAGCTTCCTGGCTAAAATAGAAGTGTTCAGGATCAAAATGCACACTTGCATGTCTCCAGTTCTTAGATAGCTACAAACTACACCTGCTAGATCACATGATATGGCCAAAAGCTCCAGAAGAGCTACTAAATGAGGTGAAATTGTTTTGTCAAATGCTGCTTCCAAGATTTTTTATTTATTCATTTTTTTTTTGTACCATTTTAAGCGGAAGTGTTCGGGCCCCTCTGATTGGCTGTTCCTCCATAGCAATGGCAGCTGAGGCTCATGGGTATGGTAGTATTTAGAGCCATATTTAAATGACAGTTGACCCGTGTTTCTATTGATGATGTCATAAAACAAACAAAACAAAAACAATTTACAACTTAAAATCAAACGCACCCTTATATCACCGCCCTGCGCTCTTCTTCACTCATTTAAGAACTATTTTACAAATATTTCAGAGGCTAGTTCATCTTTATAAACATGTTTGGGCCGGACTCATTTTCAGCCGGTACTCAAACGTCGCATCAAGCCGGAGAAGCGGAGTTTTGGGATTTAGCTAAAGTAGCTAACTTTATTTCCATAAAGTTACTCAACGCGGAGATTTGGAGGACCACTGCTTCGCTTCGTCAAGCTAAGTAACTTAGTGCTGCTTATGCTAACACGCTTATGGTGACTTGATGCATTGGCTTTGCTCAGCTGGTGTTTGTGTGGCTGGAAATTGTGACGCTGTGAGGCTGCAGCGTGTGGTTTTTGTGCGTTTGCCGGCTGCTAATATCTGCTATGTCATCACTTTGCTTTGGCTTTACATGTGAATTTATGTCTGGTTTCTGAGCTTATTTTTTCGTCGGTTGTTGGTCACAAGTATTGTAATGCTGTCTGCATTTATGTAACCCAGTATTATAAAAGGAACTCAAAAGTTGTCACATTGACCCACTTTTACACGTTTTAAAGTAGTTATTTGAGCATCAAGGAGGAAGTGGCAGCTTAATGGAGCTGTATGTATGTTAAGAATTGGCCACCTGTCAAATTCATATTGAATTAAATGGCAGGCAGCAGACCACCAGACAGCGGCCGGGCCTATGGCATGAATCAGGAAAATATGTTCCCATGGAAACCGCGCTCACGTGGCCCCGCGAGATATGACGGATACGGAAACATGGAAATCTAACAATATGGGGCACTGAATTAGATACATTTACTGTTTATCAGACCACAAATGAGACAAGAATTAGGTTGGAGAAGTGTTTCTGAGTGCTGGGCCTCACTGATTACTGTACAAAAACACAACTTTATAAGCTGTACGAAACTTACAGCTATATATAACTTAATTTTATAGCAGCTTGTTTGTCATTGCTGGGCTAGATACTGGCCTATAGGTGTAGCGCAAGATATATGTGATTAAAACACTTAAACACTGGTTTTGATTTAATGGGAATTTTAATAGCTTCCCCTGCAGTGTCTGTAAGTGATGACCTCAACACTTAGGCACCAAATGCAGTCAAAAACAAGCACTCTGAATACTTGTGTTCTGGGATTTATTTATTTATTTATTTATTTATTTATTTTCTGTTTTCAGATATTTTCTAGAGCAAATGATTAATGAATTAATTTGAATATTTATGAAATGAATGGTAGATTAATCAATAATGAAAATAAACATTAGTTATGGCCCACTTCACAGTATTGTAACATATCTGTTACTCGATGCTCCTGCTGCACTGCTCCTGTGCTGTAACACCGCTGCTATGGGTCATGTACAGTAGTATTTCAGCTTCACCCCCAGTCTCTGCTGTGCAAAGTCAGAGTTCAGACATAAAGAAGCAGCTTTTTCTACCTACAGTGGATTTCTTATAGCCATTCCAAGTCATCTGACTGACTGAATTAAGAGAAAATGTCTTGGTGCAGGATACTTTGAGGCTCCTGTAGATGCAGGTTTGGAGTGAAGGCAGACAAAACAGTTGTTCCCTTGTTGGTGTGAATTAACTGAATGTGCAAGCCAGTCAGTTTATGTGGTCTGTTAGCCTTGAATGGAGAGGCCACCCACAACCACTGACCTACAACTCATTAGCTCTAATGGAGTCAGTTTAATGAGCCCCGTCTGGGATGACTGACAAGCAGCCTGGGGTGGCACACAATCCAGTCTGCAGACCACGAACAATCTACCTCCCTCTTAAAAAAATGGCAGTGGCTTCATTCATATGGTAAAAGTCACATAGCCCTTCCAGTAACCCGATCCTCCAGGGCTGGCTCTCATTCAAATAGGAAGGGAGGTGCAGGTGACTTTATCTGAAAGGCACCAATGGGCTTTGAATGACATGCTGCTCATTACGTTGCTGTGGTCATTCATGCAAAACTGCTCACCAGGTTGAGGCTTAGCTGAGGGCTGAATTTAAGCCCTCAAACTCAGAGGTTCCTGGAGGAAAATGTGGGGATCTATGTGAAATATGTATACTATATGTGAATTCACATTGATGGTGATAGAAAGAAACATGTTAAAGCTGTCTTTATTTTCTTTCCCTGCCTTGCCATGAAATCCAGACTGCAATATACTCAAGTAATGGGACAGCTCTGCTGGCTGTGGAACTACAGCAAATATTCAACCCATAAAAAATCAGTCTTTTATGCCATAGCTTTATGGTAAATGTATGTATAGAGAATGTTTCATAAACTACAACCTAGTGGAAATAATTCAGTCTGTGGCTTTGCTTTTACAATTGATAATAAAACTCAATGTAATTTGTTCAAATTTCAAGTCTGTCACATAAATAATGGTAAAAGCAGACAGACATATCTAGACGGATGGCACGTCGTAGATGTCTTTTTTTTTTACACAAGAGACGTTTCATTTTCAATATAGCCAACAATAGCACATCTCCATTTTTCTGGATTTTTTTTCCCACAGTCCCAAATTAAACTTAACAACTTTGCAGAATGGTCCTATGTTATCTGAAGTGACGCAGGCTGATGTTAGCTTTATTGCAGTCATCTGAATTTAGAAAACAGCTTTTAAATCCTTTAATGTGAGGGTGAATGGTTTCAAATTGTACTCCCTTACTATAATTTCAGAAAAAAGAAACTGCTAAAACTTAAAAAAAAAATTTCCTCCTTTGTGACTAAATTGCTAGATTGTCACCATATTGCTGCTCGCCACTATAATTAGCCCTCAGTTACCGTCAAAGCGTTTCTCTCCAGTTGTTAGTTTGTCCTATTTCTTGAGCCACTCACATCTTAATTGATGGATGGGAATCCATCAATTAGTCATGCACGCGGCTCTGCTGTGGTAGATTTCATAGATACACAAGGATAGGCAGGAAGGTGCAGGAAGGATGGTGTATAAACATCTCTTACAGTACCTTGAATAGTGTTTTCAGTCAGAGATAAATAGGGCATAATTTTGTTGCTATGGCAGTGGTACTGTATATTCTTTCCTGAGGCGATAGTCACAGAGAGTAGGTTCACAGGAAGAAGAAAGGTTAAAATTAAAAAAAGCTTGAGAGGCGTGGAAAGGAGATTGGCAGTGGAAACAGAAAGTTTATGTGTGGCTATATTTGGCTTTACTGCCAAATCGAGGAAGGGCTTAATACAGTTAGTAGAACTGTTACTGAAATGTGTCTTGACTGAGGTCCAGCACAAAAAGGTGAATGATAGTTCATTTGTTGTTCTCTCACTGATACTCCCCTTGGAGAAATAGCATTCTCTCTGAATACAGACCTTGCATCAGAAAGCCCTCAGTGTGTTTTAAACTGGAGTCTGTTTGACAAAGACCTGATCACACCCACACACCAACACTGCACAGCAGTAGCAGCAGCAGGTGATAGCTGGCAAGAGGCTAAAGACGCTAAGACATTATGGTGAAATTCGTGAAGGAGATAAACTGCGGGGAGGTCTGTGTGTCACTGAAGCATGGTTTGTTTGCGTTTAGTTAAATCTGTATAAGGAACTGAATTCTAAAGGAACTGATCAAATCAGGACCCGGTCAATAATTGTAAGTTTAAGTTCCTGTGAATTCAGAATCAATGTTTTTATCACTTATGTCTTGCTCTATACCTCACCTATGCACCAGTATCTGGCTGAATAATGACGTTAAAAACAGTCATTTCGGAGGTAATATTAATTGTATTTTAGAGTTTGCCTTTTCATATTGCACATTCAGCTTCCTGTTTTAAAGGAAACACTTAGCATAGCCGCCCGCTAGCCATTTCATGGGAATTTCAAACTCCATTTAGATTCAATAACTCATGAATTGTTTGCAGTTGAACAATGTGAACATCACCTTCACACCAGAGCTTCAGACTAACTTGAAGTTACAGTATGTGAGTTTGGATTTTGCCCAGTGTATTTAATTCTCAACTGATTCTTGGATGGAAACAGGCATTTTTTCAAAGCCCATTTTTTAAGGCTACTATGTTACAATCAAAAACCACATGATGTAACACAATACACGTGTTGGAACAATTTTTTTAAGCTGTCACTTCACACGTGCCAACAGACGTGCCTCCACATGCCATTGGATGGATTGCTGTACACAAATGTGAACACTGAGCATTGCAGTGTTCAAGGACTCATGTGCAATGCGTTTAAGATGTATTTAAGGTTTGATTCTTTGCATGTGTACCTGCCTCAGCTTGTCCACAAGTTGGGGGGAAGCGAAATATCTTATTTTGTCTTTTGGCAACTAGTCAAGGAAACACGTTAAGAAGGGTAATAGCATGCAATTGACGCGCATAATTTCCCCTTTTTTTTCTGACTGCTGTCCTGTTGTATCTAGTTGAAGCAATTTTCTGATTTACTGTTATCAGACAACTATGTGGGAAACAGTTTCCAACAAAATATGACCTTTGGTTGAGAAATGAGGCCTCTGCTGGCAGTCAGATGTGATTTAAGGCAGATGTGTGAAAGTCTGCCTGGTGCTGAGACCTGAAGACCACATCAGGTCCAAACTGGGACTGAACTGAGTCAAACCAGAGGGCAGATCAGGAAGGGCCTTTTCATCCAGAGCTTTTAATGATGCAACAGATAGAAACTTCAGTTATCACTTGAGAGCGGATACTTCGATTGCAACATGTGGATGACAATAGCAGCCTATTGTTTATGTTTACACAAAATAATAATATGGCTTTGTGGTTTTGTATTTACAAGCCGAGGCGTTCCCACAAGAGGACTTACACCATATTTCCTGTTGACCGCTCAGATTATACAGCAGATCACGCATCTGTGCAGACCCGCAACAAAATCGACTGAACTTCATGACGTCAAAGATAAGTGAAAACAGCCCGAGAAAGAATGTGTCATAAAGTGTACAACATCTCTCTTTATACTGCCCAAAACCGAAGACACGAAATGCAATCACGGACGAGGACAGAAACGACCGCATGAGAATGGTGAAAGGCGGATTTAACAAGGACAGTTTTATTACTCACTGATGGCTGTGTTTGGTCTCACTGCTCTGAGGAAACACAGCTGACCCCAGTTTCTATACACAATGTAACTAAACACAACACGCTCGGCACAGAAAAGGGCTCCGCTCGAGTGCTCCAAATTAGTTAAATAAACCCTTACAACAATGACTCGGGCGATTTTTCAGCAATGCGGCGGAAGTTTAGTTTGTGCCGTTTGGGATCAAACCTCGCGGACCTCCGTCTCCTGAGGTGAACCATTCATTTCATTCGTTTGTGAATTAACTTTGGCCCAGTTTAGAGTTGAACTTTCATACAGCCTGCATCACCCGGAGCTGTCTCAAATTCTCCTGCTGATAATGACCCTGACCCCGCTAATTTTTGTTCTCAGGATCACAGCCAATTCACTTATTGGAGGACGTTGCGGCAGCAGATGCCAGATCAGATATCGCTCTCAGTGCTTGGATGGAGTAGCTGCTTTGATTTCTCTCTTCACTTAAGGAAATGATTTGGCCAGACCTTTACATCATCCTGTGTCCACACTTGGCTGATGTTGAGTCTGTTACTGTCATATTAAAAAAAAAATCATGCATATCTGGACACATCTTAGAAAATTTCTGGAATTCTGATGAAAAACATTCAAGCCATTTCACTCACAGTCCAGCGAGCCTCTGTGTACACTTCTGTTCAGTGCTGTGTGTGTCTGTCACTTCAAACCAAACTATATAGCGTGTTGGTTTGTAGCAGCTTTGTTTGTCTGAAAGCATTATCCAGAGTATATTCTTGGTATTGGAACAATCAGTTCAGTGGTTGTTTTGTAGTATATTGCATTGTGGCCTGTTGTCTTTGTGGTGACTCTTCTTTTGTGTCACCCGTATGTCCTAAGTGCTGCTGTTTTTGTTTTCGCCGAATGAAAACCAGGATGCAGAGGGTCCAAAGAGGCTCATAGTGGGTTCTTTTATAGAAGGATGTACACATTTGTAGTAAGTGTACCACATATTAGCTTTGGACTTTATTAAGAGCCAACCCTCCTTAGCCAAAGTATCTAAATTCTTTGTCCAGCAGCTCTCAGTTCAATGCGACAGCCTGAAGTTTGTCTGAATTATCGCTATTGTTTTGCCACCTTGTGGAAAAAGGACTCCTTTTCCTATCTTGGATTTTATTTTCATCTTTGCTTTGACATTTTGTGGCAAACTCTCACCAAATTGACTGTTTAAAGTCTGGGTTCACTGAGAGTGTGATATACCCGCACCTTCGTGACCAATCACGCAGCTTCTCGCACACACTCCGACACCTTTGCGCCTCTTTTACTGCAGCTATTGTTCTCTTCACTGCAGTTTTCTGTATCCCTATATTATGGTTCCACCTTCTCCAAATAAATTCACCCCCGCTGTTATGGAGGGATAAATAAAGTGACGCCACAGAGGACGAGGTGTGTATGTAAAAATGCATACGTGGGGATGTGTTTGACGTTTTCTGTTTCAAGCAAATTTGACTGTTTGTATCGCGTCTTTGTTAGCGGTCGTCTGGGCGTTTTTTTTTAGTGGCTCAAATCAAAAAAGAAGATTCCTTTACACAATTAGTCCATACTCTGTGACTGCGATGACTCAGACAAATTACAAGCTTGAAAAAGTGGAGTCAGAATACAAATATGTATATTGGACAGGCCCATTGATCCATGTTGATCCAGTTTGCCTTCAACAATATCGAAAGATCGTGGAAAACATTCGCCATCAGTACGAGTTTTGGGTTGAACGGTAACATAATCATGTATTTTGAAAAATACACATCAGTCATTTCCATTCTGAAAGCACGTTTCCCTTCTCAAATGGCATTAATGTAGAGTCGACTGTGTGTGAAAGAGCAGAAGTTGCAGATGGGCTTGAGTTGCAGTTGGCGTGCTGGATGAGCAGAGTGAGTCACAGTTCACACACTGTGTGTGTGGCCTTATTGTAACTCGCACTCTGAGATGATGAGGTACTCCTGCTTGCAGGGGCACTTCAGTGGAGAGAGGCATTGCAGCTCAATCACAGGCACAGGCTTGTTGTATCTCTGCTGCTTCTCCCTACAGATATTCACTTTTCCACTGTTTTTGTATCCCATTTTAATCTGCTGTCTTTAGTTAGAAATTGTGAATTCGGACCAGTGGTCAATATTAATGTCCACCATCATATCAGAGGAGCTGCTTGTGAATTATTAGGAGAGATAACACTACAACAGTAGCCTTTTTGTCTCACCATGTACTTAAAGTGGGTACCATGCTCCTTGAACTATGCCTGAGGCTGCAAGAGATGATGGGACATGTCTACATGGAAGGATAGATGTTGATGCAATTATATATGAAGGGTGGCTAATCAGGTTTGAGGGGAGGAATAACAGAAGATTCTGTAATTGTAGACAATTACAGTCCTGCTTTTTGGGGGGCAGAAAAAGAGGGAAATTATCAAAATAATCATCCTGTGTACTATGACACCTAAACATGGGAAGGAGCAGTAATCTTTAAACAAAGTGATTTAAATTAACGTACAGCGTGTCCACGTCCTACCAGGTGCCTCTTCTGTGTGAAAGTCTAAATTCTTTCAGCCTTCACATGACTACATACGCCGCTGCACTCCTCAGCTGCTCACCATGAGGCGGCTGAACGAAGTGGACGCTACACAACTCCTTTTAGTACAGTTTCTTTCTCTAGTGGGTCATTCATATGGACTTCTGAACACAATAAAGCCAAACACATTTTTGAATTAATGGTATCATTTGCGTGTTTGCTTTATGTCCTACCGCTCACCCAAAGCCACGTGTCTGCACTCATGCTTCTGTGTGTCTTGACAATGATATGTGTTGCTGATTACTTGAACACAGAGTAATGAGTATGTCTGGACCTCCCAAACGAAGGTGCTAATTAAGGTGGTGGGACATTGTTTTCCTGTGACTTGTCCTCAGCTGACATGTCTTTCTGAATCGTCAATTGTGAGAATATTTAGGCATAAACTCATTGATTGTTTAGTCCATAGAACGTCGGAAAGGGAAAAATATTCATCACAAGTTCCCGGAGCCCAAAGCGAAGAGTTTGAATTGCTTGTTTGTCCAACCGAAAGCCAAATATATATAATTTGCAATGATGTAAAACAGAAAAATAGCAGATCACATTTAACGAGATAATCTTTGAGAGTCCTGTCACGAGTAAATGCCAGTCGCCTAATTGATTAATCAACTTTCAGCAGCACTACTCCAAACTTTCCTCTCCTCAATCCAGCAAAAACAAGAGTGCTGCCCAGCAGTAGAATAACACATCAATATCCATGCTGATCTAGACATGACTAAATTATAGTTATCAGCTTAGGCAAATATTGCAGGCTTGCCATTCTTGAAAAACTGCATTAAATGTATACGACCCTAAAGTTAACTTGTTATTGCAGTTTGCTCCATGTTGCCCAAATCCTTCATTTTTGGATCGGAGAAATGTTTAAAGAGCAATAGAGGAAAGTGTCCAGTGGAAAGCATGTGTGATGGCCAGTTCTTGTCCAACCCAAAACTGACTTTTCTGTTCGGCTGCAGTCAAACTGAATATAAGTTTGCCACATGTTGTGGCAGTTCCACAATTTTCCAACCTGTTCAGATTTGAACCTTTTTTCACTTTTTCATGAACAAAATGTGTTGCATGCAGTGTTAAACTCGGTCTGCAAGCGTTGTGGTAGACGTGATGGCAAAAATGTGGAGTTCATTTGTCTTTTTCCACCTCTTCTGGTATGCAGGGCAGCAATGTACATCAGTGGAGCTGTTCTACACACCAGCATTCCTCATTGCTGAACAATCTGTGCCACAGGTGGATGAACAGGGTCTGGCAGGCCAGGCTCGGGCTCTCAGACAGGTTTTCAGATGCTGTATGGTCCATCTGAGTAGAACCAGGCTGTTCAGGCCTCTGCGTGTATTAAAACGAACCTGTTCTGGACAGTCAGCGACACCTTTTTCTGAACTAGAGCAGAAGAAGAGATGAGTGGTGTCCACTGCAGAGAGGTGACCCTGATAAACCTGCACACTCTGGGTTATTGTCATTCTGAGTTTTGTTATGTATGATCCATCTTTTCTTTCCATTCGCCTGTTAGACAGACATCTGGCTGTTTATCTTCAGCTCTGTTTCGCTTCGTTGGAGATGTAACGAGGTCCAGTCCTACATCACAAGATTTAAAAGCGAACCACTGACAGAAAAATCAAACCGGTTCAAGACTTGAAACTAGTTCTATTAAGCAATAAATGTACATCTGGTGGATAATGTTTGTTGTCGTTTTAATGGGACGGTCAACGACTCCAAACCTCAATAACGGGGTCTTTACGTGTTAATGGTACTAACAGGGTATTTCATGTTTTTTCCATCTACATCGTGTACCTCTTTTACGTGGAGCTTTTATTCTGTCTCACATCCTGGCGGCCTCGCTCACCACTCGCTCAGCGGCTTCACAATTATGTGTCAGACAACTTTTTGACATTTCAAACACACAAGAGTTAATAGTTTGCATGTGGAAAAAAACACCACATAGTGCTACAAAGCAGCAAACTAGGATGTTACAGGCGCCATTGGAATGTAAACAGTCACAATCCTAATTTTGCCCTGATATTTTTGCAATGGCGAGTAGAGTTGCACAACTCCAGGAAGACGTTGTGGAGTCTTTAAGGTCAAAGTTCAATTGAGTTCAAGTTCCGATATCAGTTTAGTCGAACTTTGGCAGCAAAACCTTGTGCAAATTGAGTGTAGTGGCCTTGCTCCGCACAATGTCAAACTTCAGCTTTTGGCGTTTCCTTTATATCTCATGACTTTTGTAAAACCCGCTTTTACTGGGGAAGTGTGTAACAGACAAAACGTGCGTATATGACGCGACTGAAAAGGTGTTTTTAGCCGATATGAAAGCACGGCAAAGCTGTGTCACCTCACATGCATTCATGTATTTTGTAATTGAACTGTAACTGAAGTTCGACTTCAACCTCAAAGGTCGGGAGACTTGACGACAAACTCAAACCCTCATCGCAGAGAGTAAAATTAGTCTTTAAATGAAGCTGCCATTGATGATGATGAACAATTTGATAGACAAAAGACCAAACACAGATACCATCAGAGCTGCACTGGGGGGGAAAAGACTGAAATAGGCTTTGTTTATTTCCTCTCCTTTACAAATGTACCGTAACTCAACATTGAGACCAGCATCCTACCTTCGGCCCACCCCCCTCTGATTTCATCACTCTGACTTCATCACTCTCTTTGTCACTGTAAACTGACTACTGCCTCTTTTGTGTGTGCAGAGAAGCCTCCCTATTGATAGTTTATTTTTCATGCCAGTTGATAACGGCCATATGGTTTAGTTTATAAATGAGTTGCTCTGTTCCCATATTCACTATGTAGCGCGAAAGCAGACCCAGTCTTTGTCTGTAAACTCATTATATACTTTAACATTCCACCCCAGCAAACATCTAGAGGTGATTTTTCTGGTGGTCATTACAAGAGAGTGCAAATGAGTTATAAATCATATGTATATTTAGAGCTCTCTTTGAATTGCTATTTCAAAATGACAAATATACAGTGGCTATTTATCAAAATAGCATAGCAAGTCTTCTCGAGCATAATCACCTGCTATTATGTCAAGAATGCAATCATTTGTTTTACTTCTGTGGCAAGCACAATTTGAGAAAACTACCCTGCAGCTAGCTCCTCGTTTCCAACCCAACATGCCATACAAACACAAAAACTCTGCAGGAATGCTTTGAGAATGTTACCTAGCCCAAGGAGCCGAGCGCAGGTCTGATCGCTGCTATTGTAACCTGA
This sequence comes from Chaetodon trifascialis, assembly GCF_039877785.1. Taxonomy (NCBI): domain Eukaryota; kingdom Metazoa; phylum Chordata; class Actinopteri; order Chaetodontiformes; family Chaetodontidae; genus Chaetodon; species Chaetodon trifascialis. Next base: position 8,203,046 of record NC_092058.1, on the reverse strand, counting down.
TGAGCCCGAGGCTAAGCTTCAGCAGTTTCTGAGGGGATGGAGGAGATGATCAGTTCCCTGTCGGGTCTGATCTTCAAACCTAAGCCCACATGATCTGTTTGAAACGTAACTCTCACCAGGTAACTATCGTAGAGACATGCACATAGAAAGTGGAGAAATTAACCTTGTTCAACACTTTATGTCCTCAGATTGTTAACAGAGGTTTTACTCTCACCTGAAAGATGAACATATGCAACTATTCAGTATTCTAAAAAAACTCTCCTTCCTTTGTCTCTAAATGGATTTAATGTAATGCAAAAACATGTACTACAACAGCTACTTTGTTGCTTTGCATTTTACACTGTAGTAATTTACACAGTAGCAAGTTACTGTAGATTCATGCAGAGCAGATGAAGGTGAAACAGTCCTCTACCTCTGCAAAAGCTCCCTCTTCTCGTCACTGACGTAAGACCCTCGAGGATCACTGAAATTTATTCCAGTTTGTGACCAAATCCACGAGATGCCAGGGAGGGGAAGAACAAATGCTTTGTCAATTATCCCAAACAGTCCTTTCTGAGGCTTGCACTTGTTTGAAAAGTGTTCTGAAAGTAAGTGAGGAGCGTCCAAGTGGCTGCAGGGTCTGCCTGACTGTGGAGTGCTGCAGGTCCTAGTGCCTGCCTCTCTGAAAGCCACCAGCAAGGGTTAGTGATGATTCACTTGGTTATATGTTTAACATATTTTACTATATGGAATTGTATGTTTAAGTATCGTTCAGAGAAGGTTTCATGAAACACGTTAGTACCACTGCTCCTACAGTTGCTGTAGTTTCTACAGTAGATCAACCAGAATAAACATTAAATTGAAACTCCTATTTGTACTATAACAGCAAGGCTATCAATGTGGCTTCAGCTGGCCCCTCCCTCACTTTGGTCCTGACTACTTATCTCAACAGCTATTGGATGAATTGCCATGAAATCTGTATAACAGCGGTGCCTAGAGGATAAATCCTAATGACTAAATATGTGCAACACTAATGGCCTTCCCGTCAGTCTGTGCTGTACTTTGTGTTTAGTCAGTCAGAACATGTTAGCATGCTAACTCACTGAGATAATGATCGTGGTAATCATTACACCCACTAACACCATTTTGTTCGCATTGCTGTGTGAGCATACTGATGTTAGCGTTTAGCTCATGCACTGCTGTGCCTGAGTGCAGCCTCACAGAGCTGTTAGCGTGGCTGTAGACAGTTGGTCTTGCTACTTGCATGGCGATGCAGCCCTTCATTCAGTTTGGGCTTTTTCCTCATTCGTACCCCTTATTCTTATGCTGGTAATCTGCAACATGATAGCACTGATGCACCTTTCTGCACAGTTTGTTCCCAGTGATATTTTTCTTTGTGACATATGCTTCACAGTTCTTTTCCATTGCCTAGAACCTTTATCTGTGTTTTTACTTGCAGAAGGACATTTGTTCTCCATTTGATGTAATACTTTAAAAAAAATCCCAAAAAGCAGCATGTTTTCTGTCTCCTTAGGATTTCCCAAAAGTATTGCTACCTCAAATGTTTAACCCATTTCTATTTGGGTTTCTTCTTGTCAAAAGCAGATGTTTTACAGAGGCAGATGTTTATGCGTTCACCTTCTTTCAGCAATTCATTTCTAAGGGTTTCTCATTACATATGTACTCATTTGACTGATATTATAGTCAGTACTGGTGAACTTTTGAACTCTGATGCTGGATTTTTTTTTTATCATCCCAAAAAGAGATGCAAGACATCTTGCCAACCAGGAATTTGAGGATTTCTTTTCATTTCATTATTTGCCCCAGATGTTAAACTGCTGAAATTGGTCAACTGCTTTTTAAACTGACGTAATTGTCGACACCAGCTCTCACACAGGATAAAGTTACAGAGTGTGTGTGAGTGAAAAGTGCTGATGTTTCACTAAGAGATTTGAGCTTACAGGTGAGACTGCATAAACTAATCCAGCTGTGGCAAAAACACATATGTGGCTGAGGGTGGGTTTGTATAGATCTGTGTCCTTTCTCTCTAATCTCAACCCCCACAAGTAGTTTCAATGCAAGGTCACTGGATCATGTGAGTTTTTCTTTCACCCTGTCCACATAAATTAGATAATGGTTGAGATTTCTTTTTTTAAATAAGCGCTTCAGTGTGCTTGTATTTATGCCACTCCCAGCCTCACACATGTGCATCCTTATAAGAACATATGGAAACAAAACCTGCTTACCATATTACACAAGGATTACACTGTCTTTGATTACTGCTGTGAACTCTTTGTGGCACAGCTGGTGTTTTTAAGAGTGGTCATGGCCACGTTTTGAGAAGCTGCCCTCTGGTTTTCTGATCGTTTTTCAGCTAGTAGGTCTATTTCTTCTCTATGATGGATTAAACTCAATTTGTCATCTATTAACATTACAGTTAGACTCCTTTTTAGGGAATATGAATGACCAGACACCCATAAGAGACAAGCTACATCAGTGGATTCTTCCTGCTTTGGGGATTTGAAACCTTGCCCCCCGAATGATCTCCTGTAAAACTCATTTGCAGGAACCCATTTAGTCACTCAGGCCAGACCAGACTGTTCTGCTCTTTATCACAGATTTTGGACTTCTTTGCACATGGCTGCTAATACACGTAACAGAGGAGGAAACATGCCCCGGAATAAAAGCAACTGAGGAGGAAACATAAGTCTCACATGCTTGTTTTCAGAGACAGATAGCAATTGATGAATGTTTCCAGTGTTCAGATTTGAACTTGAAGGTCGCAGACCTTTTGCATGAGCTGTAAACAGGTTTCCTGAGGGAGTGAAAATACAGGGAAGGTCATTTTATTGTTTGTTTTTGTATTGCAGTATCTTGTGTAAGCACAAAATGGTTTTGAAATTTTTAATTTGGCAGTAGCACGCAGCCAGCCCTTGACCATGGGAAAGTATGTGTTTGCATTTTATTGACTTTTATGAGCCATTCTTATTCCAGCAACTGTGCTGTTGACTGAAGGTCAGGATGGGATATACTATACATTATTACTTTATCTTATAAGTAGTGTAATTTGAACAGCCAGATCTGTTCTTACATAATGAGATGGAGGCCAGTCATGGAATGAGAGACTCTTATTGGGTGGATTAGCTATTCAGTCTGTGCACAGTAGATGAGAGGAAGAGCATTATGGCTCATGTTTATGGTACCTTCAAGGTTGAGATGATGGGACGCAAAATGAAGTGAGACATCTCTTCTTTCAACCTTTATTCTGATAGTATCATTGAAGCTGAGGGGAATATAACATGCACATGGTCAGAGAACAAGGATTTAACAGCTGAGTACCATTTTTAGCCCTGTTTTGGGTTATTTTTTCTTGTAGAAAAATGTCTTACTTAGTGTGATTTGAGTGGAACCACATGAAAAGGTTTAAATATAGGTTGCTGACAATCCCAAAGGGAGTCAATTAGCCTAAAAAAATGGATGCAACAACAAACATGCTGTTACAATGACCCTTTGTGATAGACAAGTTCTTGGCAAAGAAATATAAACCAGAAATGAAGAAAAAAAAACCCCAAACACTTGTTATTAAACTAACAAATTCCTTCTAAAACTAAATCAAGGTGTTGTTCAGCGCAGTTTGAAGCACCAGTGTCATGAATGGTACTTCCCAGAGGACCACAGGTCTGCTCATCCTGTAAAGCAATACTGTAACTCTCAATTTCTCTGAAGAAGAAAAAAAGAAATGTGTGCGCTGTGGTGATCCACATCTGGCCTTCATCAGCCACATCAACTCAGACCCAGCGTTTGAAAAGACAGCTGACTTCGTGGAACTGAGCAGGAAGTAAGGGTTTAATCTTCATTCTGTGAAACATTCAGATTTGATTACCACAAAGACGGTGATTTTGACCACATTTCACAAATTTCAGCTTCATGTCATTGGCTCCCTGTGCATGTCAGACCAGACTGTCAGGTGCTTCTGGTGACATAGAATTGTGTATTGGCTCGGCCCTTCTTATCTCCATGATCTCAGTAAATTCGATGTCCCATCCTGTGCTCAGAGCACTGGGCTCATGTGTGTCAGCTGGCTGCGGGGTCTTTTCCTCTCATGCCCCCTTTCTCTGCAGTAATCTCCCTGCTTACATGAGACTGACTCTGTGTAGGTCTTCAAATCTAAGCTGGAAAGTCATCAGTGAACATGCCAAATAATATTACAGGCTTTTTTTATTAAAAATTCCAACAACGGCTCAAACCGAGATTGAACAGAAAAACTGATTGGAATTAGAGCCTTCTACTCTTGCAGGGGTGTCCCTAAAATACATTAACTGTTCACTGACTGGCAGAGGGTACATGTATGGGTAGGCCTTAGAATACTATCAAAATATCACAGGGTAGTTTTTTGATAATGATATTCATGGCGATATAGTAAAATGCTGAAAAATCTGTTCTCTGGACTTCATGTTACTCTCAATTTACTCTCATGCTGAAGTTTAAAAGCAGACCGGGCAGGAAACAACGCAGCGGCAGGGTTGTAAATATTAATTGCAGGAGCTACTGTGGTTAGCAGGCTAACAACAGTATTCCGCAAATAGAACATTATACAGTGTTTTATCACCTTATTTTCATTGCCTTCTATTAATGTCCTTCCTCTCACTGCAGCCAAGCAGCGTCTCATTCAGTCTTGGACTTTGTATGAAGGGAAAGGCGCTCGGTCAATTTACAGCTGGCAACGAAAACATCCCATTATTCATAGAAATAAATGTGGAGTGAAATCCAGTGTGACTGTATCCACAGCGTATTTTAAGACTACATGGGCTGCGTTCACATTAATTTGAGAACAGTATGTGCTGCCAATTTGTCCCAACTTTATTTTTGTCTTTTAAAGTGACAGCCCTGTTACAGGTTCACTACGCATGTTAGGAGACTCTTGACTCTTGACCTTAGGTTGTTTAATCTGGTTTGGGCTCAGCCATCAATCTTTAACGGAGTCTCACAGCCAGCGGCGGTCAGCCTCCTCTGAAACAAATGCACGGGGGGAAAAAAGGAAATCTATGAAAGGCATGTTAGCTCCTTTGTCAGATTATCTATAGCAAATTGAACACCTGACCCACGTAATGATCTGAAGGATCTGATCTCAGACCACCGGTTAAAACCAGGCTAAGCATGTGCCCTGTGACCTCCACTCCACACTGCCCAGATTAGCCCGGGGCCACCGGGCAGATAGCCTTTCAGGAAAAGGCTCCCCTCCTCTGGAGGACAATGGCTGTGTTGTCTTCGACAGAAAGGACCATTTCGGCATTGGATTCAATTTCTTATAGAACAGAAGAATTCAAAAAATTTTACCACCATTCTGTAATTTCACGTCAGGCTGTTTGATTCTTTACTGTCTTGAAATCTTACGGTTCTCAACCAACAACGTTCAACCTCATACGTTCGCCACTGTTCCCTCTTATTACCTCTTATAGCTTCAGTTTGGTTTGTGTTTTGGTTCGTTTGTCAGCAGGATTACGGGAAAAACCACAGGCACAATTTTCATGGAACAGTGTTGCATGAACCATGGAATTGCCCATTAAATTTTGGGGTGGATCTGAATCACGGGGCAGATACAAAGTTAAATGCCGGACATCTTAAAATCCAGTAGATGGTACTAAAGTTCAACAGTAACGAAACATAGCTAACTGTAGAAATGCAATGCCTCCATATCACAAACCTCATTCAGCGGCGCCAGTAATCCTCTGGGGTAGTCGAGACGTGTACTTGCTGAAGCTTCATACAGAAAGCAGTCTTGATGGAGCGCTCGGGGACCATGGTTTCATGGAGAACCGGCACAATGGTAACATTGCTTTTTTCTCAAACTAAGGTGTGGCTGTGGAAACGTGAACACAGACATATCATGCAATGAATTATACTCTTACTCACATCTCAAATGTGAATAGATAGGAAACATACCTAGACATACATAATGGTGCGGTTTGTTGATCTGCCTTTGATGGAACAGTGGGCTTCTGGCTTCTGGAGGTCTGCGCTCTCTGAACGCCCTTCTATTTTAGAAACACTGAATGTTTGGCTTTATATCTTTTACAGGCTTTGTACACCAGTTCTTCAAATGTGCAAATGATTTGTTCAGAACCTCCTGTACTTCCTCTCCAGCCTCGTCTCCTTCTGTTTCATGACACGATTCTCGGCACATCTGTGTTTACAGCTGTGATGATGATGATCGAGGGATCTACTCTCTCTACTTAGTGTTTGTTTACAAAGGGCTCAGCGTATGTGTGTGTGTGTGTGTGTGTGTGTGTGTGTGTGTGTGTGGTTGGTGGGAGGTTGTGTCGCTCTGTGAGGACTGACTGCTGACAGATGAGCTTTCATTTACCACAGTTGTCATCTGATGGTGCTGATGGTTCAGACTTTCACATCAGGACAGTGTTTCACTTCCTTCTGCTTGGTTTCGTCACTGACGGTCGGATGGCCAACCTGTTTCATGCACTCAAGGATGAATTTGTCAAATTTAAATAAGTGTAAACTATGATTTAGTCGCATTTCCTTTTGTTTTGTACAGTATACAATTTTGTCAGCATATCAAGCTACCTTTTTTATCTTTATCTTTACCTTCGTGCCGATGCAACGCTTCAAAGCTGTGGTGGTTTTCCATGACTTTGGCCCTTTAACAACACGTATTTTTAAATTGACATCCTGCCTTCCAGACTTTGGCTTAAATACATGTTGCTATGATGTGAAAATCCACTTACAGAGCTTACATCTCAATAGAAGAGTAGAAACTATTTTAAACAGTACATGTTGAAACATTCAGGTACATTGTCTCCTTCTGAGTTTTCAGATTTTTCATCTTTTTGATAACATTCATCTTTGGTACTTTGTCTCTATTGTTAGATTTTCACAGCTGATGAAAGCACTGCTTTTCAGCTGCCAACTCAAATCTTGGATGGGGCCAATAATTTGATGGATTAGCTAACTCCAACAAGCTCACGCAAGAGACAAACACGTGGCTGGCCTGGAGAAAGAAAATCAGTCTAAAAACTGTAACAATCATTTAAAGGATCGTGGAATTTGTAGCTACTGTAATCGGCTTAAACAAATTATAGCACAATTGTGGTCCTTTAAACTTCTGCAACCTATGTTTTACAGAACATACAGCCTGTATAATCAGTGTGTGCATGTCATTTCAAGATGGTCATTGATGATGATTGTGATCTCAATGCCAGAGGATGTACGTCAGTCAAAGTGGCATTCTGCCACAATAAGGGTTTGTCATATAGTCTGCCATTCTCTACGAGGCCCTATATCTCTGGGTTGGCTGTCTTCCCACCGCTGGTGCCCTGCGGCATTGATTCAGTGCCACTGCCCAGCAGTTCTGTGCTGCAGTGTGATATACTGAATCAGTGGAAAACAGGGTTTGACAGAGGAGTCTGCTGTCACATACACCGAGATTTTTCCATGAGTATTTGTCATCCAGCTGGAATGTTTCCCTATATCAAACATACTTGTTGTAAACTGCCCATATTTTTCACAGCTATTTCCTCATATGGGTACAGACATCTTTGTTTGTAAAAACTCAAGCACCCGTTCAGTAGAGAGCAGCAATAGTTCAGTTCATTTTGATTGATGCATGATCTTAAATCTTTCAAATTTAGATTATATTTACTCTTTTTCAACCTGCCCTGCTGCCAGATTAGAAACATATCTCTATTCTATTTATAAATGGCGCAATGGTTTATAAGAACTGTTCAAGTGGTGAACAAATGAGTCAGAGAGGACTTATGCAAGGGTGTTTCAACTACAACTGATTATCACCCTAATCGAAAACACCAGAAATACTGTAGATCAGTCTGACCTTTTGATCTTTTACAAACTGAGACCATCACGTTAATTGGGCAAAATTTTACAGAGCAGAATTTTGGCTAGACAGGGAAAGTCCGGAGCCCATCAATTCAAAGATTGGCCCTTGAAATCAAATATGGCTGAGGTGGGACTCTTTGTCCAAGGCCTGGAGAGGTTTGACCCCTGGGGTGGGTTGGTGCCTATTATACCATTGCCCCAAGGCATTGAGCAACCCACACACACACACACACACGCACACACACACGGAGGATCAGGTGACCCTCCAACCTTTGAAACTGTGTATGTGATCAAACCTTCCGCCTTTGCTAAGGACACATGGAGTGAGACACAGGCCTGTGTCTCTTTACAGGGACTTTTTCTCTCCCGTTGTGTTGCGGTTACAGATACTTGGATGGGATGAATACAGTAAATACAGTGAATTTAGGGTCAGCAAAGTGTCCTTGGTTTAGTTCTCTTTGCTTAAAGACCCACCACAGAGGAAAAAAAAGAGTATTGTGTCAGGGGTGACACAAATGAAGCAAACTTGAAAGTGATTTCTTAAAATCTAAAACATATTTGCTCTTATTCTGGTCCTGTCCATCTTTTTTCTCTCCGTTCTCCTCTGCTGCCTCTCTTGTTACTTCATTGTTGTGTCTTAGCCTTGTGAGGTTCTGAATGGTTATTGTTCTCTGTATCTCTCAATTGTTAGGACATGTTTTGGATTAATTGAAAAAGTTTGTCTTGTCTGTTTGTGAAGGATTTCTTATGTAACAGCCTGATATCCTCGGGATCATGTTCATATTGGATAACAACTTATTCAACTTTTGGCCGCAAGTTTCAGTTTGGCCCACCAGATGTGTGAGGGGAGAAATTTTTATTTTTTGTGAGGTAAAAATGCTCTTTGACTATAGAGGATCCCTAATTGTGAATTATTTTTCATAATGTGAGCACGTTGGGCAGAGTACACTTCACACAGGAAGTCAGCCAATTAAGCGAACTGATCCTGGCGCTGTTTTGCATCTTAACAGTACAATGCAACAGGTTTTTGCCTTGTGACCCATCTTTAAGTTTCAGTTTGGGAACCCCTACCTTCAGCTGAATACATAGCTGAACATACAGGTTGTACCTAACATACAGGTTGTAAAAGCACGGTGTCACAGTGGCAACACTGTCGCCTCACAGCTAGAAGGTCCCGGGTTCGATCCCAACCTGGGGCGCTGTCTGTGCCTGCTGCTCGAGGGAAAAAAAAGGGGCCTTTCTGTGTGGAGTTTGCATGTTCTGCCCGTGTTCACCTGGGGTATCCTCCATTTAAAAAAAAACCCAACTAAAAACATGCATTAAGATCCCCACCTGACCAATGGTGACAAAAGAACCTGGGTCTCCAGCCGCTGTCGGCTGGCAGCCCACCGCTCCTGGTCTGCCGCGGAGGAAGGACGTGACAGGATGGGTTAAAAGCGGAGAAAAGAATTTCACTAAGCATGGCGTGTGCAGTTTCCCCTCCCTTCTTCTGCATGTTGTGTAGTGACTAATAATTGGATGTCTTCTTCTTCTCAAAAAGTGCATAGGTTCGAATCTCAGATCTGAGTCAAGAGGCTGATGCACAATTTTTTTCACTTAACTTTGCAAGGGGACATTTGACCTTGGTGGAATAAATGCCATGCATCTTAAAATCTAGCAGATGGTTTTCAAGTTAAATATGACAAAACATTTCCAGTTGTAGAACGTATATGGGCACCAGTAATCCTCTGCCCTGCTGGTTTTAAGATGTGATGGTTCTGGTCTTTCTCAGCCATGATGTGGTTCTCCTTCTTGCAGTGACCTGAGATTTCTTGCAGCATGCCTCACTGAGCACAGATATCATGTCTTCCCGAATATGTCTGCCCTCTGACACGTCCATAAAAATATTACATTGTGTCTGTGAATTACCTGTGGAAGACTGGAATGCGTGTTCATCCACAGAAGACTGTTAAAAAATAGTCCTTAGCCATAGTGCTTTCTGTGAACTTTCATTACAGTATTTTGAAGCAGCACTATATAATAATACAATATTTGATATTTTAATTACTTCATTACTTGAATCATTTTTTTTTTTTTTTAGGTATGCATCATTGAATCAGACCTCCTCATGTAGAAATGCAATTCTCCCATAATCATCTGGTCTGATCTCACACAACCAAACTTAATTAAGCCCACTTGTTGCATGAAAGCTAACAAGCAAGATGGCTCCCAAATATTTGGAAATCTGGATGCCAGATGTGTCCAATCTATATCAACATAATTCCCAACACGGCTGCGCTCAGGCACAGTCTGAATTAAAATACGTTCTGAAAAAGTCAATATACTGCAGATGATTTATGGCTAATCGTTTACTGCGGTACGTTGTGTGGAATTTATGGCGTCCCAGTGGTCATAAATGTATGTATGTTTTTCCACAGTATAATCTGCCAGAACGTAAATAACATTCAAACAGGTGCTACCAATCGCTGAATATTGATTGAGGTCTTTATATGACGGTATGCTCGCTACACATTTTATGACCTCCAGGGATGATTTAGCCTGAAGTTAAGTAAATCTTTGTGCACCAGGCTTAACTGCACATTTGTGTCCTTGGCTCCTGAGACCCCAGGCCATGAGGTTGCAGCATGCATGTGATTTTCCCTTTTAAACATCCTTAATCCACACACAGGTTGGTGGGTCAGCCGGCCACACGACACCACGCGGTTAAGAGAAAAAAGCATTACAAAGCTTTTGCTGTCATTTTCAATTAATCTGTCTGGTGTCTGTTTCAGTCCAGCAGTGCTGCTCCTGAATATCCTCGAAATTGAATCAAGATGGATAAAAACACCTCGCAGTGTGCCAGGAGTGTGAGCAGTGTGGGATTAACAAAATCTATCTGCTGCCCTCCTGTGGAGTCTTGGTGACACTGTCGAAGTCCTGTCCTATTATATTAAAAAAACCCAAAGGAGCTGTCATGATTATGAATGGAGAGTTGTAACGTGAAAATAGCTTAATTGAATATTCTTCCTCTCATAGAGCTCATTCACATATCCATCAGTCTTTTAATTTAGTGTTATATTTTTGTACTGTGGGTTTAACCTGTTTAAATGTTTACATGCCAGAAACAGTTGGCATTTTGAAGTCGTTTTCAGGAACCTTTTCTAATTTAGATGCTTAAAGTAATCCTATTTCTTCTTTCATTTTCTCATGCGTGCAGTTTCTCTGTACCCTGCCAGTAGATGTATAGAATAACACATCCTGTTTTGATGCCTATATCCTCAGAGGAGCAGCGACAGGGCAGGTATGCCTGTCCAACTGCTCATTAGAAGCATGAGCAAATTAATCCTCTCAGGGATTTTTTCACTATGTGAAGCCAACAACAACAGATGCACAGACCGACTGCTGGAAAACTCTACATTATTGGTTCATGCAGCTTTCTTTGTGAAGGAAGGATTTCACAGATCGTATCGTGAGGACCTATGGAAGTAGACAAAATGTCAGCAGCAGCAGCAGCAGCAGCAGCAGCAGCAGCAGCGTAGCATACACAATAGAGCCCCTGTGACCTTAGTGACTTCATCTTTGTGACAGTCCAAGACTGGAATGCATTATGGTCTGGCTGGATGTCGACATGGTATAGGATTGTTTCAAATCACAAGAGACTGATGTTGTTGTTAAGGAACAGACAAAAGCTTCACAGAAAACTACTTTAGAACGCATCCTTTATTCATGCTCATCCATAAGGTATTCCTGCATAACAATGATGACTATATATAGACAGCAGCGTGCATTTCATGCTGCGCAGAGCCTCAGAGGAGTGCAGCGTAGTGCAGGATGTAGGACACAGCGTGGTGATCGTAAACACTGATGGATCACTTCGGATTCTGTCAGTTGTGTCAGCGTATCAACTGTTTGAGCATCTTTCTCTGCTAATCAAGATACTGCAGCAGTACATTGCTGTAGTCAGTATGGACAAATATTTTAAAGGATTGAATGATTTTCAAAAAATCCATTTGTTAAGCTCAGTTTGAATTTGTGACTGTAACAGCACCTCGTTTCAGACTATCCTCACAGCGTTGGTTGTTCGTGTGAATGTCATGAACACCTGTAAAGGACCTCTAGTGGCCGTGTGGGAGTGGAAATATTAATGTTGTTATGAGCTCTGACAAACCTCTTAGGGATCAGGTTCAGACAGACGGATGGATCAACAAACGTGTGACTGTGACATGTGAGGCGGCTGTTCGCATCCAGTTTGGCCAACCTTCATGCATGCGTGTGTTCTTCCTCGTTCACTCTTTGGAGTCTCCCTCTGGCAGGCTTATATTAGAAAAGCCCTGCCCTTTTTTATGTTCAGCAACCAATCAAGTGGATCAACGAAAATCATGTGACCATGACAAAAGACACTGAGAGTGAAGCCCTTTTCACACTGGACAAAAAAAAAAAGAAGAAAAAACAAACAAACACCCACTAACATCTGGCTTCTGTCAGGAGGAAAGGGAACAATTGGCTTTCATTCCCGTGTCAAATGATCTGCGGTAGTCACGCGTATTTATCGGCCGATCAGCAGTGAAGGACACATGACAACCATGTGGACACGCTAATTTTCACGCCTTTTCCAGCAGGATGCTATGATGCGCGTTGAAGTGCAAATAGCCAGTTTGAAAGAGTGACTAAAATAAAAAATAAACCTGCATATATGTGCTAATATTAATATTGTAAAAGATTGGTATCATTCTGATTGGTGGAAGCTACAAAGGCTGCACAACTTTACAGGGATTTGGCACATTTCTTTGACCCCTCAGAGTTGGTCATTAATTCAGATATTAACCACCAAACTGAAGTTACTTTCTAGAAAATCCTTGTGCTTTTTAGTAGATAAACACACATGAAAATGACACTTGATAAAGACAGTCCTGGGAAATAGTGAATTCGTGAGGCTGATGTGTATTTTATTTTACAGTGGCTTCTTTATTGTACTTATCAGCCGAGATGCACCACACGCCAATAAGTTAAAATCAGCCATCGAATATGTCCAACGGCCTCTAATAACACCATCCAATTAAATCTCGATGCTCCGATTTACAATCTAAGCAGGCTTGGCTGTACTGTCCAAAATCAATGGAACAGTGAAATGAGCGTTTTGCTTTGGGTGGGTTTTTCATCACAGAAAATTGCCTTTGGCTCTCCTGGGAACCTTCAAAAGAAAAAAAATGCACTGATGTGTTGTCTTGGCAATCTGCCGGCTGGATCAGATATCGGTAGTAAACAACTGTGGCTGTCGGGAGTGACCATGCGTTAAACCGCACGCAAAGTTTAGTATCTCATAAAGCAGATGGTTATCTGTCATCATAAATCAGGTCTGTTTGACGGCATTTGTCGCTTTAAAGATCTGAGCAGAAACAATCAAGGCCGATGAACCTTAATGGTTTGGATGAAGAACACAAACACAACTTCACATTGGTTTTGTAGGTATTTTTCCCCATTTTTTCACCCTTTATCAGAGGCATTTTGGTGCCTCATTCCAGCCTAGCCCCAGTGAGCCCAATGTGCATTGTCATAGATCACCTAAAGCTAGAAGCAGAGTAGTCTGGCCTCCTTGTGACAGGTCAGAATATTTATATCTATGTCCCATCTGTGCACAGATTGTTCTCCTTTTCATAAATCATTGAGCTAAGGCAATTGCACAGGCAGGAAGGAGTGAGACCTCCCCTCGGTGTTGCGAGAGCAGCCACTGTGTCCAATATCTCTTACGTGTTTGTTTAGTGAGATGTGCGGAGAGGACAAACGTGAACGGCATCAAACGTGACGCATTTAAAGTCTGAGCGGATGTTTCTGAATAAATGTGTCACTTTCTGCTTTCTTCACCGCGTGCATGGATCTCAGCATCTGTGCGAGCGCTTTGCAAGCACCGCTCGTTCCAGTAAATGAGCCCAGCGCGGCTCATACTTTAACACATTTGCACAAATATGTTCGCTCAAGATAACAAACACTGTGGAAGGCTTTGGATAATTTCATGTGTGTGTCTGGGTGTTTGGTTAGCTGCAGTCGTGGAAAAGTCTTGTGTCGATCAGAAGCTGATTTGTGTGGTTTTTGGGATCTACTCTGACAGGATCTTGGACTCTCCAGGACAAGCGTAGATCTGAGAACATTATTTTGTCATTAGGTTGAATTTCTCCCCAAGATTCAAGTGTTACGTTTCAGTATTTTGAGCTGGCATTCTGTACTTGGTGAACGTGTGAATCCCACTAACCTGCCGGTGCGTCAGACGTTTCAAACTCATACCATGAGGCCAAACATTGTTTTTATAGAGATTCCTAAAGATACCAAATGTGTCAGGCTGAATTTTGGAGAAATATCCATAACATGATGCAGAAGACATTTCACAAGTGTAAACAGCACATAGTTTCAACAGGGAACTGCATTAAACTGAGACCGAATTTCCCAAAAGTCAGAGGTCTATAGCATTAGCTATGGAAACGTGTAGCTTTAGATGAGTGTAGGCATTGATCCTGATGTGATTTAGGTGAGATTGAAACAAAGTCCCTTTTATATTTTATTGCTTATTATCTCATGATTGTTGTGTCCTTTCATCCTTCACCTCTGTCTTCTGGTTGGACAATTACAAAATGAGACTTTTTTTAGGGATACACTGATCCGATACGCCGTTATCAGTATCAGTGGCCATTCTAAGCTCAATAAGCAGATCAGGTGTTGGATATGATGTGACTAATTTAACTAATACTCCTTCTTTGTCAGCATCACTATGAAATTCATATTTCATTTTCTGCTATTAGTCACATTCATTTAGTCACAGCAGGCTGCCGACTCAGTCTTAAGTTCCACAGCAATCTCTGGCCTCTAGATACCTTAAATCAAAAGGATTTCCAATGAGTTCCATGTGGTGAGGGATGCAGAGTTTTAATTTGGGGAAAAGAGAACATTATACTCTATTCGTGGAATCATTTTGGATTTTTTTGTGGCAGATTCTAGTTGCAGAGGAGAGGATATGTGACGTGAGGTTTTGTTCTTTTCTGACTTTTAATGATGCTGTTTCAAAAGCACTGTAGCACTGTTTTTGGTGTCTTTCTGGAGATTTTAAAGTGGGCTTCTGAGAACATTTTGTAAACCAAATTTTAATTGAATTATCTGAGAAATCAGCAAAAGACTGTTCAAAAGTGAAAATTATAGCTAGTTACATCCCTGCAATAAAGACTACAACTTCAAAACAAACTATATATGACTGATGACAGTGTGGGATAGTCCTGGTTCATTTGGCGACACCTATAGTCAGTGGTGGTAAAAGCAAATGCAGTTTAATGCTACAGGTCACTGAATCCTAGAGGCAGAAAAACAAACTATTAGTAAAGAAGAATAACTGTCCTTTTTCCATCATTCTGTGAGCAGCTGTGACCTGTGTTTACGCTGCACGCGGCATGAGTCTGCAAACAGCAGGGCTCAGCGAAAGGAGCTGATTACCTTGCTGAGAAGTTGGAGGTGTGCAGCCTGTTGCCTGCAGCTCTTCATCTCGCAGCTCCCTGTGGCTGCTCCCCCCTGTTCCATTACTCCCTGCAACATCTCAAACTGATCTGCTGTCAAAAAAAAAAAAGCTGAAAATGACTATTGTCCTGAGTTGCAGATGTATTTTTGTTGAAAGATAGCGCTCCGTGCAAAGCTCATTGATAAACACATTGCATTCCCTGTGACTGCTTCATTATAAAATTATGCATTAAGTTAATACAGCATTTTTCCCAGGAATATTGAGACTGACACCCAGTTCATAATATTGCAAATAAATAAATATGGCAACACTTCCATCAGTGGACCAAAGATCACCATTGTCTTACTTCGTTCATTGATAATGATTGAATGGACATATTATTACATCCGTACTTGAAACTGAGTTATGATCTCCTGTTCTCTATGAACTATGAATCCGTATGCTCTGGTTAGTATATTCTAATATATTATTTAGAATATATGCAATATATTGCAAACCCACAGGCGGGCCAATTACAAACCATCCCTCTAAATGGTGTGTGCAGTAATTGGTCTCATTTCTATCACATTTGATTACTGCTGCCAGAAACAGTTCAAGCACCAAACGTCTTAATGGAGCCAGTAAACAGACTTCCATGGGATTTATGGTTACACTTTAGCGCTGCACGGCCTGTCAGCATCAAACTGCCGCCGGTGGAATTGATTACACCGGTCAGTTGATAGTATATACACGTACAACACCACTTTGCTCCAGATACAGTATACGACACATTTAAAGCCAAAAACAATATATCCAGCTAATGTGTTCATAATTATAGGAGCCCTAGTGGGAGGAAAACAGAGCTTTTAGAGAGATCCATCTGTGTTTTCGAACTGAGGATTGCTGATTTGTCTTCAAAGGCGCGTAGTCTGTCTAATGAGGACTGATGCTTTGAAGTCTGTCCTCATAAAGCTTTCTGCTTTGTTTGCTTTTGTTTGGATTTTTAGAAAAGATGAAATGCCTGGCCATTAGCATTAAAAAGAAATGAAGGGAACCATACCTCATTGTTGGATGATTGGATTTGATTGTTTGGTTATGGTGATAACCTCTTACAATTACACTGTATGGTTAATGAAGGGCGGCAGCCCCCTGCACACTGCCTGTCCAGTGAACTTGTTATGCAACACAGTAAGATGAAGCATATACAGCAGATACATGACGTATCCTCTGTTTTGTCTTCCTTCTGGGAGATGCCAGAGAAAAACCTCTTAAATATTGCATCATTGTATCCTTGTTATTATGCTGAAATTAATACTCATTGTTATTCTGACTGGATGTGCAGTAGTGCACAGGGTCTGCGAGCTCACACAGGATGTGTTTTTCATTGGGTCTTTCCCACAGCTGTGCTCAGGCTCGCTCATCATCTCCACTGACCTGGATCATTACCTCAGTCAGGCCCTCACAGCGCTATCGGTGAATGTTTCAATGCAAACCGATGCCGGGGAGGGTAAATGGTCCTGTAACACAATGTCATATAAGGATTCTGGTGCTGTCACCGCTGATATGTGGTCATGTTTTCATATCGGTCCACATGAAAGTGTGAGGGTTCTGGAAATAGCAGCAGTTATGGCCCTGGGGAAATAGTTTAGATAAAAATCAGTGGACATAAATGCAGTGGATTGTAACGGTGACCACTGTGTTAGATGCTTTCACAAACTGCATGGATTCTGTCTTATACTCTCTGGAAAACTGAGCTTCCGTTTATTGTTGATATTCTCATTTTTTCTGTTGCATCACTTCAGAGGGAAAAATGAATCCAGCCTTGGAACTTAGAGCTGATCAATCCACAGTGCTGTTTTTAGTCTTTTCCTGCAGGGCACTCTAATATAGAAGTGAGCAATATAGATTTAAATATATGTATCACAGTATATGTGATTTTGCATAGACAGGGATCTAGATCACAGTATAATAGATTTTCCGTAGCTCTAGTTGAAGATCATGTACGTTATGGAAATGACAATGACCCATTGTTGTTTAATACAGTTTACAAATATTAAAGGGGCACTCCACAGACGCTCCACACCCCAGTGATGTAATCAGAGTTATCTCAGTGGGATTGAAAATGACAAAAGTATGTGTTAAAAACTCACATATACTGTCTTATCACCAGAATCTGATATAAGACCCTGTGAGTTAAAGGATAATTCTGCTCTGTTATAACTTCTTATAAAGATCTTTTATGGCATTGCTTTGGCCATCATTTCCATCAGTTATGATAACTTTGCAATGATGAAGGTCGACCGTGCATGTGTTTCAGACCTCATTTGTTGGGATGCTGCCACGTTCTCCAATCTCGACAGTTATGTTCGTGAGTTCATTTTAGCGATAAGAATGATGGCCAAAACTACAAGAAAATGAGACCCTCTTTGTGGTAGAGGAAATATCATAAAAGAGATATTTCTGCCTCAGGGAGCCCGTGTCTATACGACCGTCCTACAATCCACAGCAGGTGTCAGGGTGGAATAAGTGGACTGTTAATGATGCTCCTTTATTGTGCTGACGCTGAGACAGCGAGTCGCAAGTGGCTGGAACATAATAAGAATCTAACTGGGGCTGCAGACAAGCGTTTGATTAGAGAACAACATCTGCAGCACACAGACACATCATTAACTGCAGTTGCAGAGTTATTTGTGAGGAACTTGGGCAAGCTGTCTGTTCTGCATGTGTGTGTCTCTCCATACATGGAAGCATGTGGGTGAAATCAATTTGCATCTATGCATGCGAGCGTACATGTGTGCCGTATGTTTTCACGCTGTGTTCAGTTTCCCCCCTATGGCAGCAAGTGAAAGCCAAATAAGTAGGATATCTCTAATCCTGCTTTGCATATCTTCCTCCCAGAGCGCGCATGGCCGTTAGTGTGTGTTTGTCTGTATACATGTGGAGGTTCAGTGGCTTGGAGAGCAGTGCGTAGTGGGCAGCAGGCTGTGAAATTTAATCTCAAAGTGTTAATTTCACAGCCTGGAATAATGGGGAGGAAAATTCCTCTTGCATCATTGAGGCACTGGGGTCCCCCTTTTTACACTGGTTACCATGGTTACTACCAGCATGCCAAAATACCATCAAAGTGATGCCACCATCTGTCTGCACACTGATATTGGTTTTACTCGGCCGTATGCACAGTATGCAGCATTGTTAGGCAGCTGGATTGACAGGCCGCATAACCTTTTGCTTTACCTGGTATTTGTTTTCTATTTTTCTTCCTCTTTCTCTCCTTTTCCTTCTCCTTCCACACGTTCATCCTCTTCGTCCTCCTCCTCTTTGCTAAAAAAAACCAAAATATTCAACACCAGTGTTTTTTTTTTCTCTTGTTTTTACACAAAGAGTTTGAAGCTTTCCTTAACATACAGATGTATGTGCTTCGTGCTGATAGACAGTCAGACGGTCTACATCTCGCTGTGCCATTCAAACCTTGGTATCTACCCCTTTAACATCTCAGGGTGTGTTGTGCTGCTGCTGTGGGCAATGTTGCAAATTGATGGGCAGGGCTGCTCTTTGGCAGTATTGGATTTTTAGTCTGCAACTGGTCCAGTAAAATATCTCAACATCTACTTGATGGATTGGAACAAAATTGTGCACAGACACTCACAGTCACACATGATACATCCTCATTTTGTGGTTCCCTGACTTTTCCTTCAGTGCCACCATGAGGGTGACATTTGGCCGAAATGTCTTCACAACTATTGGATGGATTGCTGTGAAATTTTGTCAAAATTATAATTTGTCAATACTCCAATCGTTTATCACTAAACACTTAACTAATGACATTCTCAACAGCCTCAGCTGTACTTTGCTTGTCGTGCTAATTTGCAGTGTTAACATTGTACATCAACCCATGGTACCACAGCAAGGTTGTTATGAGCATGTTAGCATGTTCGTGTTTAGCTCTAAGCTAAAGCTTCAGCGAGCCGCTAGCATGGCTGTAGATTTTTGCATTAATATGATGAATGCGTTCTGAATGGTATTTAGCTCACAGGTTATTTTTCCAGCAGTTTCTCAGTTGATTTTCGAGATAATTAACCATATATTCAAGATAAATGTGAGCAATCTTAACTTGAAAAGCCATTCGCTGTGTCACCACTGTAATTAGTACTCTATATAAAGAGAGAGAGACAGAGAGAGAGATAATGTGTGTCATCTTTCTATAAGGCACAGAATTAATACTAGTAGACGTAGTAGTAGTGGTAGAACCACTGATTTACAGTCACTGGATAAATCTCTATTAAGAACTTGAAAATTGCTCCCACAAAATCGATATTAACATCGAAAGACAGATTTCAAGATCTCGAAAGTCTGACTTTGAGCTGTTAGATATCTTTTTGTGCATCCCTCGCAGTGGAAGCGTCGTGTCTTCGTCTTTTTTCCTGCAAAGGTCAGCGTGCCTCTAGGGATCTTCACTCTGGAATACATAATTTCTCACTAAACGACAGTTTGAGAGCATTTGCCAGCACATTAAGTGTATTACCATCAACATGCGTTTACTGACAGCCTCGGAGCTGAGACGTTGGTCAGGCTCTGGATAGCTCAGTGAACATGTAACCTTCCTTCACTCTTAAAAGAAATCTTCTAAATGACTGAATTATATTTTGCATCAGCGCTCATGTGCTGAGATACTTTACTTGGAGACCTCGCCAGGCTCTCAGTGAATAAGTGACAACATCAAATTGTCAGATAAACAAGAGGAGTGAATCAGCAGCTGAGAAGACCGAAATTAAAAAAGCATATGTCTTGTGTTGTTTATTGTGATAGCCGTCTTAATTGAGTTCTTGTTCCTCTCCGTCCTGGTGATTCCTGCTGCAGCCTGCTACTTTCCCAAATGAGCCGTTCTGCCATGTCTCACTGTGATTTGGCAGTGAGGCGCACACAGCACCAGTCAGGAGTTACATTAGTCAGCCCATCTGCTCCTTACAAACTGTGGTTCGCACTTCAAAGATGTCTCTCGCGCCGGCTACTGCAGGGAAGTGCGAGCCTGATAATTTGCAGAAATGGTACAGCAGGGTGCTGTTTCTGAGACGCACTCGAGAAAAAAGTTGAAGGAATAACATTTGTTTGACTTCGTCCTCCCGGGCTACGTTCATGCCATTTACCCTGTTGATCAAATGCTGAGAATGACTGAATATTACCTGTTGAATGTGTATTTATACAGAATACATATTCTACAGCATGCTCACTTTAAGTCTTGCAGAGCTGCATATTAACTGATGATGAAAGATTTTTAGTTGCAGTCCTAACCATTTTGCACTACATGCACATGTAGATATTTGTTGTGGACGCGGTGATAAAACTTATTGTTATTCGGGTTTTGACTCTCATTCTTTCTCTGTTTCTGATAAGAAAAAAAATTAGCACAAGACATAGATGGAAGTGAATCCCAGAGGGCTGGATGGGGCTGATTTCTTCAGCCCCATCTCTTCCTTCCCATCAACCTTTTGACAAAATATACGGCCAAGCTCAGTCCACAATCAATTTAAGAGACTCTATTAGCACACAAGCCCATGCCTGTTGTGTCTCTGAAAACTAACTCCTCTCATGTCAGACATAAAGCAATGGTCCAATTCTCAGGGGGGTCTTTCTGTGTAGCCCCACCAATCTAATACTGTGACAGCATGTCATACAGAGGCCAGGGAGCTCGTACTCCCCAGGGATCTCTAATCCAGGAGGCTGGAGCTTTTCCCCAACATACGCCCTCCTCCTTGCCAGCGACCTTCACATTTCACTGCAGGGATGCTGTTTGGAATAGCAACAACACATGTACCACATCACATGCCATATCTGCCGCTGTATTTCTTGATACTTGCATCCCGTCCTTGCACATCCCTGAGCATTACTTTTGCCCGCGATTGTATCTCAAATGGCAATTTGGACCCACCTTGAGTTGAGAGGACCCTGATGAAAATTCATATTTGATGCTGCCTGTGTTGTTAAAGGTCAGATGATGCTAATCAGAAGTATTTACTATTCAGTTATGGGATTTTGTGTTCAGTGCAAAGGTTTCATTTTTTTTGTTCTCTGTCGACAAGAAATTGTCTTGGAAAGTCTGTGTTGTCTGGCCTCTGCCTCTGTGTTCGTGTGTGTGTGTGTGTGTGTGAGAGACATGTGCAAACATAATTATGCTCTATATATAAGTATGAGCTGGTAAGTGGCCTGTCTGTGCTGTCTGTGGTTTGTGTTTGTCTTTGAAGCGCAGCCTCAGCATTAAGGCACAGAATTTGATGAGATTCTCTGTTTAATTCCCTTGTCGTCCTCCATGTGTGTCATGCTTATTTTATGCATCGCTGTGGCAGCAGCTGCTCGCATTTCCTTGGTGGTGAGACTTACTGAAGCATACAGCATGTCAAGTCCAAAATCTTAGCATAAACAGAACAACTATTGTGACCCATGCACAGAAAAAACACTATTGTGTTCTCCAACCTTGTTTCCTAAACTACTTTTGTATACTATTAACAGCACCTCTTGTTTGTGTTTTGTGCACTTTGGCAGTCGTTAGCATGCTAACAGGCTAAACTAAGTTGTTGAACATCGTAAATATTACCTACCAAACATGAGCATGTTTAGCATTGTTACAGTGAGCATGCTATCATACCCACGTTAGCATTTAACTTATGCATTGCTGTGCCTCACAGTTGTGTTTAGGCACTCAAAGCACTTGGTTACATTTGGGGAACGATCATGATCATGTTCGCTGAATTGAAGCATGAGGCTGGAAGACTGTATCAACATTTAACCGAAACCACAGTCTTTTCCTAATGTTCACCATGTTCATCAAAGTGCTAACCACACAGTACAAACCTCAGTCTTTCATACAACAGTGCTTTGTGCTCTCACCTCCCTCCAAGGTAGTTCTTAACTAAAAAAGACATTTCCATGTAACATACAGTAAAATAAATGTATACGGAATTTCTAGGAGACAGGGTCGCCTTTTTATCATTGAATAGATTTATTAAAATGTTTATTAATTGCCTTAAGTCATCTGCATTTAATTTGCTCGCAAGGTTTCAGTATTTGACAAAATAATGGCTGAAATCAGCAGCAGGACTTAACCTCTCGCCTGGCTGTTTCAGATCGTGGCAAGGAAAGTGTTGTTGCGTTATTTATGACCTTGGCCTTCACCTTGACTCATGATAGCTGTGGCAGTGGACAATGTGAATGTGTAATGATTCCACCCTGGCTGGGATCACAGCCAATGCATGGCGATCGATGGACGCTGGTCTCTCTCTCTCTCTCTCTCTCTCTCTCTCTCTCTCTCTCTCTCTCTCTCTCTCTCTCTCTCTCTCTCTCTCTCTCTCTCTCTCTCTCTCTCTCTCTCTCCCTCCCTCCCTCCCTCTCTCTCTCTGCCTGTATCGATCAGTCAGTGTGTGCCCCTGTGAGCCAGACTGAACAGACAGAAAAAAGCCTCGGTCCTCATTACTCAAAGAGCAGTCCAAGCATTGTCACTTTTGATGGAAACCAGCCCTCTTTTCTCTGACACAAATGCTGAAAAATGAAAAATGCAGTTAAGATCTTTTGGAGGGGATTATTATATCGAATGCCCCTGTCTCCCGCCTGACCAGACGCACAATGTCATTTATAATGTCACTTAAAATTAAAGCTTCTGCCAGAGTTAATAAGTCATTTCTTAACTTCCCAGACTGATAAAATGTCTATCTTTAGCTGCCTTCAGCTCCAGAGGTTTGGATATATAATAGGCCTGTTTTATCCTCTGCAGGCAACAGAATGAGCAAGAAAACGATGGAGAAAACGGACCCAATGACCTTGTGGAATAGAAACTCTATAAAGAATTTATGAATGCATGGGAGATTGGACATATAGGCATGTGTGCAACAAGGTCAGTATCTAGGGAATGACTTTGGCTTGTGTTTACAACGACAATAAATCACCTGTGGTGTAGTGACTGTTCAAAAAATAGACTTGATATCAAGTCTGACACCTTGTTTCTCACATTGATGGTATCTGCATGGGAATTGCGTTGTAACAGGAGCATCGCTGGGATGTGTCTCTCTCTGCGAAACCCACAGAGGCACAGAGGCATTCAGTCTCATAACAATGTAATCAGGAAAGCACTTTCACTGCATGTAGAAGACTCGTTCTGCAGCTCCAGTCGTCAATTATTATCATCCCTGACCCTCGTATCAGTCAGAGGTTCATCTCGGCTGCAGAGCAAATCAAACCAGAAGCTTCTCTGAGTCTGGAACCAGAGCCTGAGCTGATAGCGCTCCATCAGTCTGTGTTTACACGCAGAAATATGACCAGAGGCATTTAAATGAACTTGTTTAGATCTATTGTGTTTCACCTGAGAGTGAATTGGATGAAAGAAACCAAAGCGGGAGGTGTTGCCGTCAAAGCCTTTTGGATGAGTTGTTACAAAATGAGTGCGTTTCTCCTGCTCAGGGTCTAAGCTTTATATCTGTCTCTTCATTGTTAAGCTGATTCTTCTGTGTTTGATAAGTGGCCTTGCAGTCCACACACACATAAAAAAAAAAAAAAAAAAAAAACGCACTCCCAGAGAGTTTCCCTTTCATCCTCATATGTTACATGTTCATCCCTCAGCGGGAATGTGAAAAATAGTCTCCGGTCTACTCGCTCCTGCACGAGTTGGACCGGAAGTTATGTAACTTCTTCAACTTAACTCCTTTTCTCTTTACAAAGCACTTTATGTTTTGTTACCATGGAGATGAAAACCCAGACTAAACTTCCCGTGCTTACTGAGATGCAACTGCTGGGAGGTTGTTAGTAGCAGCACAATTGCCTCGCTGCAGAGGACTGATTTAATTTAAGATCGACCAGTTTAATGTTTATCGGATTTATGTGCAGGAATTGGACGAGTGGGTGTGGCTGTATGTGTTGACAGTGAGTAGAAAGAAACACTAATCAGGTAAAAATTAGAAGAGGAGTTAAGCAGCATAACTCTTGTCTATTTCTTCAAATGGAAAAGAAGACCATCAATACCCGTATGAACAAGCTTTAACCCCAAGATTCACAATGTCTGCTGTCATGCACTAAGGTAAAAAAACAAAAACAAAAACAAAAAGCGTTTCAACCTGGATTACCTCATCATATATACATCTGTGTGTGTGTGTGTGTGTGTGTGTGTGTGTGTGTGTGTGTGTGTGTGTGTGTGTGTGTGTGTGTGTATATAAATATAAGACAGATGATGGGCTCTCTCATGGTCAACAGTGGTCTCATTTCTGCCTGTGTTTGACATACAGGATGTTAAGTGTCGGTCTGCAGTGAACAGTTTATTTATTATCAGTTCATCTGCACTCTGTCTTGTAAATTTAAACAATCAATCATTTGGAAAACAGTGGAAAACTTCAAATGTCTTGTTTTGTTTGACCAACAGTCCAAAAAAACAGAGAAAGCAGCAAAATGATCACATTGGAGAAACTGGAACAAGTGACTGGTTGGCATTGGTGCAGAATAAATTACTTAAATGATTGTAGTTGATGATTCATTTTATGACTAATAGACTTATTATTTCTGCTCTAATGTGAGACCTGACTCTGATCAGGGGTCTGTTGGGTTGGAAGGGTGGAAGTCAGGGATCAAGGGGTCCTCTCAGTAAGACGGCATCAGGCAGGACTGGCACACTGATTCTGTTTTGTTAGTTTGTTGGATCCAATCAGTCAATTAGCAATGAAGTTTATCTGGTCGCATGTTAGCAGTGACACAAATGGATTTTTAAGCATCCGCATCAGGTCAGGACGTTTGTCGGGAGGGTGTTTGTGAAGTTAGATGACTCTGAGAAGATTCAGTTTCAGTGTGTTTGACTTTCGAAGGGGAATTGCCTGAGAGTGTATCTTGACTTAGGCTGCAGCAGAGACTCCTCTCAGATGTTTCTGTCGGAATACGGACATGTTGCAGCAGTTTGTAAAGATTAGATTTAGATTTATTTGTCCTTTTGCGAGGAAACTTGTTTCCACCTTCTGTACAGCCTCAGAATACATCAAACTCAACAAAAACATACATGAACACAACAACATACGAGCACATTTTCAAACTTTACATACACAAACTCAGGCTCGTTACGATCTGGATGGTCTATTCAATTCTGTGATGGCAGAGGGGACAAAACCCCTGCTTAACAGTGACCAGATGGGAGTACAAAGAGTTGGTTGAGGGGTGACTGGGAACAAGTGCTATGTTGTGTGTTCTGCGTGCAGTGGCTGTGTTGTTGAGGTCTGGGAAGCTGGGGTTTGGGAGGCCAATGATCTCGGAGGCTTTGTGTGTAATTTGTATGAGCTGTTCTTTGAGGTTGTTGACAGCATATTAAGGAAAGAGGGGGAGCAGTCGAGAAGAATGGGCTGAACTATGCTTTTGTAGAGTATCAATAGGAGATGGGGGGGATGGAGAGTGGCTTAAGTTTTCGATGACAGAGAGTCTTTGTTGGCACCATTTCCGGATGTCAATGGTGTGTTGTTCAAAGCGCAGCTTGTTGTCCAGGGAGATTCCCAGATATTTGTGGCTCTCCACCATTTCAACAACTTCACCATTGATGGTGATGGGGTTGTTGATGGGGTTGGAGGCTGACCTCTGAGTGTGCTGCAGGAGTCGAAGACTAGTTCCTTTGTTTGTCTGTGGGGTCAGAGGTTGTTGGAGATGTGGAAAGGCCAACCCCTAAGGGGATTGAAAATAAGCGAAGTGCCTGCACTGTGTGGGAAACCAACAAGCCGGGTTAGCAATATCAACACAGACGTAAGGGAGTAAAATCATCAACAGTTTTACTCTAACTGTCCCTGAGCCCATGTAGTAATATTTATACACATATTTTTACACTCATGTGTTCACAATGTGGTGAACCTCGCTCCATCCTTACTTGTGACTGAACCTTTCCAGGATGCCCCTTTCATACCTGTTACCAATGAGCCTGTTTACCTGTGGAATGATCCAAACAGGTGTTTTTGGAACATACCACGTCTTCCCCAGTCTTTTCTTGCTCCTGTCAGAACTTGTTTGAAATCTATTGCTGCATCAAATTCAGAATAAGCAGGTATTTACAAAAATCAATGAAGCTGATGAGGTAAAACATTGAATATATTGTCTTCATAGTGTTTTCAATTGAGTATATGTCAAAAAGGATGAGCAAGTAGTCATATTCTGCATTTTTTAGGTCTCCTAACATTTTGGAAATTTGGGTTGTAGCAAGAACAGCTGTGTTTTTTCATCCTTGGTTGTTTTAATTATATGTCAGGGCTGAGTGTTTGCAGTTTTGTATTTACCTTTACAAAATACAGCATATCTGTCTAAGATGGACTAGAAAGAGGCGTAGTTTCAGCCTGTGTGGACAAAAACAAGAGGTTCACATGTGACTGAGGGAGGAAAGGTCACACCACCTCTGAGCTGCCTAAAGGAGAAAAGACTGACGACCAAGTTATGGCTGAATCAGATGATCTGGAGAAAGTGGGGGTGCTGTTAGTCTCCAGACTCTCACGCATAAATATGATAACTTAGTGGTAATAATTAGCAAAGATTGTCACTCTGAGGTTTTGTGAAAGTCAGCTTTCCTCACAACTTCATGTGAGGAAGCTGCACTCAACAGAGAGTGATAACATTCAGCTCATTTTAGGTTAGATTTTGTCAAGCACATTGTGTCTGTGTGTGTGTGAATTGGGAAATGTACAGAATCTATAACTGAACAGTTAAATTAATACTTTTAAGCCTTTATGATGTAAGAATGTGTGCAGTTCGGACTCTGGACCTCAGTGTTTCTAAAATCCTGTGCACAGAAAGGTCTGACACGAACTCACTGTGGTACTTTGAGGTCCTTGGAGGGAGTTCCAGTATTATTGTCCCTCAGCTGGTAATGAAGCAGTTAAATGAAATAAAGTTGTAGAGTGTGCCTTTTTTTTAAGTCTTGCTATTTTAAAGCACAGGCTATAAAATGTATTACCTCAGTTTTTCTTAT
Source organism: Chaetodon trifascialis (assembly GCF_039877785.1). Taxonomy (NCBI): domain Eukaryota; kingdom Metazoa; phylum Chordata; class Actinopteri; order Chaetodontiformes; family Chaetodontidae; genus Chaetodon; species Chaetodon trifascialis. Next base: position 8,175,807 of record NC_092058.1, on the reverse strand, counting down.
ACCACTGAAGTGCTTTTCTTATTATATACAGTATTCCTCACAGTGAGAGCTTTTCCCATGCCCTACAACTGATTTTTTCAGGCAGCGCAAAAGAGGTCAACAGGTTCTGTAGATCAGTGTTATCTGCTTTAAGAGGGTTTTCTGAGTATGTTCAAGTAGTAGATGCTGCCTTATTTGGATAGCCTCTTTCGGGTTTGACATGTTGGAATTAAAGCCCAGACTGGGGCTTGAATCCCATTTGAGGTCATTAACCTCGTGCATGTGCTGCTGAAACCACAGACAGTATCAGACGCCTTTGATGGAGCCTGTCACGGTGAACTACAAACGACGCCGATTTTGCATCTCCGTCATTAATCACAGCGGTGAGAAACGCTCCTTTGAGGCGATCCTGTCACCACGTGGCGGAAGGGCTCTTTTCTCCTGAGTGGAAATGAAGTGACTGATCCAGGCGCTTCTGTGTTTGTGAAAAGTGTCATGAGGAAAAAGCGGGTTTAGACGAACACCGTGCGCGTAACGACGCTCAGCGCTCGTTCGCTGCAGAGCGAGCGCTTGTTTTCAGCACCATGGAGAGTTAACATCCCACCTCAGCAAGAAGACACGAAACACAAAGAATAAGCAGTTAAATCTTCAGGTTCTTTTTGTAAGATCAGGTCAGTGAATATCTTTGCATTCACAACGCAGCCCTCTGTCACAGTTTCCCCGCAAAACCAGATTACACCAGCTCAGCTTCTGTGGGGAAAGTGAAGCAATGACAGGTGACAGCCGTGTTTGGTCTGTGTCAAAGGTGTTAGACACAATCACTTTTCCCCCAGACGCAGAGATGGAGCTGATTTCCCTCCCGCATGTCTGTTTTTCCTGTTCTTTTCTTTTCAACACTAGCTGTCCTTTAAATACCACTAAATGTGAATTTAAACAGTGTGATAATAGATCTCCACGTGCTCACGGAGACATGATCGAACTTGGATCAAACAGGTGTGGATGTGATTCCCACAAGTGTTTTTCTTTAATGAAGGCGTGTGCTCTTCCGACCGGCCGTGTTGTGGACGTATGTCAGACATATGCGCGCCGTGGGCGGGTGCCGACGTGTTTAAAAAAAAAAAAAAGGCAGATGGGAGTGCAGCGCTCAGTGTGTGGAGACGCGGTGACGGGTGATGGTTAGAAGAGATCTAAGCGGCGTCGGCCTCAGCTCTCCAAAGCTGTAGGCTTTGGCTGAGAGAGGCGTGGCGCACTCTGCCCCTCCAGACCACCTGCATGGATGACCAGACCTACAGTGTGAACCAGTCGCCCTCGTCCGCCAGACACAGGGCCAGGAGCGCGTCTGACAACTGGGGCTATGCCGAGATGGAGAAGGGCGTCATGACGGTGGAAAACATGCTGGAGGAGTCCGCCGTGCTCTCGGCGCCTCACCTGTCGGCGGATCGATACGAGCGCGGCCGCCAGGGATGCTGCGAGAGGGTGGTGATCAACATTTCGGGTTTACGCTTCGAGACGCAACTTAAAACTTTCAACCAGTTTCCAGACACGCTGCTGGGGGACCCCAGGAAAAGGATGCGCTACTTTGATCCACTGAGGAACGAGTACTTCTTTGACAGGAACAGACCCAGCTTTGATGCCATCCTGTACTACTACCAGTCAGGGGGGCGCATACGGAGACCTGTTAACGTCCCCATTGACATTTTCTCCGAGGAGATCAGGTTTTATCAACTCGGAGAGGAGGCCATGGAGAAATTCCGCGACGATGAAGGGTTTATAAAAGAAGAGGAGCGCGTGTTGCCCAAGCGTGATTTCCAAAAGCAGGTTTGGCTTTTGTTTGAGTATCCTGAAAGCTCTGGGCCAGCACGAGGGATAGCCATCGTCTCAGTGCTTGTCATTTTGATTTCAATTGTTATTTTCTGCATGGAGACTCTGCCGGAATTTCGAGATGAGAGAGACCAAGCCATAGTGCTACCTGTGATCAATGGCACTGCTCTCCACCTGCAAAGCCTGTTCACAGACCCCTTCTTTGTGATAGAGACTCTGTGCATCATATGGTTCTCTTTCGAGTTGCTTGTCAGGTTTTTCGCCTGCCCCAGCAAAACTTCCTTCTCCAAAAACATCATGAATATCATTGACGTCGTCGCTATAATCCCCTACTTTATCACTCTGGGGACTGAGCTGGCCGAGAACGAGCCCAACAGCGGCCAACAGGCGATGTCCCTCGCCATCCTGAGGGTGATCAGACTGGTGAGGGTCTTTCGCATTTTCAAACTGTCACGGCACTCAAAGGGACTTCAGATTTTGGGGCAGACCCTCAAGGCCAGCATGAGGGAGCTCGGCTTGCTCATATTTTTCCTTTTCATCGGAGTTATTCTCTTCTCCAGCGCTGTTTACTTTGCAGAAGCAGACGAACCCTCGTCCAGTTTCACCAGCATCCCCGATGCGTTTTGGTGGGCAGTGGTAACCATGACCACAGTGGGATATGGAGACATGCTTCCGGTGACCATTGGTGGGAAAATCGTGGGGTCCCTGTGCGCAATAGCAGGCGTGCTGACCATTGCCTTACCCGTGCCAGTGATTGTGTCCAATTTCAACTACTTTTACCACAGAGAGACTGATGGAGAGGAGCAGCCACAGTACGTGCACACAAGCAGCTGTGAGCACCTCCCCCTGGAGGAGCTGAGGAGGTCGTGCAGCTCCTCATCCCCCAGCAAGTCCGAGTACATGGTGAGAGAGGAGGGCATCAACAGTGCGTCCAAACAGGCCAACTTCACCACCGAGAACGACCAGAACTGCGTGAACATCAAAAAGATCTTCACAGAAGTGTAAATGAACTGCGGGGTGGATCATTTATGGAGCATGAAGAAGCAGTAGCTAAAATATTATTTTTCTATATAGCCGATCGTAATTTGTCCGTCCATATCTGTGGATGAACGCTGCGTAAAAGTCCGTTTTAACAAGTCATTATCCCCTTTTTTATTTTAAGCAAATTAGGATTCTACTCGTTTCCAGTGTAGATTCACGTGTTTTGAGTGTTTCTGAGAGATCAATAAGTATTAATATGACCCAAAAACACCTGCACTGGAAAAGTATTCATTTCGGCCCAGGCTTTTAGAAACAAATAAAACGTTTCATTTCAGGTTAGTGGCTTGTTAAAACAGATATTTTTGCAGTGCATTGTGCCACACGATGCCTACATATCTCGATGTTTATGCGAAAGTCGCTGGTGTTGATGATTGGGATACACGTGTAGCGTAGTCTACTGTACTGCATCTATCCGCCAGTCAAAAAAAAAAAGAAAAAAAAAAAAGTCTTGTGCTGAAAAGTTTCATTGTCCAATATTGTAATATGGTAATGAATATATAGCCAAAATGCTTGTTTAGGTTATATTTACTATCATAACCTGCCGAGATGTTTAACACCGAGTCTTGCTCACATTATTATTCAGGTACTAGCACGCAGAGTGGAGTAGATGGAAACGCTTATCACAAGCTTTCGGTAAAATTGCGTAAAATTGTATTTTTATCCAGAACTGCCTATATAGCCTATATTAAATAAAACGGAAATTAAGTGATCCCGGCTCCAGATCTCATTGTAACCTTTGGCTAAACTCCATCCAGAGCGCGCTGGGGCTGGTCTGGAATACAGAAAGTCTTAATGATGGTGTGTTTGAGGTCCTGTGCGCAGTGATGGAAGGAGGGAGCACGTGCACGAAGTCACGCCCCCGAAGTCACGCCCCCTCGCGCCTCCTGCTGGCTGAGCCCGCCTTGTGATGCAGTCTCCATGACGACGGTGGTTTCCTGGGTAACCCCCCTCTAACGTCTCCATGGCATTGTGTTGCCTTTTCACAGACTTTCCATCTGTGGCTCACTGTCAGCTTTGGGTCTTTGGAGGGGGAGAGGGGGAAATGCTGCAGACGTATGTTCATAATGTGATATGAAAACATGTGGAGTTTAATTGTTTATCTGGCTCCTTAAAGGCGGTTGAACTGATATCTTGGGCAAAGTTTGTAGCCTGTAGCTTCAGGCGATGGGATGACAGATGTAGAAGTGTGGTGAAATAGCATGAAAAGCCTTTGTATCAGCGCAGCCTCAGTCAAACCGCCTCAGCTGCTCTGTTCTTCAGACGTGAGCTCCATTCTCTGAGTTGGCATGCCAACTAGGTCTGACGTCAGCTACCTTTCATCCCCGCCAGCAGACATCCGTTGCACGTGTGCTTTCGATATGAAGGGGCCTAAAAACTCCAGTGACACGAACAAACAGCGAAACTCAAAGGAATCCATTGAAAATAAATTGCAGGACTGTGTTTCCTCATCACGTGTGTGGGCTTGCAATATGCATGAGTTTTTCAAATTAACACAGAAAGTGAAAAATGCCCATAATATTACTGTTTTGTTCAACTAACAATGATATAAAATGGCAAAAAAAGCAGCAGACATGCACAATGGAGAGACTGTCGCCTGAGTGTTTTGGCATTTTTGCTTGAAAAATGACTCAAAGTGATTGATTAATGAACAAAATTGTTGGCAATCAATTCTGTCAGTTTATTATTCCATTAACACAAATGCTAATTACTGTTCAGTTGAACTGTAGGTGCAGTCGTGTGTGAGTTCATGCTGAGCTGTGTTGTTTTTGAACTAACACTGAAACTTCATCATTCTGAAAACAGCTCAGTACTGCCCTCAAGTGGTTCAACTGAATTATTACTCTTGGGAGGGACACTGGAAATTGAACATATTGCTGTGCCTTAATAATCACTCTAGTGGCAAACAGTTTATATTATATTTGTTCTGACTGCCTTGACTAAGACTCCCCAGGTCCTCTTTAACAACTCATGAACATGCCAACATTCTTCTTGGCTTTATTAGCTCGATACTTCATGAGAGCTGCTGATGGACATGATCCAGCACACAAAATGACACGTCACTTCTGCTTAAAGTCTCAGCAATTCCAGCTGTAAAATATGGTCGAATATGATGGATTTTCATTTGCTGTTGAAGCAGCACCACACCTCCCAAATCCCAAATTAGGTTTTCTCTAGTTGGAATATTATTCCAGTGTATTCATAGGTGGTCTAACATGACCCCAAACATAAATAACATCATGTAGGATAACATACTGTACGTCTTTAAATATACATATTTGCTCATGCAGTGTCAGTATGACATAACATACATATTTCCTCATTTGGTGTAATAACTATTTATGGTCATATTCATATTAAGTCATCTTCATTGAAGGTGCAAGCCCTTTTGTGGTATAAAGAAGGGTTACCACCTCAGGACTTATCTATGTAATGAGTTTAATTCGGGTCACAAATAAAGAAAAATACATATAATCATGAGTACTACCTCTACGCAGTGTGTTGTCCTGGACTTGGCTGTGCAGCTGTCTGAGATTTGTCATGCAGGTCAGGAAACTACCTTAGAACTCCACCTAGAGGCTTTTAGTCTGACCCATAATTCTTATTTTCCCAGGAGACTAAGGGAGTTACAGTTTGTGAACCAGAAAAACTCCGCTTACTTACAGTTTGCATGACTTTGAGGGAGCACAGGAATGGACGTGAAGGTTACTTGAAATTCGCTCTGCAGTATGCACAGCTTCTACGAAGTGAAATCCACTTTTGGAGAATCAAATGGAAGCTCGCGTACTGCAGTCACAGTCAAAAGGCATGAATTCAAGAACCCAGAATAAGAGAAGAAACGTTACAAGAACCTTGTGCAAACAAGTACCAAAACAATCACAGAATGCTTCCTGTAATAATCCAATGAAACTGACTGACACATGATTTCCTGTGGCCCACTCTGGCACTCATATTCTCAATCTACCGTATGGCTAACTGCAAATTAGCTTTGAAAATAATTTTGAAAAGCGTTTGTTTGGTTAAGTCTGTTTTCCTCTGGTAAGATCGGGTCTTGATGACAATGATTTAAATGTCAAACTTGACAAAAACTGCCTGTTTTAGTAAAATGTGGTCCACGTTTGATTTGTGTACACAAAAAGCTCATTTCGTCTACAAATGTGCTGTCAGAGCGGCCTCTGCACACGCAAACAGAGCACTTAAGGAAGGTAAACACAAGATTAGAGGAAGAACAGAAGGCCGGAGATGACTTATACTAACAAAAATATGAGCGTCCACACATGAACATCTTAAAGTGAAGCACTGATTTAGACTTTCGTCCACTGAGGAGACCCAACTTTGCTGAATGCTCAGTTTTACCCGTGGAGCGACAGTGACCTCAGCGCTGCAGGCCGGGCGCCATGCAGCCCACAGCTCCAGGTGCTCTGCCTCAGAACTGCTGAGTGGTTTTGTTCCCTCTGCCCCCCCTTCTGGAATTGAAATCCTTCTTCAATGTATTTTTAACCAGGGGAAATGAAAACGTGCCTGCAAGTTACCCAGCGCCGTTAATCTTCTGCGGCAGAGCTCGACGGCAGTCGAGACACCTGCAGTTCAGCCTGTCTTGTTCTGGTTTGTGAGGAGGTAAGAATAGGCTGAGATATTGTGGCCTCATGAGGAGATCAAAGTTGCTTTAGCGGTATTTAAAGGTATAGAAGATAATATCAGGAATGCAGGAAGCTTATTAGACAAGATTAATTACTGAGACATAATTCTGTATTTATTCATTATTCAGGACCTTGTAGCACCAACACTGGGAAAACACTCCGACACATTGTTTCAGTGAACTCTTTTCTTTAATTGTCCCTTTGATTCATGTAGAGCTTTCTAACAAACTGCAGGATCAAAGTACCAAAAGCTGACATTAAAGCTAAACATATCAATATTTATGTCTGAACAGATGATTATGTGTAATGTCATTGTGTGTAATGTCTTTCACAAGCTCTGTTGTTAGTAACCTTGTTTCCAGATGCAGCAGGCAGCTGTTTTCAGTTAAACGCTGATAGACAGAGGCTACCTACTGCAGGCAGATCAAAGTTAGCAGCTAGCTGGTGAATGTGCTGCTAAATGCTGCAGCACAATACAGGAACAGAGCTCTAAGGAGAGCGAGTGCTGGACCTGTGTTCATCACACCAGAAACACGACTGCATAAATGCTAGGGTTGCTCTGTTGTTGCTTAAAAAAGTGAGTTAATTTATCTCAAAATAGTGACATTTTCTAAAAATAATGACTTTATCATATCGAAAATAATGAAAACTGTTACCCAACCCGTCTTGTAGACTTTCATGTCACGATACTACTACTAAACAACTCAGCATTAAAGAGGAAGAAAAAGAGATTTAAGCAAGATTTTAATGTGCTAGTTTTAAAAAATATGTTGACGTGTCTAATTCTCCTGCTGTCCCTGTGTGTGTGAGGGTGTGCGTGTGTGTGCGTGTGTGTGCGTATGCGTGTGCGTATGCGTGTGCGTATGAATGCTGTACAGCTGGTACACCTCATCGCACTCTGCTGTGGGATCCTGGTCATTAGAAAACAGAAAGTACTGGAGAAGACGTGCACACACTCTGAGTCAGAGTTCATACACTCACGTACACTCAGCGGCCACTTCATCAAATACACTCGTACAATCCAGGAGAGCAGCGCTGCCACGAATTCTACGTTTACAGAGCTCGTGATTTGTCCGGTTTTGTGGACATTGCCGGGAAGGTGATGATTCTGCTTTATGTTTGTTATGGAGGTCGTAGTGGGCATTATATTGAATGGTGTTCCTAATATTCTGCCCCTCCAATTTATGTAAATAGGGTGGACAAAATATTAAGAACACCTCTCTATAGAATGCTGTCCAGTTCAACACCACTGCAAACTACAACCTTGGTAATGAAAGTAGTTAAATTAATAACTGTCTGGCAGTGTCCGTCAAAACTGGACATTATTATCTTTGTAAAGGCAGGATGTACTGCAGAGCTGTTGCACTGGATCACAGTGTGTGTATGAGCTTGCATGTATCATAGAAAATTCCACACACAGACGCAGAGAAAAATCGCAGTCAGCTCCACAGCTGGTCCTCTCTGACTCCGCCGCTCCAGGCAGACGTGAGGATGTGAGACCAGGATGGTGCTCAGTCGAGGTGGGGGGTAGAGGGGACCCGGGGCTTCCCCTCCTCTCTCGTCATGCCAACATTCACCACATGAGAGGAGCGATGCCTCGCAGCGGTGCGCTTCCTCTAATGATACCCAGCACGCCAACATGGGGAGCGTCTGCCAGGATCGCCGCGTGTCATCCTTGAACTTTACCTCATGCTCATGACACATCGGCGTAGGGGAGAGGGAAGGCAGCAGCTGCAACCGGTGCAATTATTCACAGCGCTGCACATTTTTCTTCCTGCTCAGATGATATTTTTATGTGGTACAGTATTTGCCCTAAAACTGTAACTCAGTGCTGCCAAAAATAGAATCCATGAGACATATTGCCATTCTTTCTCAGGGTGCCATTCATCCATCTGCTCTTTGGAGAACATGTAATGGCACTCTGGGGGCTATTCATAAAGTTCACTCGACTGCATCAAGGCTCGAGGCTTTCATTGAGACAAAGGAAAGCCCAGAAAGCATGTCAGAGAAAGCATATATCCCACCACCCCCGAGAGGGAACGCGTACTAAAGCTGAAAACCTGTGTCATCGAGACAGCTGAAACATATGCTGCTTCAACGTGGTGTGAAACTGTGAAACGTGGAAAACCAGAACTCACATATTTGTGTTTTTCTGATCTCTGGTTCATCTTTCAGTAGCGCAGCTGACTGCGGGAAAATGAAAAGTGCTTTGTCATCGTGCTCTAACTTTACCTGAAATATCCCAGCGGCACCAGAGACGCTGTAGGCGTGATGTCATCGCCTAGCCTCCTCCCACTGCTGCCCCTGGAGATGGTTTCCGTGGCAACCGAATGAGGCTGAGCAAAAGACTACAGTGACAATGCTGACTTTGGACAATTTTGACACTCTGGTGCTTTTAGGCACTTTCCAGGAGTCCGTTTATCTTAAATCTTGACAGACAAGATTAATATTGATGTAAAAAGTCAGATGTGTGTGAAGTTTGGGCTGTGTGGCCGTGGATGGTGTGCAGTCCTGGCTCATCCCTCAGGTGTCCTGCGAAGGAGACAGCATCTGTCGGGTCCAGCAGCAGTGTGGACCGCAGATCGGACGGCCGCACGAAGCTGAGGCAGATATTTTGGTTCCTTGAGTCACCGGCAAACAAAAACCAGAGGATTGCATCATCACAGTGACACAGTAGCTGTCACCGTAAATCCCACACATCCCAAACACTGCCGCCTGTTTGTTCTCAAACGTCGCCGAGCAGACGTGAATATGTGCAGTGCCTTTAATGCCAAAGGATTTTGTGCACTTTCCCCAAAACCAGGCTCTGCTAAAATATTCAGGGGTGGAGCAATGTGCTGCAATAAGTCACTGCTGCATGCAGTGCATAAAGTAAAGCGCTCCCTTTGACAGAGCCTCGCTGTGCATGCAAAAAGCTCATTGTCACAGACACACAATCAGTTTTATTTTTGTTCTGCGCCCTTCCTACAAAAGGCATCTAATTTCTACTGTGACCTTGGTGTAATATAACCAAGTGTTCCTGAAGCAAGCGCTTACCTTGGCTTGAATTTCACTCACTCATACGGACACATTGTATAACGCAGCATAAGGGTATCCCTGCAACGGTGACACTGACTGACTCACTGACTGACTCACAGTCCTTCTCTTCAGCATCAGCATAGCTCACTGAATCGAGTGAAGCCACGACAGCCGTACAGTAAAGCGTGCATGTGTGTTCGTTTCAGCCGAACGTTGCGTGTCCTAACTTTTGACTTGCAGAGCAGCAGCAGCAGCAGCGCGAGGCTGTGCAGCACACAGATGCTGTTATCGTGTGTCTACAGGTAGCGACTAACCCTGTGAGTTTAGATGACAAGCTTGTGCAGTGGGCGTGTGCAGATTTCCGTGAGGTTCTCTGGCTAAGTGAGATGCAGCTTGGCAGTATACCGCAGTGGACCAGTGTCCTTGTGTCTCTCCTGGTGTCTGGCTCTTTTCCAGCGCCTGCCCTCATCCTGCTGGGCCTCAATCTGACGAGCACGACTCTCTCCTTCTCCCTCCCTTTTTTCTTCTCCTCCCTCTCTTTGCACAATGCTCGCTCTTGCCTATCCCTCCCTTCTAGATCGACACCTCTTTTTGTTGCTACCTCAGATGCACTGTCAGCTCCAGAGGACACAGAGAAGGACACAAGGAGATGCTCTGCCATATATTTGTGTACTTAAGCCACTCTTTTTATTCATTGCCTCGACTTTCCGAGCCTGGTCCCATAGTCGTATGTGTAACCTGGCCTCTTTTGCAGGGCACCTCAGTTTCCTTCTCCTGAGCTGTGATACTGGAGTGACTCATCTCCCAGAGGGTTAAATGAATTGAGTTTCAGTGGGGATGCATTGGAAAAAAAGTGTTTAGCAGCAAGGTTGCGGGATGGCCACATACCCTGTGGGTTAAACAGCCTGGTCGAAAATAGTCAGAATATTTAGAATGAGATCATTTTACCATAAGGTTCGCATGAAATATGGCGATGATTTCACCGTTCATTAATTCACTAATGAGGAGCTATACAGGGGAGAGTGTTGCATCATCATATCTAGAAGCAGAGACTCTGAACATGATATGCAGAGCTCATCTGCTCCATTTTATTGCATTATGTTGGCCTGAGTCCTGAAGTTGAATCATGTTGGACTTTGGACCTTATTGTTTGCAGCCTTTTTCATACTCTGTGTGTGTGTGTGTGTGTGTGTGTGTGTGTGTGTGTGTGTGTGTGTGTGTGTGTGTGTGTGTGTGTGTGTTGGAAACCTGTGGCTGCTGCAATGCAGTATCAAGCAGTGAGGAGCTACAACAGACCTCCAGTGTTGGTAGAAAGAGCAGTGCACTCCAGGGACTGGGCTAAACTGACACTGACGCTTTGAAACACACATGTACATCTGAGTCACCGGGGGCCTGTGGCTGCAGCTGATTTTGTCATGATTTTCCAGTATTCCTCTAGCAGCCGATGTTTTTAAGAAAAAAATGGATGAGGAATACCAAAGAAGGCAAACAAATATACTGAACAGATGTTTGTCCGCGACATGTCCTTCGTAGGGCGCTATTAGACTGAGCACGGAGAAAAGGTATTAATTAGTCTGCCATATTTGTTTAAAACACGAAGCAGTTTCAACCTCTTGATCTTTATCCATCCTTAAAAAGTAAAAAACTTTTCGATAGAGATTGAAATGTTTGTAACAGCAAGTGTTGACAAGTCAGATTTGAAGTCTTGTTTGTTTATCATTTGTTCCTAATTTCAATCGAAGCTGTTTAAGAAATGAGTGAGAAATGATTTGATTGAACAGTATCAAAATTCACCTATCAGTACTAGCCGTGGTGGGTTGAACCTGTTCGGGGGCCTTGGGGGCATAAGTGTGCGTTTGCTCCCTACTGACCCCCCCACCTACCATTATCTGTACAATGTGTAAAATATACACTGACAGCTACAAGTTCCCATCAAGTCCAGTTCAGCCAGTTCTCCTGTCTCAGTCCCAGATAATGCAAATAATGGAGCGTGGTTGATATTGTTTCATGGTACAAATTCCCTGAAAAATATGCACTCAGTACATTTACAAAAAACAAATTGACATGGACTGAAACTGAGGGACCCCACCCCCCTGACCCTGTTGGTAATGCAGCGTGAAACTAATAAAGAAATATTTCAAATGAAAGGCATCGACTGTCCTGTCAGATTCACAGTTTACATACCTTTTGATCAGATCGTTTCTGTTCTAAATCAGAGTTTTGCAGGTTTGAAGCAACCTGATGGTCACTGGATACGATTCATAGCATTTAAGTGGGGAAGCTTTGCTGGACGTCATTACCTTCTGTCATTTCCTGTCCGTGTCTCTACGATCAGCTTTTCAAAAACAACCTGACGATATTCTTTGTGGAAGCGTTCTTGCTTGCGTTTAGACAAGATTCAACGTTTTAGAAGTTAAGCTTCTTTTGTTAAAAAAAACAAAACAGCTGTTGTAGATGAGCATGTGTCTCAAAGTAAGGCATTGTAAGAAGTATATTTTTCCTCTTGCAGTAAGACTAGAGGGGTTATTTACCTGTGAGGAGTTCAGATGTGATAGGTCAAGCCACTCTTTTTTTTTGTTTTTTGGACAAGAAATTTGCATCTCCCTCATTGCATATTGATCACAATAAATCCAAATGTTCGTATCCTTAAAATGAATAAAAGCAGCAGCAGAGTACAGGAAGGACCTGTCATTGAACTCAGGGCTCAATGATAATGATGCTTCAGTCTCTCAATCCCCAAGTTCATTTTCTGTTGTTCCTGCGCCAAAACAGCACCCGATGGAGACGAGGACGGGCCCTGAAATCAATACCTCTTGGAAGCAAATTCATCATCGACACCTTCATCTGCCAACTCACACAAGCGCCCGTTTTCACGTCCCCATATGATTGAAACACGCACAGCATTTAGAGTGCTGGGACCCTTCGCTTTTAATTAAAGCCAGGCAGCTAATGCAAAGTGAGCTGAGCTTTAGAGCCTGCATTAACAGTCTTTGTAATGGGCCCCCAGCTCATAAATAATGGCTGTGCTGTCATGAGGAACCTGGGAAAGCCATTAAGAGATAGTGAGAGGTATCCGCATGTGTGACAGCAGGCAGGCAGACTGACAGAAGGGACGAGGCTGGGAGCCGGGATGCTCTCAGGGCTGCTGGGAGTAACCTTGGCAAAGCCGAATCCCACACAAATCATCCCGCTGGCCTCTCATCCCCCCGCTTTCTCCTCATTCACCTCCTTCCCCTTCACAGCCAAGGGATTCCCGCTGACCTTTGGCCTCTCTGGAAGTCATTCCTGGCCACGGTGCTTTCATTCCAGAATTGATAGCGGGGACAGGACCAGCTATTGATCACTTTGTTCTTTGTTCTGAATATAGCAGGGCACAATGATGGAGGGTTTGCTCTATTTTGGTCACCCTCATATCTATTATTAATGAAGCTTGTTGCCAGAAAAGGTTACAAATATAACTGTATATTGTTATAATATAACAAGAATTGCAAGGCAGTAAGTGACTTCACAACTGTTGGTGCAGCTCTGGACGCTTATAAGAAGCTCAGAAAAGTCTCCTCAAACGTGCGGGTGAATTGTTTGTGGGGGATGTATGTTTCAAAACAATAGCAGCTGGCTAATACTGTCACAGCAATGCCATTAGTTACTGTACCTGTCTGTTAAAAGAGATCTCATGTTGGTCATTCGCTTTTATAATAACCTGATCTGGCTAGAATAAAATAAAATGCCCCAAACAGGCTGCACTAAATGCTTGTTTGCCTCCGAATTTGGGCACTGCAGTTTAAAACATGACACCAGCTAACAGCAATGCTGCTGAACAGCGCTGGAGATGTGTACCCCTTTAAATTGCCCACACTGCAGATAAGGTAAGGAGTGGTAGGCTTCAGTGCGGATGGAGAGCGCCTTTTTGCGCCCTTGCCTTCTCTCCATCACCAGCACGTCTCTTGGTATGCACAGCAGTGCCCGAATGCAGGTTTGACTAAGCTTTATATACCAGCCCAGCGGCCACTGCTTCTGACTACAGAAATATTACACCCAGAAGTCCTTCTCCCATTAAAAAAAAAAGCCTCTCCCTCCCTGCCGAGCTGAGACCATCAGAGGGACCAATAAAGGCCGCTTTATATTTCTGTGGGTGTGTGGGGCTCTGGCTCAGTGTAATTGCATAATCTCGTAGCCCACTACGTAGGGCGATTCTTTCATGCATGTCGTTTCAAGTCAGTGTCTGAAGACGCCGCTCCGCTCACCATGTAGGCTATTAGGGGGGACGCGCAGAACTGGCTCTGTGCACTTGACTCAGCCTGAGCAGATCTGCGGCTCAGACACCGGACTCCGGCCGAGATGCTGTTTTATGTGGCGCGTAAATGAGACACACACATGTGGACTGGGTGGGTGACGCACGACTTGATGGAATTTACTGAGCGGCCGCTTTATTCTCACCCTGAAATCAAAGGAGGACTCGTAATTGCTTCATGTATCCCAGAACTAGCTAATTATTAAATCTTGTTAATAAGATTAATTTTTTTTAAGCTCTCTCCCTCCTCCACGCCTTGCTGCCCCCCTCCCTCCCTGCGCAGATGTTGCCTCTCTGAGCACCTTATCAGGAGCGTTTACCTTTGCGGCTGTCTGCAGCCCCGCGGCTCGCCACACAGTCACAGTGGCGTGGAGGGGAACGGTGGAGGTAGATCATTCTGCTGATCCCAGCACCTTTGCTTATTAAGGGAAGCACCGCCACCTCCTTGATCGGTTCCCTCCTCCCTTTTTGCCAATCGCCATCCCACGACAGCCTACCCGGAGGAAAGGAGTCGGGGAGGGGAAAGCGCGGACACACCCGCACATACTGTACCCGGCGAACACGGCGAGGATGCTGCAGACAACATGAGGTGAATATCATCGGCTGCCCTCAATTGGAAATTCGTTTTTTTTTCTTCTGTTTACCCGCTGAAGATTGAAGAGCTGACTGTCGCAGCTGGTTGTTCACCTCCCCGGTACCAGTGTCCAGCAGGAGCATCAACTCGCATCAGATATGAAAAAGATGTCTGCAGGTATGTATGAAATCAAGATAGAGCAGCTTACGCTTACATGACATCTCTTCATCTCGGTTATATATGTTTTTGAGTCTTGGTATGCTGTAGTTAATGCCCTGATTTGCACTTCACTGGAAGCGTGATAAAAGGGAGTAAACCTGCAGGTATACATTTGCTGTATTAGGATTTTATTCTGTAAAACTGTGCTCCCACTCTGTGAGTGGAGACGATGCAGACAAGAGATACAGTTTTTCTCCTGGAACCTATTTCCTTCTATGGATAAATTATTTATCGATGTTTTTGAATATTTCAGAGACAGGCACCATTTCAAGACTAAAACGCTCCAACAAAACTAAACTGAAGTCAGTTAATATGAAGCGTTTGTTGCGTTTGTTTGGTACGGCAGTAAATCTTAAAAGCGTCAGGCACGTTTGTGTTTAGACTGCAGTGGTTTTCTATGATATTCCAGACAGGATGCTGTCTGTATGAATTTGGTGCCTGCTGCATTGCCATATTCATGCATGGCTTCACTGCAAAAGGTAGTCCCATTCATTTCACCGGATACTGTCCATTGCAGCATATCAGTGTCCTAATTTATGAGCTTCTGTACGTTTTATATGCCCGTTAGCCCGTGAGTTTACCTGCATTGAAGCAATTTATATGCAAGACGGATGGTTTATTTGCATATTAATTTGCTCAGGTCAGGAGCAGCAGTGTCAGCCTCAAGTTTTCTTGAGCTGATTCATTGTTGTATCGACTGCCTTCTCACGACAGTATAACTTTACATAACTCATATCTTATGACTGATTCAGGGGGTGTCTTCATTTTCATCTATTTTCAGTTGTTTACTCTTCAAGCCAAAGCAAATTCCTGTCATCTGTGGACCAAAAGGCAGAAGTATTGAGTGCTGAATCACGTCTCAGGTGTACCTGACCTTGTTGTCTGTCTTTGCTTTTTTCTGTCCTACATGCAGTCAGAACCTAGGTGACATCCTGTGGCCGTCAGGTCTTTACGGTGTTGAGCCCCCTCCCTCTCCTGGCCCCTGCCTGCAGTTCTCCAGGCTGCAGGACCCAGACTCACTGAAAAGTGCAGGCCCCCTCCCCCTGCAGAATGACTGTTGCCACAGGCGACCCCTCTGACGAGGCGGCTGCACACCCGGGGCACCCGCAGGACTACGACCCGGAGGCCGACCATGAGTGTTGTGAGAGGGTGGTCATCAACATCTCAGGACTGCGCTTTGAGACTCAACTCAAAACCCTCTCCCAGTTCCCAGAGACTCTGCTGGGGGACCCCAAAAAGAGGATGCGGTACTTTGACCCGCTGAGGAACGAGTACTTTTTCGACAGGAACAGACCCAGCTTTGACGCCATATTGTATTATTACCAATCAGGGGGGCGGCTAAGAAGGCCGGTCAACGTCACCCTTGATATTTTCTCAGAGGAGATTCGCTTCTACGAGCTGGGCGAGGAGGCCATCGAGATGTTCAGAGAAGACGAGGGTTTCATCAAGGAGGAGGAGCGGCCTCTTCCTGATAATGAGTTTCAGAGACAGGTGTGGCTGCTGTTCGAGTACCCAGAGAGCTCAGGTCCTGCTAGGATTATTGCCATAATCTCTGTCATGGTCATCCTGATATCTATAGTCAGTTTCTGCCTGGAGACCCTCCCCATTTTCCGCAATGATGATGACGATATGCACAAGTCTCACGCGAAAGTCTTTTCACCTGAGACCAACACCACAATCATCAGCTATACATCCACCTACTTCACCGACCCCTTCTTTATCCTGGAGACTCTCTGCATTATATGGTTCTCCTTTGAGTTTCTAGTGCGTTTCTTCGCCTGCCCCAGCAAAGCAGGCTTTTTTGGTAATATAATGAACATTATTGATATTGTTGCTATCATCCCTTACTTCATCACTCTTGGCACAGAGCTGGCGGACAGGCCAGAGGATGGTCAAGCGGGTCAGCAAGCCATGTCTTTAGCCATTCTCAGGGTCATCCGCTTAGTGCGAGTCTTCAGAATTTTCAAGCTCTCACGTCACTCCAAGGGGCTTCAGATTTTGGGTCAGACCCTGAAAGCCAGCATGAGAGAGCTCGGCCTGCTCATTTTCTTCCTCTTCATAGGGGTCATCCTGTTCTCGAGTGCCGTCTACTTCGCCGAAGCGGATGAGCCCGAGTCGCAGTTCGAAAGCATCCCGGATGCGTTTTGGTGGGCTGTGGTGTCCATGACAACAGTCGGCTATGGTGATATGGTCCCAACTACGATTGGCGGCAAGATCGTGGGCTCCCTCTGTGCCATTGCAGGTGTGCTGACCATTGCCTTGCCCGTGCCTGTCATTGTGTCCAACTTCAACTACTTCTATCACCGTGAGACTGAAGGCGAAGAACAGGCGCAGTACCTGCAGGTCAACGTGCCCAAAGCCGATTCAGCCGAGGAGCTGAAGAAGAGCCGGAGCGGCTCCACCATCAGTAAATCGGACTATATGGAGATCCAGGAGGCTGTGAACAACAGCAACGAGGACTTTCAGGAGGAGAACCTTAAGACGGCCAACTGCACGCTGGCCAACACAAACTATGTAAACATCACCAAAATGCTCACAGACGTGTAGTCATCTGCTGTTTTCTTCCCCGTCACGGCGGGAAATGTGGAGCTGAGCAACTGGACGGGACAGGTGCACAGCCTCCCACCTCACGTGTGCTGGAAAAATCAAGGCAATAGAATTCAGGATGTTGATGAAGATGATCATAGACAGTGGAAAAAAAAAAAAAAAAGAAAATTACAAAGACCATCAGCTCACTCCGCGCTCATCCTGTCTTCACTCCTCACAACTTGCCCTTAAAACTCCTGATAACTGTCAGAGTGAAATTTCAAATTTTGCATTTCTGCATGGAGTTGGCTTTGTCTGTGTGGCTGTTTAAAAAAAAAAAATAACAATACCTAAAGATTCCCTGCTCACAACAGTAGCCAAGAGTAGTGCACAACCACAAAAGAAAAAAAGGGAGAAACACAGCAAGAAAAAAAAAATTATGTATCGCTTTCAAAAAAAGAAAAAAAAGGCAACACAACACAAGCCCTGCTTTAGTCCCCTGGTCCCTCATTTCCCAAGGCACACTGCTCTGCCATGCGCTTTCTGAAGAGCCCTACTTGTGCGCTACATATGCTGCTTCCTGGAGCCAATGAAACAAAACTGTCTTATGCTTCACCATTTAGAAATAAGAGGATGTGTGAGCATAAAGCAAGCCCACTCCTGCGCTGATATGGCCTGTGGGTGACTTGTGACGAGGTTGGTGGTTAAGTACACCACGTTATTTCAAGGATGAATGACAGCCATCAGCGCTAAGCTTATGGTTCGACACCTTTTTTTCTGTTCTTTTTTTTCCCAGCAGGCATCAGTATCTGATGAATGACTGAGGATGGCCTTGACTTTTCACTGCTTTGGTCTTACATGTACTGTATGTATTGCAATGCAAGCTTCCCCCCTTCCATTCACCCAAAACTGGTCTTACTGCAGAGCTTTGAGGACAACATGAATGTTTCTTCTTGTTTTTGTTTTTTTTCACAGTTTCTCACACACACACACACACACACACACACACACAATACTTATTCATATAGATAGGTAGGTTAACTGTGACTTAACTGATAGCGGTAGGTAGGTGCTGTAGTAAACCTAGTCAGTAGATTATTGCATGACATTTTTATCTGAATGAGAATTTCCACTTGTTTCTCGACTGCCACTTGCTTCATCGCACCACTGTATATTTGTCTGTACACTGCCTTCTATACAAATCCACACTTTTAAAAGGATGCCTGCAGGTAGCTGTCACAAGAACCTAAAGCTGTATGTTAGAGGATTTCTTAGTGAATAATCATGAGGCCACGTCCTGCACTCAACAGGACGCGGTGTCCTTGTCGATATTAACATTCCATGTTTAAGTCATTGCCATCAAACTTTTGCCAGGTCGCTGTAAACGTACCGCAGCTGAGCTGTGATTTGAGGCGTAACCTCACACTCTAGTTTTGGACATTAATCCCAGTTGCAGATGTGATAGACTTGCAGTGGTGTCTTTTCACAGGTTTGTCACATGATCACGTCCTCATGATCAAAATAGCAACTTTTAAGGACTCGTGTATGGAATAAAGCTTCCCCCCAAACTGCCTTTTATCTGGGTTTACGCTACTCTCCTAGTGTTGCATGACCTCAAAAACATTCCTAGAAGCATGCATTTGAGCTCAAAGAAGAAGCCTCTGAGACTAAAAAAAAAAAAAGTATAATTATTACAATAGATATATTTATTTCTTATATATATGAAATACATGTATACAGACAGTACATATATACAGTACACATATACTTTTATCGGAGAATTAAAAAACTTTGAACAGCAATGTTTAAGAGAAAGCGAGAGCCTTTCCACAATGCGCAGATCATTGCCATGTTTTGATTTTTAATGACAATAATTATTAGTCTGAGCACTGTTTCTATGTCCTCCTGTTTCAGAGCCTGTTCAGAGTGCCAAAGACACACTCTTAGGAGCCCTTTCAAAAGCATTGTCTTTGCTGGTGAGTTTTCCAGCAAGCCTCACGCACGCCCTGAATTTAAACACAAAAAGTTTGCTTCACTTATTTCAAAATTGCCTTCTGTGAAGTAGTTGTTGAAAGGCAGGGCATCGTTCGAAACTGAATCTTGTGACAGAAAGCTTTTTATTGGCGTTAAATTGTTCAGAATTTAAATGGAGTCTGGCTGTCCTCTGAGAAGTCTTTGATGCCAGACGCTCAATCTGTCTTTAAAAGTTGGCATCAAACGTGAATTAGGTTCTGATTCTAGGATTGTGTCCAGCTGAGATTTTCCACTGTTCGCTCAACACTGCCAAGGTAACAGTCAAAGGCAGTAACGTCAATATGGGAAGTGATAATTAGCAGCAGTGTAGCAGATATTGGCTAACCTAGGGGTCCTCTGACTTCACTCCCGAGTCTCTTGCCTTTCTTCATCTTTTCACAGATGTCTTAGGTAATTAGAAAGGTGATGGATTTGGAAAAAGTCTGTAGCAAGAACTGTCTGAACGCATGCTGTCATGCCAGGATGTACATCTTTATTCTTAGGGTTTCATTCTGCTCACTGCAGTCTCTAACCTGCAGTGGCGAAATGTTTTTATGCCATCGCTGCCAATATGTGCTCAGGATGCCTCGTCCAACTGCCTGACATGAGGCTTCTGAAGTGTCTCTGTGTCCAGGTCTGTGTCTGCTTTCATGTACCTTGAAGGGATTTTCAGAGAATTTTAGTAAATAACCTGGAGCGGTTATATTTGTTGCTTTCCCAAGAGTAGCATAAAGGGGGATTGAGATAACTCGAGGTAAAACCAGATTAAATAGTTGTTTAGCAATATTCCCATAAACCTTTGGTGGAGGGGTCTGTGTGGAGAACAGAATTAACCTTTATGGTCCTCCACAGCCCACAGATCTTATTGATCATCAGTTGAGTATTGATGCGGGTGTGTTGATGCACAGCTATGTGGGAGCTGTCTGTGCTTGAGTGTGTGTATGTGTGTGTGCATGAGAGAGAGAGAGAGAGAGAGAGAGAGAGAGAGAGAAAGGGAGAGAAAGCGAGCAAACCACTGAATGTCAGTGTCTTAGCCTGGTTGTACAGCTGCATTTATGCAACAGCCATTTGCATATATGTATATGTGGGAAGAAAAAAACAAAAAAACATTCACAGTCTGACCAAAAATATTTGTCTATGCATGCAAAGCATTGTATCTTCTTGTCTTCATTACATTTGTCTCGGACAGATGTTTATGATAAATGTTCCAGACAACATTTATCCGTTCTGTTTGAAATTGGGCACATTACCGTACCTCAGCCAAATTCACTGTAGCAACTCATACACCGGAGTTCACAATGTGACAGATAGTTCTGCTTAAAGCACAAAGACGAGTAGATTCATCCTCATCTGTACATCTGCAGATTTAATCTGTAAAACGTTTTTATCCAGCGGAAACAAAGTCAATTCAAATGATCTTGTATTGCTTTATAGGGAGCACCACAGCCTCTAAAAATATCATCTCTCACCTGCTGAGGGACCCACCAGCAAATCCACTCCATGAGAAGGGTGCCCAACAGTGAATACACTGAGAAATCTATGCAGAGAATGATTATTAGCTGGTAGCTGAGAAGGTTTAAGTACAAATTTTTTGTGTTTTATCCGACACCAATTACACGTTGTTCCCAAGAGCTGGCGGTGCATTTGAAACGGCCCTTTAAACAGAGGAGAGACGCTTTGCAATATTCTGCTGCTGTACGTCAATCACTCACACGTTAGCCGAATGTGAATATGAGCTTTCTGAGCTTTGGGTTCGTTTGAACTGCGGCGTCAGCTCTTCAAGGCGAGGCTCCTCCATTTAAAAAAAAAATAATAATAAAAAAAAAAAAACCTCATACATACGGGAAACAAGATGATCAATATGCAATCTGTATACATGTGTGTGTTTGAGAGTGGATGTTTTGTTTTTCCTTTGACCCCAGAGCCTGATAGTGTGGCATCCTCTGAAACAATATGTACAGTTGTTCACCCCCATTCTCCCCCATGTCATAGAGGCCTGAAAACATCCATCAACGTTGGTGCAGTGGATAATGGATTTTCTTTCTATGAAATGAAATGTGACAGAATAATGTAAATAATAACCAATGGATGATGGAGCAGAAACCATGTACTATATACTGTATGTGAAGTCTGGATTTAAAATGTAGTATTATCTGCACTTTACAAGACAAAAAGGACAATCTATGGACAAGAAAAACATGTGAAATTAAAAAAAATGCATATAATCCTTCCAAATGATCATAACCCTGACAAAGTAATATCAATAATGAAGCCAATAATAATTCAACTGAAACCGTGTTCAGTGTGTTTATTGCCTGTCATTGCTGCACCTTTTCTGTGTGTGTGTAAAAATAATGCGATTTCTGTTGGCATTCGAGTGTGAAAGAAGCGGCTGAAAATATGTGAGAGGTGTTTTTTTTCCTCCTTTTTTTCGAATGTTCATCCAGCCTGTTTCCCCTCACATCACATTGTTCGCAAGGTATTTAGTCAGTAATGATTTGAGGAGCTAATTTTAGCCGAAGAGCGTCTGCGCTGATGCAAAATGCCATGAATCGATCAGAGGCCTCTTTGTTGTTATTCTTAGGACAGCTAGTCTTTGTAGCCACGGGCAGCGTGGAGGACATTTTCAAACGCCTCCTGGTATCTTCAGCTTCTTCACTCCCTTTAAGTGCACAGTATATGCTCCCTGCAGTTCAAAAGAGAGAGCAGGGTGTTCTATTAATAGCCTTTTTGTTGGAGAAAGAGATAGGAGGAGGTGGAGGAGGAGGAGGAATGTGAGCAGAGGAGGAGACAGAGAGAAGTGTGGAAAGGAGAAGGCTGAGGAGGAGAAAGGCAAAAATCCTCCACAGTGAACTTCTCATGGCAGCGCGGTCCTGACATCCATGTGTAACGAGCCACAGAAGAAAAATGACTTTTGATGCTGTTTGTTTTGGTGAAAATGGCCGTTTGTGTCCGTGAATTCTGCCGCTGCAGTTTGAGCTGAAACAAGCAAATGTCATTTCTCAGGCGGTGTTACTCTGCTGTGGTCTTATGATGCACTTCTCCCCACCTGTCACATCTACACCTGCACAGTTTTTTCAGAGGTGGCTGCCGTCTCCTCTTGTGCTTTGTGCTATCTTTAGTCCACTTGTGGTTTAACTACAGCTCTGCATGGCGAGCGGGAACACTTGGGGCCTCGGCGCTGTAGCTACAGCTCTGCTGTAGTCATTAGTCTTGCTTTGATCCAGCGATGCAGTGCAGCACTCTGCAGCTCGCTCTGCTGAAACCAGGGCACACGGGGGAGAGGCAGGCGGGATCGAGCAGCCCGACCAAGGACGCAGGCGGCAGGGGCTCAGGCCTGCTGCAGGTGGCCGCCGCTGCCACAGCGTTGTTGTTGTTGTTGTTAGGGAGGAGTGAGTGTGTGTGTGTTGTTTGTCAGGGATGGTAGCATGCCCACAGGAGCACGGTTGAGCAGTCATACAGGCTTGTACTGTGCTTACCAGCTTGTAATTAGGAGACAAGCGCTGTGGGAGTTGCTGCTAATCCAACAGGGCTGCCCTGGCACCGGACCACACCCCGTTATGAGGAGGTGTTCAGCTTTTTGCACTCATTAACTCCCTGCTCTGCCATCAGCCGGGGACGGCTTTCTGTCATCACCTCAGATGCCCTGCAGTCGGTCCTGAAGAGAGGTGGAGCTGCTTACGGTCGCTTTAACTGTTAGGTTTGAAGTCTGAAATCATGGAGATAGATGTTCGGTTTTACATGGAGTGTTGTTTGTGCAGTGATGAGGGAAAATGAAGAAAGCATTACTGCCCTCTAGGGGAGTTTTTGCAGAAATGACCTGAAATGTCTGTGCGTCACAGTCCAGGAGTGAGACAAAGAAAGAAACCGTCATGGAAGTGTTTGGATTCTTTACCAATACAGTAATCAAAAATACTTAATTACCGGTAGAAGTACAGAATTATTATCAACAAAATCCAAGGTACTGCAGTAAAACAACTCATTATACCGAACAATGGCCCCTGTCATGACATTATTAGACAGTTTAATACTGATGCATCAGTGTGTAAGTAGCATTCTACTGTTGTGGCTGATCAATGTGGAGCTCATTTTAGCCTCTTTACACGTAGTTCAATAGTTCAGTCCATTGGTTCCCAGCCCAGTGGTCGACCCCCTCGAAAGGGTAAATCCTGGGGGTGGGGGGTTGGTGGGTATGGTGATTAATGGGAGGGTGAAGAAGAAAAAATACACACATCTACATTCAACATTTGTACTTCCTCTAGTCTTCGCTGTATTGGATGTAATCTTACCTCTTTGGGTTTCAAACAGTTATTTAAAGTCTCTTTGGTTGAACTGCTCACGTCATCTGAAGTGTGACAAGGAGCCCCAACTAGACGCTGCTTTTTAAGGGGGCCACAAGAAAAAAAGGCTGGGAATTACTTGTTTAATCTTTGACAACGCTCTGCATTTTGAAGGCTTATCATGTGGTTTAATGGAGTAAATAGTACAAATTTCACTCTGAAATTTAGAGGAGTATAGTATAGTAAGTACATCAGCAGTCACATGCAGTAGAAATGCTTACACAACACGTCATTAGCTTCCACTGCAGCTTGAAATAAAAACAATCAGGAGGTATTCTATAAATACTCTGCAGGTTTTCTTTGGTCTAATCAGTAAATGAGTCTCTTCCTGTGCTGACATAAGTAACATTCGTGTTGGGTTTCCAGACACAATAGGACACATGTCCACGCCTGCTCCCTCCAGAGGCATATGGAGGATCAATACACTCATATTGTGTGATGGCTACACTGAGTGGGAATGAGAACGAATGCACCCCCCCCCCCCCCCCCCCCCACCCCACCCCACCCCACCCCTCTGGGTGACAAATGGGCTGGGTTAAGGTCAGCCAGCCATGGATCTCATCTCACAGGGGATGGTGAACCTGTCGGAGTGCACACAGCACAACCGACGGACAGATGCTCCGGAGCTCATGAGCGCACACACAACCAGGAGACATGAAGTAATATGAAAGACCAAACCTGTGGAAATCCTCTTTTACACAGTGACATGGTGGGCTGAATAAACAAAGCGGGGGGAGGTCACGGGGAAACCAGTGATTATCAGGCTGCAGGACCAGATAAGCTTCACTGCCAGGTGTCAGTGTGATGTTCCAGTACACGACGGCCCTCTGAGGTTACCTGAGGTGTGGAGGGAATGAAAAACGCGGGTTTGGCCCTCCTGTGTCATCTGAGGTGACGACATGTGGAGTCCAAATGAAGCGAGGTCATGTTTAGGAGCCCCAAGCTGTTTGTGCCCCAAGGTTAGAAGGTTAGAGTGGAGAGGTTTGTGAATGAAAGAACAACAACAACAACAACAACAACAACAACAACAACAACAACAACAACAACAACAACAACAACAACAACAACAACAACAACAACAACCCCCCTGTGAGCTAAAGATGCTCGTGTCAGTGTGGAGCAGGGTATTGTTGATAAGAGCTAATACTTGCTAATAAATTAACTTTATGAAGGGTTCTTAAGTTGCAACTAGTGGCTTTATTCACAGTTAAGAACTCCACAATGTGTGTACATCAGTTATACACCAGTTTAGCATAAAGACTCAAACCAGGCTAGCTCACTGGCCTTTCTGGGGGTTCAACTTCGATGTTTGTGCGGATTAAATAAGATGTAACTAGAGATAAGAAGTGCTGATTAACAGATTTTTGTGCATTTGGACAGAGCCAGGAAAGCAGTTTCCTCCCTTTTCCACCTTTTATGCGAAGCTAAGATAAGCTAACTGGTTAATGGCTCCAACATGGCCGTGGTATCTATCCTCTCATCTAACTTAACATCTAAAAGAGTGTTTTCAGAATATATTTGAGGATATGTTCAGGATTTAAATATATTATAAAGTGAAAGTAGACAAGCATTTATTAATGAATTATCAACATTTATAACTGTATTATTATCGAATACAAAGAATAACAACCAGCTATGAGGATTTCTCACAAAATGCAACCCATCAGTTATAAATAAGTATATATCAACCAATAATAAAACCATTAGCTACAGCTAGTGTGAGAAAGTGGTACCAATTCTTAATTTAAGACGATTTCAAGCAAATTTTTCCATTTTACCATTTGAATTGTCTTTGATCTGAGCCCCGGTCAAGAATGCAGCACCTAAAAATGGTATAAAAACACCACAACACGACATAAAACATTCATAAATGGAGGCCATTCAGTGGATGTGTATGAAAGCCGAGAAGAGAAGTGAGAGCCCCTGACAGCACTGAAGAAAGCTCACTCAGCTCTCCATTGTATTGAAAATAACCGATATTAATGTGATGGCCTGACATGTAGCAATGATAGATCAAAGGAAATCAGTCCAGCAGATCTCTGATTCAGATCATTTCATGATCACTTGGCTTAAGGTGGAAACGGCATCCTCGCTGCCGGCTACATCTGGTGGAGGCCTTTTCCAACACGCCGACCCGGGAAAGAATGTCAGAGGCTTTAAATATCCTGTTGAAGTTAATATTTTATCAACATCTCAGTCCCAAGGCCTCTCCCCTTCTACATCCCACTTCCAGCTCTGAGATTGTGCACAGAGCAGGAACAGGAAATCTGTAATGCCTCCACTGCACTGCATTTAGTTCAGACCCACCAGCTGCTTTTTAACTTCCCTCCACCTTCTGCTCACTCGTGTATGCTGGCGAATAATTTGACTTCTTTATGCTTATCAGTTCAGTAATGCCTGTTCCCTTGTGAAACACTGTTTTAGTGGAACGAGGAGAACAGAGAGGAATCATCTGGAGAAAATTAAATCTTGATGAAACGAGGACATTCAAATGTGCTTAATAAGCAGTCCAGTATAGAGTGACAATGGAGCTCATTCATTATGTATGCAATGGTCTCTTGATGAAGAGAGGGCCACTTGCCTCAAACACAGCGTCGTCTTCACTGCGCAGATGACGCTGCTCGTGTTCCTTTGCCCAAATGCATTACAAAGATAGACGACTAGCTGCGCATGTGCATGTTGATGGATGCGCGTGTCCAATTCATCCTGGGATTAGAGGGAAACCTGCCCTAGAAAGGCTTAAGGGATAACTCCAGTTAATTACAACTTCAATATTAATATCCGTAGTTTTGACCATCAGTCATTTTAAAGAAGCATGTACTCACCAAAAAACAAAGTCAGACAAGGCAAGAAACAGAAGAAAATCGTACAGCTTAAACCAAGCAGCAGGTTAGCTAAACTCATTTGAAAGGTGGACAATAAAACCGTCTGCTGCGAGCGTCCATCCGTTTGTTTACAGACCAACTCCCTGGTTGAACTGTACTGTGCTTGCTGTAGTTGTGCACACCTACAACTTCTACGTGCTGGGAGGGATTATTGTCAAAAATATGATAGGTAATCTGGAAAATTGTCGTTGTTTACAAATTTTCTTATTACCTCAATGATCTATTCTTGCTCTTTTGCTTTCAGGAGCACAATGTTACCAACTGAAAAGCTGCAGAGTTGGGTAATTTGTTTGTCACTACGACCGGCTCCTTTCACACTCCACACAGCCATTTGACTGTTTCTAATAAAAACATATTGATTAGCTCAGCTTTATCTTGCAATGTAGTTAAGTGTTTTCTGTACTGTTTGAGCCTAAAATAAAATAAAATAAAATAAAATAAAATAAAGTAAATGTCTGTGTTAAAATGTAAGAAATTGGAGCTGGTTGCCGCTGACATAATGGGGTTCCTGGGTGGAGCGTTCATGTCAGGTGCAAGCAACGGGGAGGAGAGATACTGAAGTAGGTTTAGCAGCTTGCCTTCATTTATTATTCATGTTTGATCAAAGAGAGTGATCCAGTAGAAACCTCTCGGTGGTGAACAAAGCCGTAATACAATGGAAGAAATGGTGTAAATATAATGTATGTTTTAACTATTTCTAGAAACTACTTCTGCTTCGACACACTGGAGGGAAAAACATTAATTTTAAACACAGCATGAAAGATGTTCAGTGATTTCTACAAGAACACAGGCAGCTGTAAACAGTGAAAATATCTCTGCTTATCAACAAACTACTATTAACCCATTTGTCTTTATAAGATCCCTAGAAATGTGTGTAAAAACCATTACCATTACTTCTGCAGCCTTAAAGATTTATAGCTGCTCTGTTTTCCCAAAGCAGCAATCCATGCAGCCACACTGTGGAAACAATGGCCGACAACGTGCCACTGGATAAGAAGAGTTGAATAGCAGTCTGTCTGTCCTCAGTAACATGGCAGCAGCCAGGGCTTTTCAGCACCTTTGAGACGCACATGCCGGGGTATCTAATTCCTGCATGTACCAATACATGGAGGCTACACAAGGCAACCAGAAACCTCACGAGGATTCAACACAAGGGATTGGTGCAGAAATATTTTATAAGCCAAGAAGAAGAGAGGAAATGAGCAGTGAAGAATTGCGTGATATTTTGTGGGTTTTAGAGCTGCACTCTGGTGATAAAGCATATATTGGCCTTGATTTCCAAGGGACTGCATTATGTGGGAGACAGATGCACAATATTAATTATCTTTATTAGAGATACAGATATATAACGGCTCATTTAATGGCCATTGGCCTGCCAGTGCATCAACCACAAATAGCATATTACCAGTTACTCACTGTGCTCACAATAGTCCTGCATTGAAATTCTTTGCACATTTTAATTATTGGTTTGTATTGTTTTTGTTTGTTAATATTTCATTTATAAGAGGTGATGTGTCGTAGAGCACCAACTACCTTTGAAAATAATGCAGCTGTTCAAGCTTATGCAGTGCAATGGTCACTTACCAGAGCGAAAACATGAGTGTACGGCCACACTAGAGACTCTGTGAAGCTATCATTCTCAAAATGACAACGCTAACATGCTCATTTATAGCAGATATAATGTTCACATTTGGCGTGTGAGCATGCTAATATTTGCTCGATAGTAACACAAAGTACAGCTGAGTCTGAGTTAGCTTTGCGGGTATGCTGTGTTGGACAAATTGAAATCCTCACCTGAAGGTGGCGCTCGATGAAAAGTCAAAGGATCACCAAAGGTATCCCTGAGGGGAACGCGAACGTGTGTCCTGAATTTTGTGCACATGTTGAGATGTTTCACTCGATAAATTAAAACTTTCCCAAAGCAGCAGCCCACGCAGCCACACCATGGCAGCAATGACCGACAGCGCTCCACTGGATGATATCTGATCCCTACATGCACCAACTCATGGAGGCTACATAAGGCAACAAGAAACCTCATGAGCATTCAGCACAATATTTGCTTGCTAGCATTAAACACAAAGTACCGCTGAGGCTGTGTTAGATTTGAAGGGATTCAGCCTGCAGTCCATGATCAAAGTGGTGGACCAACCAACAGATGGGCATTGCGATGCTAGCGGTGTGTCTAGAGCCACCTTGCTAGCATGGCTAAAAGTCGAAGTGGTTGACCTTTGTACCACCAAATCAGATAAAAGTCTCAAGTAAAATACAGTGAGGCTGTATCTTTGTAATGGCACCACCCAAGAAATCATTCTCATTGTTTGTTTCAACCGTCAGGGACTTTTAACAAAGGCTAAATGGACAAGAGGGAGGGCAGAGAGGTGAGCACACACAGAAAAACTGGCCTGTGACCAGTGAAACCTACGCACGAGTGTGAAATATGATCGAGAGCCAAACAAGAGCACCTGGCAGGCAGTCAGACGGGTTCAGGACTTTACTAGCGATGAGAAAAATGAGCCCGGTGCTGCACAAACAGGACTTCACTTAAGTTTCTGGCTTGTTAAGCAACATCCATTGTCCTTATGTGAAGGTCTTGCAGATTTTGCAGTCCTTAATAAAGTGTCACAAAAAGACACTCAGGTGTTTCCTCTACAAAAGCTGAAATAAAGTATGAACAGGGGTGCGCCACGTGACTGCTTTTACTTGCGTGTTATCCCGACCGAGTGAATCGATTGGAAACCGAGTTGCTGTTCCAAACATCTGTCTTGTTTATTGAGTATTTAACTGTAACTGCCCTGCCTTCTGTCAAAACCTCAGAGATTTACAGCCGCTCCTTAAGACTCTGCCACTGGATACTTAATCTAAGAGGATGTGTGAGTGAGTCTAGACAAGCTTCTTTCACCGCTGGGTAACAAGGTAAATGCTTTTAATTTTTAAACCAATACAGTGTGTTGATAATGCAGTGTTAGTGTTTGAATAGAATTAAAAAAGGATTTTGGTGCTGGGATCTGTCCTCGTGCATTACATTTCACCCTTAAAGTTGCTTTTTTTTGTCTGATCATGGTGGTTTAATGTCAAAAATTTGCAGCTAAGACTCAATTTGATGAATCTCACTGCTAATTTCTCACTATCATAATATTTTGTACACTACAGCAGGCCATATGGGAACATGAGGAGGAGGCTCAGTGTAACTCAGGAGGCTTTGGATGAGCTCGGAGCGCCTGCAGCCATGGAACCTCCCTGTCCAACGGTGAGCAGTGTTCATGTCCAAATAGTGGGTGGTGTATGGCATTCATCCTCCCTGTGTGGTTGCTGGAAGGAAAATTATTCCTGTTAGTGCACAGTGACAGTGCTTAGAAGGAATTTAAAGTGTATTATGAATTCATAGCATCGATGCTAAAGGATGTTTTCATGCACAAACAGCAGAGGATGTGCAGGGAAAAACAGGAGGATGTTTGCAAAGGAAAACGTAATTTAATCAGTGAGTTTAAACCACTGAGGATTGCAGTGTTAAATGTTGTGGCTGCAGGCTGATTGGTTTGTTGTGAACACTGGCGTCCTCCCCCTACCATGTCGGTCAAGGAGTCATCCAAGATTAGCACTTGTCTTTTGATTAGTGAGGCTGGAAACAATCCAGACATTTCAATTAAGTCTGTCGTATTTAGTCTGCGCTGTTCGTCTATGAGGGTGATTCTCCGGGCTGATCTCCTGTGTTGCATAATCTCCTTAGTGGAGTAACAGTCCTCAGAGTGAGCACAGGCGTCTCTATCAGCAACAAATCCTCAGTCCAAAAACACTGAAGGGAAGAATTCTTTCAGAGGACAGAAAAAATATTATTATTCCATCCCACACTTTTGTTTTTTGTCAGTCCTCCTGCATGTTTGACCCTCATTGTGCAGAGTTTGACGCTAGAAGGCTGTTTTCACGTTCATCAGCTGAAGGGGGGAAGTTTCTCTGTGCTCACTTTCCATCTCAGTTTAAGACGTGCACATAAGAACAGGATTCTGTGACATGAGCTAGTCTAGAAGTCGATCCTGGTCCAATATGGAACCAGTAAACAGTTAAATTAAAAAATATTTGCATATTCATAGATTTCCAGTGAAGGAGATGTTCATTTGTATGTTTATGTCTCACAACATGCCTGGAGGGACTGTGAAATATGTGACCAGCTATGTTGTAATAAGGTTATTTGCACTCATGTCATCGTGGTGAATCATTTACAGAATACTGTGTGTGTTATATTCGGTAACACATTGTTAAAGGACTTGTAAAACTCAGGAGGTGTGATAACAGGGCAGGTTTTTCTGTCACATGAATTTTAGCATTGAATTTCTCTTTTCTGGCATTATTGGTGTTAGGTGGGATGACATGCAACAGGCTTAAAGGTTAAATGAGCTTTCATGCAGCTTTTCTGCAGCTCGACCTAAACTTGTAAAATCTTTATTTGGGAGTTCAAAACACAGATGCAGAATCTGGCTGGTTGTCTGATCAAGCTATTGTTTATTTGTGGTTTTAAAGAGCTCTTTGGTTGCCATTTGTGCCATTTAGGTTACTTTTAGGATGAAATCTCTTACATAATTGTTTCAGAAACATTTCTCAGAAACCTGTAATCGTAGCATCAATCAAGACTGTAGAGGAAGCTCCAGAAGAACTTTAGAAACATGAGAGAGATGACAATATTTTACATTAGTATTTAAGACCTCGTATGACCTCGTGTCAAATGAACCCAAAAGGGATCACTGAGCAACTCAGATCACTGCCCCTGCAAGAGCTTGTGGGTCAGCTCAACTGGAAGCCAGTAACTGTGAATCCATGTGAACTTGTGGTTTGCATGAACATGCCAGTTAACATTACCTAACACTGTGTTTTGAGTGGCATGCAGGTTTGTACACCGAAGCTGTGATGCCCTTGTATGCTCCTGACCCAACCTTGTATGTTACTTGCAATGAGGAGAACCTCTGCCACAATATATAGGATTACTAGACTGGAATAACCAGCTGCCTTTACAACAGATATAAGATTACCAGGCTGGAATGTCTAATCCGATCTACTTGACATGCACTTTGAAATCCTGTCACCCTTAATGGATGAGCATATGGGCTTTTGAGATAGAATTACTTAGATCATGTGCGCCAGATGAGAAGTCTCGTTTTTGTTACTCTGTCATTTCCCAACACAGAGTGTCGAGCACGCCCAATCCAAATTTAATCACGCTGCCCTCCCCCAAAAAACGGCCATGTGGGTTGTCGCTTAAATTTAGGTTTACTGTTCTGCAGTGACCTCTAGTGGCAGTAAAAATTGTAGTAATTATAACAGGAGCAAAGGAGGAAGTCAGGTGACAGTTTATAGAGCGAAACAATCCGTGGAGGATGGAGAGGTCAAACTCAAGACTGGAGACCAAAAGTCAACACTGACTTACGTTAACTTGCGTACATAAGATAGCTTGCATAATGTACTTAAATTGAAGCGCATATGTTAACTTATGTATGTAAGTTAACGTACGTAACTGAACTTATGTAACTAGCGTGCTAATTTTAACCCAAACCGTGATCTTTTCCTAAACCTAACCAAGTCGTCTTGTTGCCTGAACCTACGCAAACTGACTGTTTCACAGCATTAACTACGTGTTTGTCCGGTACGCCTGTCACTATGCCCTCCGACGGTCGTATACATTCATCAAAATGTTCATATAGTCATTGGCACACAACCTATACTATCTTTAAGCTATTCTGACATGTTGAATTTAATGCCCTCGTCAGGCATCGTCAAATAAGCATCACAAAGCAGAACGAGTGCTAATCCACCTGACAAGAATACCGTATGGTGTCAAGGTAACTTTGCCAAAGACACATGTGATGGAAAGAAGGAATGTGAGGAAAGTTCAACCTAAGCTTTTATGTTAAAACAGCTTTAATTGATTATTTTCCTAATAACAAATGAGTCAAATAACAAAGTGAAAACATTGTGTGATATGAGAGGCGTCACTCGTATCACCTGAATCTGCGGCTCTCCTCTGTTTTACAGATCTTTAACTGAGTTCTGGCTCATTCTTTAGCTGTCTGGCCCACAACTTCACTGTTTTGTTTCACTCACTTCTCTCATGGTGTCGGTTTTGGCCGCAGCAGACAGCTGTTTACAGAGCACAAGGTCAAAGCTCGCTCACAAAACGCCGCCTGCTCAGCACCAAACGGCAGACAGACACAATTTAGAGGCGAGCTGGTGAACACAGTGGAGCATCTAGCAGCTAAAGAGCCAGATATTTCCCTCAGGAGCTGGTAGAGACCAAAAACAGAGCTAAAAGATTCACTCCAAATGAGTACTCAAGTATTACCATTTCAGGGATCTGCATAGTGCCATTCCTCTACATTTCAGACACAAAAACACTTTTTAATTTACTACATTTGTATGTACAAATGGTATTGTGGTGCCTTTGAGACACTGACCATGTAGTGACTAAGTCCCATGTTTGAGCCTTTGTTGGGGACCTTTCGCTGCATGTCATCCCTCCTCTTCCTCCCCTCATTGCATCTGTCAACCGGCCTTGTTGAATAAAACAAAAGAACCAGGAAAACAAATGAAAACTAGAGATTACATTAGAAATGTGTGATAAAATGTGATGCAGTTTCATAGATTAAACTACCCAATGATATATAAAAATTGGCTCAGGAAGACTTTAAGTATGGTTTACTAATATTGTTTATTTATTATTACTCATTTAAACAGTGCACAGTAATCAGTATTGCTATATATTGGCCAAAAGGCTCAGTAGTTACTGAAGAGTCTGAATACTGGAGTTTACTCACTTCAGTGTTGGAGTCAGAATTTATTTGCCCTGAGCAAACGTTTCTCTCCCTGCCAGGCGTCTATGGCTCAAAGTCGAGCTCTGTAATGTCGTGCACAAGGCGTTTATACCCATACAGCGTCAGTATAGTTCACACAGAAGCATGCTGATGGAGGAATTGCTTTGTCAACACAGTCTGTTAACGGGTAAGGTGACAGTGTCATCGGGGGGAGGACTGGGTGTATGGAGGGAGGAGGGAGGAGGAGGAGGGATGGATGATGGATCGAGGGCTGTGTAGAAGGACAGAGGGAGGGACGTTAGGGTGCACAATCTAGAGTCCTGAGACGAGTGACACTGCAGTAGCTGCAGTCCATCTCACCCGTTTACCTCCCCTTTCTCACTTTTACTGACATAAATCGTTTGGCCGGGGAATGGATTGATTATTTACCCTCTCAGCCTGACGCGTACACTCTGCGATGGCCCCCTCACTGTCCATCTTCCTGTCCCTCTTTGCCGGTAGCAAATTCTATTATGAGGTGTTTAAGTGACAGGTCATGCCTCAGCTGACTGCGTTCTCGATGACATGTCCCGGACATTGCAGGATCACACAAGAAACAGATCTCCGTGTATGAAGCGTGTTCAGTCAGCTGAGTGATGCTTGTGTGTGCACATGCATGTCCTTGCGTCCGAATACTGCGTGTGCATGGCCAAACCTGAATGTATGTCTGAAGTACAAACATGTGAGGTTTATATTCATTGATGCACTTGTGCATAATGTTCCCGTGAGGGCACATAATGAGATTCCTGGAGGTGACGCTGTGTGATGATGTGCAGCAAAGCGTCGGCTGTAAAGTCTTAAAACAGTTGTCTGTGACCTTGAAGCCATGTGCCTGCAGTGGTGCTGCTCACGCCGCAATGTTACAGGGAACCAGGAGACAGCCAACTCCTGGCTGCAGCAGGACGAGAGCGAGATGAGGGAATGATTTCTGACTTCAGGCAACTGGTTCTCGATCGGGTAACACAATATTCAACCTGTGATGCCAAATTGGCCGCCCTTCTGAGAAAGTACAAGATTAACTTTGATTAAAGTTTTCGCTCCCTGAGAGAATTCAGCAGGACTAAAAAAAGGAAGTGCGGCCATTTTTTGGTGATGTGAAATTAACCTTTTAATTAGGCTTGTCGCACTTTTTCAAAGCCACAGAGTTACTTCATTAATCGGACGAACCTTCAATAGCTGGCAGTGGCAAAGGTGCAGGAGCTGGCGGTGACGACTGAAATGAAGAAAACATGAACACATCTGCAGGATTTTCTGGGAAAAGGACTGTTTTTACACTCTCAACTCTAAAAACCCTCTTACAAATCTATACATAACACCTCGCGGAGAAATGTGTGCCCTGAATAGCATTTATCAATAAAACTGATTCTAATGCACTGGCTAATTCTTGTTTTTCCAAAGAGGATCTGTCTTATGGATTTGCTGTTGTGAAAGAAAAGTTAGATGAAGATTTCTTTAAAATGTTTCAAATAAGAGACAGCTGAAGCTCCTGGGCAGATGTGCGCTGCTGCAGGTATTGAGAGCTATGACATGTACTGTAACAGGGGAAGAATAGAGTTTAATCCCCAAGGTGAGGGTGGATTGGATGATCCTGCATGTGGATGCTTACTCTGCAGGAAAGAGGGGGAAAGAGTGGGTCCCACTCTCCCTTCGCCACATCAAACGGCGATTGGCTCCTGCAGAGTAAACCTCCTATCAGAGAGCTACCTATACCGTCCTTACTGATCCCACTGACGGCGGAGGGAGCGGGGAGAACAAAGCCAGGTGACCCCCACATTCAAAACAGTGAGTTCCCTGCATGTGTTTGTGTTTGCTTGTGTTTGTGCGCGCGCATGTGTACGTTTGCGTGTGGGTTCCTCTGGCATCTCTGGTTTCGTATAGGGTATTAAATTACCCAATGGGAGCTTTAATAGAGCTACAGACACTCTTGATTGCGAGTCTGGATGAGGGAGAGATTGAAGGGAGGAAGGGGGAGCAGAGCGGAGCTGCCAGGCAGGGTAGAGAGGGCACAACAACTTCTGCAGAGCCGGGGACGCGGGTGAGTGGTGCGGACATCTGCACACAGCTGGATTTAAACTGAACACTAAATTAGACGTGTATTTGCATGTATCTGTGTGTGCTCATTGTTCCAATCTGTGATGTCAGTGAAGCTGTTGTGTCTGTTATTGTTTGCTCACTGTGAGACAAAAACTAACTAAGTTCAGTGGGAAGATTTTTCCAATTTAGCCGCAAGAAGTTGCTTTTAGAAACAGCGAAAAAGTGTTTAAGATTCAAGGATGTGGATCAAACAGCACTTTTCTGTTCTCTGCGTGTTCAGCTGTCCTTCCTCTTGGACTCAGTAACCCCTCTTTGCTGACATCGCACAATCAATACATTTATTTTCTGCATAAGCCGTATCATGATTTCCTTACACGATTCAGTCCTATTTCCTGCACTGTTAACGTTATCTGCTACAATGCAAGTGGAAACAGAATCAGATGAGTCTCTCTCAGTACGCAGGGCCCTCGGTGTCAAGTGGACACAGAGGTTGCAGCGGAAAAGCGTGTGTGAGGATTTGGTTACCTGTCCGAACCAGACGAATGTAATGATAAACAGCTACTTAGGGATAAAGTAAACGTGATGCTGACAGACTACCCCGAACAGGATTGGGATGGATTAACCAAGGCAGAAGTTAGAAACTGAGTGGAAGAAATGTGATTTGATGAGCTTTCAGCCAGAAGTGAAGGCTCAGATGTTTTTCTGTGAGGAAATTAAACATGTTTAGTTGTGTAGCACATGATCAGCAATAATGCTAACCATACCTCGAGTAAGCACTTTCACAGCCGAACCTGCACAGTTTGTGTTTTAGGTCTTGAGAGTGAAAAATAACCGTACAAGCACAGTATCAGATGGCAGGTTCACTGCTGATGTAAACAGGAGCTGACAGAAAAATCTCTGCCAACAAAACTGTATTGCACGATTTAACAAAATATAACCCTAACTTTGCTTTATTTGCCCCCTTACAGATTACTCAGAGGACTGAATCCAAAAGTGCAGTACAGCTGCCTGAATGATAATCCGGAGCAGGGAGGCTCTGCCAGGATCTTCAGCGTGGCACTGGTTGTGGTGTCCCCTCTGTCTCCTGCACTCAAACCAGGCTGATAGACGGAGCTGTGGCTAGCGACAGCGCAGGGGATGGAGGTGCCGCTTGTCAATTTTGAAAACATGGATGATGTCGGGATCAACCTGGGGGACCCAAATGACTCTGGATACCCAACCTCACCCACCTCAGAGGCCCCCGATCAGAATCTTTTACCCCACCGTTTGACTTCTCCTCACCAGTCGCCACATAGAGGACGACGTGGGCATCAGTCTGGTCAAGAGGGGCTGTCACCGTCCACTCCTCCGACCTTGACCACTAAAGCAAACTCCAGCAGTGGCAGTTTGATCTCTAATCTGAAGCTCCTGATCAACAGCGAGTCTCCCACTGACAGCGTCTTCAGTAAGATGGCGAAGGATTGCTATGAGAACGAAGATTTGTTTGAAAAGCACTACATGGAAGAAAAGGACGAGAAAGTTGTCATCAACGTTTCGGGGCTGATGTTTGAGACGCAGCTCAGCACCTTGAACAAGTTTCCAGAGACGCTGCTCGGCGACCCCATGAAGAGGATTAGCTACTTTGACCCGATGAGAAACGAGTACTTTTTTGACAGAAACCGCCCGTCTTTTGATGGTATTCTGTACTACTACCAGTCAGGAGGAAGAATCCGCAGACCAGCCAATGTTCCCTTAGATGTCTTTGCGAATGAAATCGTTTTCTATGAGTTGGGTCATGAAGCGATGGAGCAGTTCCGCGAGGACGAAGGGTTTATCAAAGAACCAGAGGTCCTTTTGCCCACCAACGAACTCCAGCGACAGTTCTGGCTCCTGTTTGAATACCCAGAAAGCTCCAGTGCAGCCAAATCTGTAGCTCTGGTGTCTGTGTTTGTCATTGTCATTTCCATCTTCATCTTCTGCCTAGAGACTCTGCCAGAGTTCAGAGAAGACAATGACTTCCTCCCGAGTTTAACCCAAATCGTTAATGGAACCCAAGACAGTTCTGCTCCTCATCCTGCCACTAAAGACCTGCTGGCATATTTCACAGACCCCTTTTTCATCGTGGAGACTATTTGCATCATTTGGTTCTGCTTTGAAGTCTGCGTCCGTTTCGTGGTGTGCCCCAGCAAAAGTGATTTCTTCAATAACATCATGAATATCATTGACATAGTTTCTATAATTCCCTACTTCGTAACCCTGGGAACAGAGCTGGCTACGACCCCTGATGATGACGTGAACTCCAGTCAGAACATGTCCCTGGCAATCCTCAGGATCATCCGTCTTGTGAGAGTTTTCAGAATTTTTAAGCTCTCCCGACACTCCAAAGGACTTCAGATCTTGGGTCAGACCTTGAAAGCCAGCATGAGGGAACTTGGGCTGCTCATCTTCTTCCTTTTTATAGGAGTCATCCTATTCTCAAGTGCCATCTACTTTGCAGAAGTGGATGAGCCCCAGACGCAGTTTGTTAGCATCCCTGACGGCTTCTGGTGGGCCGTGGTGACAATGACCACAGTGGGATACGGAGACATGTGCCCCATCACTATGGGAGGCAAAATGGTCGGCACCCTCTGTGCCATTGCTGGTGTCCTGACCATCGCCTTGCCCGTCCCCGTCATCGTCTCCAACTTTAACTATTTTTACCACCGTGAAACTGAGCAGGAGGAGAAACAGATCATGGATGCAGCGGCAGAGGCTGCCCAGAAAATGTCAGCTGCAAACAAGTATGGAAGCACGCCCTCACTAAACAAAAGCAACGGCACCTGGCAGAACGAGAAAAATGGCATGCACTGATAGAGAGAGGTTTCATTTATATCAAGGGCATGAAAAACACAAACATATCCAGTAGTAAGATGCACTGGGTGACATCAGTTCATCTTTCTCACTGTTTTGTACTCCAAACATGGCAGCATACGTGCATACTGTTACAGTATTAATAGGCACTGTGTGTGTGGTGAGACAGCCTTTACACAAGTTGTCTGTCTGCTTGTGGATGTGTCAAAGTGCAATTAACACAACTCAGCAACTACTTTGTCAGTTAACCTCGATGAGAAGAAGAGAAAGGTGTCATTATTATCTGAAAAAGAAAGAAATGTGATGGCTCATTTGTACTATAGACATTTCACTGAGGTCCGTATCCGTTTATCCCCCACAAGAAATCAAGAACGGTTTTGATAATCATAGCATTCAGACTGGAAGTACACTCATATTACATCTCAGTTCCACGTTAGTCCACACTTGGTCATATTCAGCAAAATCGAGGCAGAACTTGGCGTGATTTTCAAGGTCAGGCAGAATGTGTCAGTGTAAGGCAAGAGGACAGCAGCGCACACATTGTCTTATCAGCAAATCTATAGTTGTGAATGCTCAGCCAGCAGCGCTTCTCCACATGACGCGGCGTAACAATATCTGTGTGATAAATAGCTGGCAGGTTAGCACATCTGCGATTAGTCTTGTAGATAGGCTGCAAAATGTAATCGAACCATGAAACGGCTTATATTATGGGACGTGCAGTAGTTGCATGCAGCAGGTTCAGCATTTAAAATCACAGGTTATTTTTTTTTAATCTTTCATTTTTATGTTTGCCGTTTTGCACAAGATCATGCAGATGTAGCAACATTATGCTCACCCTCTAAATCTGATATTAATATGTGAATTTACCCTTTAAAACCATATCGATTCATTGCACTGAAAGCTTCTCTTCCACATATCTTCTTAAGCACTTTTTGAGCTTCACGGCATCAGCTGTTGGCAAGAAAACCGTATTAGAAATGTGAGATATATATTTATGATCAGACTGAGGAAACCGAGAGGAGGGCAAAGACTAAAACCTTTGCGCTCTTGTATTTGAACATTTCTACATTTACCTTCGTCCTCTCATTTGTATTGCATGGCATAGCGTGCTGAAATGAGGGTTAACTCTTATCATCAGTAACCAGTTTGACATATTTACTGTAGCTAAACATATTATAGTATTTTAATCATATAGCAATGGTCATTATATTCCATGTGATAGGGAAAGCCAATACTTCAGCTGGATGTGTGAACTGATGACGTGTGTGTCTCATCAGGAAAACATGAACTGGTCCTATATATGCATGCCACATTCCGATCTGGAAAATGTACTGTATGTGAGTTTATTAAACATAGAAATGCAGCTTGTATACTGTAGAAATGGCAAAGGATGTAGCTGTAACACAATCAATGCCTTTCTAATAATCCTACAATATGCAATCGTGAGGGTGGTAAACAAACGTGTTGTGTTTTTCACCCATGGAAAGAGCAATACCTGTAATTAACTAAAATGACATGCAATAAGGTGACATCAGTTAGTCATGTTGGTACTCAGCACTTTACTATGTTATGAAGCACTTAATATTTGAGGGCTGTTACTGTATGTGTCAACATTGTGCAGTATACAATGTCATAATTTGCTATGTTTTATTTATCCTGTAAAGAGTGCCTTTCATTAAACATGTATCCTCACCGTGACAAGTTTCCCTCTGATGACTCCACTGACGTTAGACATCAAGCAGATTGCAAGTTTTTAAACTTTTGCTCAACAATAATGCCGATGAATGGAGGTGTAAGTGTCAGCGTATGGCTTCAGGCCTGAACGCTCATTATCACCTCGCGTCAGCTGTTTTTAACGCCCGCTCGCTGCTGGGTCTCTGCACAGATATCATGACGGCATCCCCCTCTCTCCCTCTCTCCCTCTCTCTCTCTGTCACTCTCTATCCAAAAAACTCTCCCCAGTGAGTCCTGACTCAGAATGTGTCACATCACAAGAGGGAGAAAGAGCTGGCTTAGTTTTTGTATTTATATATAAAACATATATCTGGTGTCGTGGTGTAGATGTCAGACTGCAGGGACAAACGCTTCTCGCTGGGCGTTCTGGATAACAAGCTTGTTATCCAATTAAGAAACGAGTGGGATGCAGCCCGGATAAAAATAGAAGTCGTGCACAAATGCAGCAGATGGAAAACTGACATACTGAGGAGTTTCTGTTGTTTTTGATCCAAAAAAAAAAAAAAAAAAAGTGGAACTGAAACATAATTAATGTTTTCTTTCAGTTGGCGCAGCTCTCCATGGAGAAACTGTCGTGCTGTGAGCTTGACAATGCCTTTGACTGGGATAGCTTCAAAAGCTCCAAATTAAATATGCAGACCAAATGAATCATTTATGAGATTATCTATCTTGGCCTCGGAGGCTTGGGGCTGCTGTTTCACTTGATGTTTTACTGTCCCATACAGTCGCACCAAGGACAGATTCTCTGTCAATCTGTTAAAATAGTATCTCATTTTCTTGTGGTCATTTCGCCTGTTTGTGATTTTCTGAGCTGATTC
The DNA here is from genome assembly GCF_039877785.1 of Chaetodon trifascialis. Classification (NCBI taxonomy): domain Eukaryota; kingdom Metazoa; phylum Chordata; class Actinopteri; order Chaetodontiformes; family Chaetodontidae; genus Chaetodon; species Chaetodon trifascialis. Next base: position 8,135,211 of record NC_092058.1, on the reverse strand, counting down.
CCTCCTCGGTGGGCCGAAGATGTTGAGGTCATTTCCTGCGGAAGCGTGCTGGCCGTGTTTTTGCAGCCTGTTCAGAGGCCTGTTCGTCTTAGTCACTAGTTAACGGTCAGGTCAGCGGGCTGCCCTTCTGCCCCGCTGATCACTGATCGCACAGTGATATACCAAAGACGGCCTGATAGCATTTTAGCATTTAACAGGCAGGTGGCTCTGACAAGGTCAAAGCCAATGTGAGGCTGCCATTTATAATTCATCAGCTGCTCCACCAGGAGATCAACCATCCGTCCTGCCTTTGATAAAGATTCACCCCAAGAAATTCGCTCAAAGACCAGCAGATGGTCCAATCACTGTGACACAGCAGACTGTACCGCAGCCCTTAATGGATCTAAAAATATCACCGTTGCATGACTCTTCACTTTACTCTCCAGCTCAGTGACAAGCTGTGTCAAGCTTTAAGGGAAACAATGCGCGGGCATCACACGAACGCTCAGACAGTGAGGCTCATATCAGTAGATTGGGTTACTGTTTTGTCAGCGGACAAGCCAATTTCAGACCTGCACGGACAGCAGCCTGTGAGCTGCAGTTCAAGCCCTCCAGAGGGCAAAGCCGCTTGGAACTGGGCAGCTTGTGTTTGAACTGAATCCCTCCAAAGGCTCCTGTTTCTCCCAGTGACGGTAACTCTGCTGGATGCGGGACAGAGCACACGGTGGCATCAGGCTGGAGCGCCGCTGCCGTGACCTTGCCGCTATGTTTTTGAGCAACGTGCGAACGGAGTGGTGCTCTGGAGTGCGGCGGGACGAATATTGAGTGGCAAAGCAGTCCTCATGGGTTTAATATTGATCAGAGTTTGGCTGTGCTCACCTACAGTATTACTTGAGCGATTGATTCTGTGCCCTGACTTTGCTGACCAAGAGCATCCAGACATGGGCCGAGCATTACTTTCGCAGCTTCTTTATCGACCGCAGGCCTGATATGATTGAAATGAAAAGCATAAAAACCAAAAGGCAAAGGGCGCATTATGATGAACGAGGAGAGTGTTTGTGGCAGGAGATAAACTACGCTGGTGAGATGCTCCATCTGCTCGCTCAGCACCGGAGAGGATGAAGGACAGACAGGTGGACTCACCCTGCTTCTCACTGGGGGTGATGGAGGATCAGGCATCCTCACACAGTGTGATAAAAACACTCAAATAAGCATGTTTGGGAATTAGTCTTTTTCCTATGTTATTCCTTTGATAGATGAGGCTGTTAATATCCTTTATTTTTCTTATTATCAACAAATCCCATGAAAAGACTGAAAGCCTGGGTGTCCACAAGCCACAAGAAATTACATTTATTTATAACTAGTGTGCAACCGCAAATACATTTTGAAAGAAACACAATGCTGACCAGATTACGTCTTCTGTTAACATAATGAAGATGCCGGTAATTAGCATTAGCACAAAATGTTGATACTAAATATCAGAAAATAATAATAATAATAATAAAAATTAAAAAAAAATCAGTAAACATTATCAACAGAATGTGAGGAATTAACAGTTTTGATGTTATATTTTAGCAGACTCCAGTCAGCTAATAGGGCCACTAGCCCCACGGCTAACTGTGCTAACTAGCTAAAGACAGCTAGTAGCTACAGCAAAGAGTACAATGAGCAGCAGTTAGCAGTTTCTCTGGTGATATGCTGCCCCCTATTTGCTTGGAGCGACCTTTGACAGGTGACCAGTTTTTACATATTTCCCTTTAACAAATTGCTTTTGTTGTCTAAACCTGCTGATCCTCACAAATCCGCGCCTGAAAATAGTCCCTAACAACGAGACTGTTTTCTCCTGCTTGAGAAACCTCTGCTGAAAACATCAGTGCCCAGCTGATTTAGCCTTTTTTAGAAATCAATCTAAGTAGCTGTGACCTGATTTGAACAGATTTACATGCACTGTCAGAACCAATGGTTTGTAATGAAAGTCACCGACAGGACGATCACCTTTGTCGGTTTTGGTCTTTTCACAAGATCTAGTGATAATTACCAAAATAGAGATTATTTCAATTTAGTGTCAGTTCTCAATGAGGTGCACGCTCTGTGTTTGCATGATGAATTCCTGCAGTTTGAGAAGCTCTTTTAACGTCTGTTTATGGGCGAGTCTTTCAGATGTTGCCAGGGAATATAAAACCATGTTACACAGTAACAGACTCTCATATACTCGCTTTAAGTGATTTAACGAGAGGCTCCTGATCCCGATTGAGAGTTTGTGGCAGAAGGACTTTGTTCCTTAAAACTCGTCTATTATTCAAATGACATTTTGGACTACTTTAATAATTCAGAGTGGCTCAAAGGAGCGTTTTTGATATCCAGCTCTCAGCATATCAAATACATCTTTATAATTAACATCACAGTGAATCAGTAAAGCATTTATGGTATATTGTATGCACAGTCGCAGCTGGATTCTCCATTATCTGTCAGAATATGCTTTGGTGGCTCAGTTCTGCTCCGCTGGGGTTCCCCCATCTATCATTTTAAGGTTGGGGAGTGGAGTCCCATGACAGAGAGGGCGAGTAATGATTCAAGGAGATAAAGATTTATGACAGGTAAGTGCACGGTGACTGCTCCGCTGCACTGCGTCAGCCCTGGAGGTCAATGGCCAGACTTGTGTGGCTCGAAACGTGAGTCTCACATTTGTCCTGCTTAGCGGCCATGAAAAATGAAGAAGGTGACCTCAAGTATCACCCGGGATCAGACAGTAGACGACGTGTTGCCTTCAGGTGACCACAGGCTGCTCCTCACATCTGGCGCAGCCAAAACTGTTTACAGAGACCGATTAGAGAGGCAGTACGGTCATCCAGCTGTAGTGCGGAACAAAGACGAATCTGTGCAATACTACACAGGCAATTAGCTTAATTATTCTGACAATGGGAAACTGTGCATAAACCAAGGCTGAGCAGAATAAAGAAAGATTCATGCATTTAGAGGTCAGGAATTAACTGGATGGTTATTATACTTTATTTCTTTTTTTTTTTTTCTCTGAGGTTAAACCTTAAAATGAACTAACAAATGTATTAAATTTCTTCAGAGGTCACTGTTTGAAAAAATGGGCTGTGAGATGTGAAGCAAAGCCACTGAAGCCACAGGCAGTGGTGGAGGGAGTATTTACACTATTTACTTCAGTAAAAATAGTGATACTGGGATGTAAAAATACCCCAATATGTGTTAAAAGTCACTTAGATAAAAGTACATTAGTGTCATTACGAAATGTCCTTAAAGTATCACAAGTTTTAAAAACTCATTATTCAGAATAAATGGCCCATGTGAATTTTTAGCATTACAGATTTGTTCATGTTTAAGCAGCCATTTGTGTTACATAATTTTGGGCCGTTTGACCCGTAACAGTGCATCATATTTTATATATTCATCACATTTCGTCTTTAAAATCTCAGTATGTGAAGTAAACGGCAGCTAAAGCTGTCATATAAATGTACTTGAGTAAAAAGAGCATTATGTCCCTCTTAAATACTCAAATAGGCTACAAGTACCTTGTATTTGTACTTGAGAAAATGTCCCTGGGTAGCAGCCCTGTCTGCCTGCAGAGGACAGAAGTGACATCTTGGATGACTTGTGAGGGCAGGCTTTGTTTTCCAGCGTGTAGTGCGACACCTTGTGGCTCCTTTCTAATATTACACTAAAGCGAACGTGTGGAAGGTTTTCACTCATTTGTTTGCTTTAATGTGAATGCTGTGACCTACATACATATAAAGAAAAGACTGAGTTTTAATTACCGAGGGCTGATATAAATTTACTGTCCCTCCTCTCAATCTTATGAAGTGAGCAGTTTGTCTGAGCAAAGATGATTTAATGGCAACATAAGTTTAATGTACTTTCTGTCAGAAACAGTGGAACAAATGTGGGAAGAAACCAATCATTTGTGTTTCAGATGAAGGACAATCTCTGCACAGTAGAACATAAGTAGGAGAAAATAAAGTCATTTTAAAACCCAAGTTTTAAAAACAGCAGAGAAAAGAATCAGCATTACAATACAGAAATACTGTATGTCGGCAGGCTGGGCTCACATTGGGCCACTGCAGGCGAATACTGACCAACCACAGTCTGCTGTAGTGTCTCCAATGTGAGACAGAAAGAAGCAGCTTTGTTAACTCTAAAACCAGTTACACCACTATTGAGATAGCTGCCCAGTAACGTTGCTTTCACTTCCAGAAAAACCTCTCAGGTTTCCAGTAAAGCAAGCCAGATAAGAGCTCACTCACACAGCCAGATGCACGGGTCATAAAGATGTTGCTTGTTAGGGAAATAGCTCTGTGTATCTGTGAAACTAGTTTTTATTTGATCACTTCCTGGAAATCTTTGACAGACTTCAGGGGAAAGCAGGGGTTAAAAACTGAGAGATACTGTCTGAGGTGAAGTCATAAGAGCTCGTCCAGGTCACCGGCGCGCTGTTCGCAGTGAATGATTAATGACGTTACAAAGGTGAACGTGTTGATGAATTGATTTCAGTCATAGAAATAATCTGGAAAAAACTCTGCAATGCAATCATGGAAAGATGTCTGCAGGGAGATATGAATGGGGAAAGCCCTTCTTCTTCTTTTTCCTTCTTCTTCCTCTTCTTCTTCTTCTTCCTCTTCTCATTATTTTCATTAACGTTGTTCTCATTTCGAGCTGAAACAACTTGTTGATTGACAGAAAATGAATGAGTAATTATTTTGATGAGCAAAAACTCCAAACCCTGCGTGGTTCCAGCTCCTCAAACACGAGGATTGGCTGCTTTTCTCTCTTTCATATCTTTGTTAACTGAATATTTTGGGGTCTTGAACTGTTGGTTGGACAAAACAACACACCTGAAGATGCCGCTCAGGGTTAAGGAAACTTCTGATGGTCATTTTCTAGACTAAATCAATTGATTAAGCATAGAAATAATGGACATTGTATGCCACTGTAAAGTTATTAGAAACTTGGACCATATATAACATACCTTTACCTGTATATGAGGATATCAATATGTGTGTGTGTGTGTGTGTGTGTGTGTGTGTGTGTGTGTGTGTGTGTGTGTGTGTGTGTGTGTGTGTGTGTGTGTGTATTTATTTATGTTTTACTGTTCTATATGAACACAGACAGCTCTAATGATGTTTAATCACACTATTCTGGTCTACACTGTGTCAGTATGAGTTTTCAGTGCAGCTCCAGTCATGGGGACTGTTCCTGTATGTGTAGTGTTTGCATTGTATTTTTGAGTCTAATTTCTCTTTTATAGTTTCCGTTTTTATTCTAAATGTACATACTTGTAATATATGCAGTATATTGCCCTTCTCTAATTGTTGTGGTCATTGTGTTGCGATGCCTGAATTTTCCCTTCGGGCCTCAATAAAGGCTTATCTTATCTTATCTTTCCTTGATGACAGGCTCTCCACATTACAGCACCAGCATATTGAAATAAGAGCTCCTGGCTTCACTTTTTCCTGAAGGCGTTATGAAGTTACAAACACACGCCGGCCCCGGTGTTGTCAACTACTCCACTACTTTATTTGACTGTCAGTCACCAGTTACTTTGCAGATTCAGATTACTGAGAAATTATTATTATTGATTATATACATTTCATATACCAACAGTATGCAAAGCAGTTCAGATAGGCACCACCTTTAACAGCTGGAACATTAAAGACGGCTACACGTTAATTTAAAAAATTTAATATTAACTAAATATTAAATTGGCATGGGAAATGGCGTCATGCCTGGCTTTGGAAAAATTAACCTGTGTGCCCAGAGGGAAACTTAATAAGTTCAGGGAAATGTGGCATCCCTTTATGCAATTCATGGAAAGTGATCAGACTGGAATTAATGAATAATTATTATTATGAACTGTGTGAATGAAATGTGATTGACAACATCTATGGAAACTAACATGCCTCCTATCTATCTATCTATCTATCTATCTATCTATCTATCTATCTATCTATCTATCTATCTATCTATCTATCTATCTATCTATCTATCTAATAATGATTTGATTTGATTTCACGTAGGTTTCATTTATTTATTTATTTAATGTATTTACTTATTATTTATTTATTTCCAATGTCCGTAATTTTTTATTTTTTTTCCTTTTCCGGGAATGTATATGTTGTTGAGGGTGGGGGTAGGAGGTGTTCTTAAATGATGTTGTACTCGTTAATGTACATTTTCTATGCCAAAAACAATAAATATATTGTTAAAAAAAATTAAATTGTCTATTCTGCATAATGAGTACTTTTACTTTTGGTACTGTGACACTAATACTTTTGTACTTCTACTCAAGGTAACTTCTGAGTGCTTGTTCGCTCTGTGGTTTTAATACTTTTACTTCAGTACAAGCTCTGAGTACTTCCTCCACCACTGATAACGCAGTACCCTGCAAACAGTGATTTTCTGGCAAACTTTAACGCGTTTCTTTCGCCGGCCTATTCAGGAGCTTAAAACGTGTCTTTTATACACGAAGGCATCGGTTTCTGAGCGGAAGTGACCTCTGCAGCTGCGACTTCCTGAACAACGTGGCCAGAACCATCGCGGATGTCGAGAGATGAGAGCGGCGGTGAAACCGTAAACACGCGCGGCGGCCTGACTCCCGTGAGGAGGCGCAGAGCAGGAGCGCAGATGCCTCCGCCTTCTCCGTCCTTTTAAGGAAGAAGAAAGGTGGCTGCAGGTGAGGGAGGAGGGCAGAGACGTGTCCGAACATGGGCGGAGTATGCAGGTGTAGACGCACCTCGGAGAGTCCCTTCATCGCCCATCAGATCCAGGCTGCTGTCCATCAGACGCGTTCAGAAACCACGGGACACCTTTAAGGACGCATGCAGGAGACGAGGTGAGTCCAGCAGCTTCAGCCTGAGGCTTCACGTGACTGCAGGACACTAGAGAAAATGTCTTTTCCTCGTTTTACCCTTCTTCCTTCATTCTGGCTGTTGTGTAGTCTTATGACATCCAGACGCCGCAACAGAAAAAGGAGAGTTTCTGCTCCACATAAACATTTTAGACAAGAATATGAGGTAGTGAACAAGTATTTCTGTGTAATTTAAAGCTCAGACAAACAAGTGCTGTTTAAGTCATTTTTAAATACTCAGTGGCTTCAGCTTCCTGGTTTCTAAAGTCTGCTGCGATAACAAACTAATGACTTCTGTATTCTGGACTGTTACTGAGGCAAAGTTATTTGATTAAGTCAACATTAGCTGCAGGGTGTTGTAGTGTGTTTTTCCACACACACACAAAAAATAATGAGCAATTAACTAGTCAAGAAATAATCATTCGTTAGCTTAGAGCAGCAGCTAATGATTACTTTCATTCTCTGTTAATCTGTTAAGCCATTTTCTCGATTAATTGAATTGTTTGGTTAGAAAATCGTGGAAAACGCTGATTGCATGTTTCTAAAAACCCAATTGGACGTCTTTAAATTGCTTGTTTTGTGCGACCATCCCTCCAAAACCCAAAAGATATTCAGTTTATTAGCAGATAAGACAATAAAAGCAGTAAATCCTCACAATTTCTTAGCTTTTTTGCTTTAAAAAAAAAAAAAAAAAAAGACTAATCGAGCAATCAATAAACTGTTCTATCTGTAAAGCCTTCTTCCAAAAAGCTACTTGTCTGCTGAGACTGTAAGTGATTCCTGACTGGAAATGGCAGATGTTTAATAAAAGATGATAATAAAGGTATATCTTATCTTATCTTATGTTTGATGCAAAGCAGTCTTCTAACCTTTTGTGTGCGTGGTTTTGTTTTCTTCTTGTAGTCGTCCCGTCGGCATGGAAACACAGGCAGAAAATCAGCGGCTTAACAACAGCCAGCTGATTTCTGTTCCTCAGAAGGATACAATCCGTCTGCTGGAGGTGTACGTCAAGCGCAGCATCAGCCTAAATGACGGGACGCCCGGATATAAGCAGACCGGGAGGAAGGAAAAATGGGTGACGATGCCGAGAAAGCAAAGGCGACATTCCAGCGACCCTTCCCTTCACCTGGCCGAAGGATTGAACGTCGAGGAAATCGGTGCATTTACATCTGTGGACGAACCTCCCGCGACGCCTCCGGAAGAATCAGAGAAACCCACGAAGAAACCAAAGAAGAAGAAGAAGAAGAAGAAGAAGAAGCCCTCATTTTGGAAAAACTTCATTGGATTTTTCTATCGGAAAGACGAGGACGAGGACAGCCCATCAGAGATCCCCGAGGCCTCCGACGCGGAAGAGGCCTCTGACACTGTGACCACCTGCCTGCCGACAACGCCAGCTGCTTCACCAAAAAGAAAGACCCTGAGAGCAAAATCCTTGAAAAGGAGGTTCTCCAAACGGCGGCTATCAATAACAAAACCGAATAAATCTGTCAATCTCAACCCTGCCGACATCACCCGAGTTGAAGGTAAGCTTCGGGATTAACTGGATAGATTAACCTGATGTGTGTGATATAAACCAACATGATTCACTGTTAATGTCACCGCGGTCAGTGGAAATCTGGGTCACTGGTGCAAAAATGCTTTTACTGCGTGCCCCTTTTGCAGAAGTACATTTACAAACGACTGATTTTGGCATTGCAGCTGTCATCAGCGTGGAACCGACGTACGCTTACTACGAGAAGGTGTCAGAGGAACTGGAGAGAATTGTCCACGAGGTTAAAGAGAAAGAGGAAGTCGAGCCCCTCTCTGATGGTGAGAAACTGTTTGTCTTCGTTGAACTGAAAGTGTGAAAGCGCCACGTTCAGCGTGGCTCTAAAACAGCATTTTAAAACCAAATCAATCCACACATCAAAGGTTAAACAGCATTTCTCTGACGAAGGCAGCTCGTAGCGAATGAGAAGCGGTTAAGTTGAATTGTGAAGGTACAAAATGTAACTGCAGGTAAAACTGATCGAGTCGGTCAGCACGTTGATTCCGCTGCTCTTTGCTTTTCTGTCTCAGAGGAACTCATCAACAGGATCATTGCTTTGACGAAGGAGCAGGGTGACGCCATCGACGACAAGGTCGGTACTCATCCTGCGTGGCTTCATTTAGTTGTTTTACATGTTTCAGACAGTCTGAAACAGAAACTTCATTAGATTGTACCTTTAGTTCATTTGTAAGATTGCCAGATCAAAGTGATTTATGAGGTGTGCTTCTAATAAGCAGCTGCTTCAACACAAAGCAGAGGACGCACCAATAAGCCATAAAAAGTTTTAAATGTCACGATCGTAAAACATACGAGCTCCATGACGTAACTTCATGTTAAAAGCCATCCCTTTATACAGCTGTATATCATCAGGCCGCGATATTTATGAATTTATTAGGAGTTTTTCTGTTGCCTCAGCTTTTCCTTCTTCACCTCTGCGTGAGTTACGTAACGCGTTCTGCTTCCCAGGCAGCCTCAGAGACAGGGCGTGCAATCGCAATGACAGCAGTGAAAGTGTAACACCAGCGAGGGAGGAGGGAGGAGGTCGAGAGTTATGAGATCTGCTGCGGAAAACACAGCGTGTCATGTGACTGCTGTGCATTAGTTCCTATTTATACAGTGCTAATTAGACTTAATGCACCATCTTTAAACCTAATAATTCAATCAGTCATATGAGGGCTCCGACATCCTGAATGTTCAGTATTAGTAAAATCCCACATGGGTCAAGGTGAGCTGTATTTGCTGACGGTCTTCCTCTCGTTGTCTCCTCCAGCTGAAGGATAACCCCACCCTGAACAACTTCTTCCAGCGGATGTCGTACTTGTCCTTCCAGCGGTTGGCCGATGCGTATCTGGAGAAGGAAGCGTCGCCGATCCACAATCCTCCCACTGTCCTACCGACGGCTCCTGAGCTGGTCAAGCTGGCCTTTACGTACGACTTCACAGCCAAGATCGCCGGGCTGTCCGAACAGAACGTGGGCCACATTACCGGCCTGGGGAACCGTTATCTACAGGACCGGTTTGAATACAATCAGGTAAGAATTAGACCTGTTGAAAGGAGGTGAAACAGAGGAGAGCACGAAACATGTAAGCAGGATTTAAATGTATGAACAAGCACGAATCAAAGAGGCACATCAGCAGGTTTGGTTCAAACTCTTTTTGTCTTTTTTTGTCAGGTGTGTACAGATCATCCCGTGTCTGACAGCGACGGCTGAGAGGCCGCCACGCGGACACAAAACCATCGCTGCAAGTGAAACGTTTACTCTTCAGCTTCTCTCAGCAACACAGACGTGCTTCAGGATGTGTGGCAAGCGTGAATTCCCCTTTTTAACAGTGCACTCAAAAGAAACGTCAAAGCTTGTAAACGACACGTCGTCGGCATTTTCATTAGATTTTCACAGCTTTGTGATGGAATACTCGTAATTCTGCTTCGACAGGATGTTTGCAGGAAAACCAGTCGAATGGCTTTGGTAGATTTGAGTGCGTGCTTGTCTCAGTGTTGACGGAGTCACACACACACGTGATTCTACAAGTGACACTGCAGGAAATATGCTGCTGTTTTGACAAATCTGAAGCCAATATTTTCTGTGCATCGATTTCTACTTACACAAAAATGCAATAGCCTTTTTTTTTTATAAGCTCGAAAACTCTGTGCAATAGTTTCTTTTACATTTCTAGGATTTCAAAATGAGCAAAACCTTATTTCAAAGTCCAGTGTGTAGGATTCAGTGGCATCGAGCTGTGAGGTTGAATGATGAACTGACTGGATCCCCGTCAGAGGCCTTCTTCTTCAGAGGCAGTGCAGCATGGCGGGCTCAGTGGGACGGGGTCCGCTCCCTCATCTTCTGCCAATGGATCCACCTGAATGCTGCACAGTGGACCTTTAGCCAAAGCTAAACTCAGATGTGACATGATTCCTGTGTTTGTCGATATGAATGCTGGCATTCATATGAAACACTCAAATTAAAGCTATCTAATTTATTAATGCTCGAATATGTATTGTTTTTTTTTTTGTTTGTTTGTTATGAAACATCTCGGTCAGTCTGCTCATTGAGCTTAGAAGGCAGAGAAGGCGAGATAGAAGGAGTAACGTCGAACAGCTGGAGGCTGCAGCTGTTTCCAACGATGCGAGTGCCCCTTTTCGTGGCTGTTAGTTGTGGTAGCGATGGGTTTCAGAGCCCCCGGGCAGCTTTTCTTAACCTGCCGTCAGGATCCCCACACAAGCATCAGAAGATAAATTTGAAGGTTTGTAAATTAAAAAGAAGGAACAAGGAAAAATGCTCAAAATTCAGTTTATTTTTTCAGACTTTTCTGGTGAACCACTGGATAATTTTAGTTTTGTCTTCTAAAAATCTGTGGAGGAACAGGTAACCTCCAGAGCTTCCCAGCCTTTTGCTGCTCCTGTCCCAACTTGTTTGAAATGTATCTCCGGCGTCAAATTCAGAATAAGCAGATAAAACAAGAAAATAAGTCAATGAGGTACAACATTAATATATTGTCTTTGTCGTGTTTTCAGTTGAGTGTACGTCAAAGAGGATTCACAAGTTAACGCCTTCTGCTTCATCCATGTTGTACACAGTGTCCTAACATTTTAGGAGTCAGGGTTGTTGTAAACTAGCTGTGGGAAGGTTGAGGAGTGAGTGCGAGTGTGTTTCTGCCACACCTCAGACCTCTGACTCCGCCACATTTGAACTGCAAAGACAACTCCCTGCCGCATCGGAGCGTGTGTTTTTAAGAAGTACAAGTCCGTTCCTGCAATAACTGACACTGAAAATGACATGTTATGGAAATAATTGTGGCACCCACAAGCACAGCGTGGTTTGATCAGCTGAACGTCAGTGAGACGTTGGAGCGTTTTAAGTGTTTTGCAGAGGTAGTTGACAGCAGCTGTGATAGATTCCAAGCTGCCGGATAATTACGAGCTGGAATGTCACAGTCTGTCAGGTACGTGCTTAAAGCATGCAGTGATGGCTCGCACCTGAGGAACAGGTTCCCCTGCAGCCATGAAACCGACCACTTTAACACCCAACCGGAGCTCATTTCTGTGCATCCAGCAGCGCAGTGATACACGTGACATACACCAGAGAAAAGATGAGAGCAGAGGAAAGGACAGAATAAGCTCAGTGAGGACAGCGGCGTCCTGCCCTCCGGACTCACGACCGTCCGCCACCAACCACAGAAACTGGTGTTTTGGGAGTTGTGAATCTAAATATTAAGTTCTGACGAGAACAGACAGAAAGTCAGGTGACCACCAGGTGAGACATTAACGGGAAATGCAAGGCAGCAGGTAGTGGAAAAGTTCTGCCCACATTTTCTCTGAGGGTGAGTAAACAGCGTTGACGCTTTCAGTGACTAAATCAGCCCTCACGCAATAGAAGTGGGTCAAAATTAAATAACAAAAGATGAATTGTGATGTGACTGATGACGCATCTCAATTAGTGTCAGAGGCCTATTTCATAACAGACTCAGCTGGTCATAGCTGGGAAAACACAGGTGTAATTAATGACACTGACAGCTCTGCAGCGCTGAGGTGTTACTGCTGCACATGAACAGGCTGCTGCTTCTGCGCTGCAGCCATTATTACTGTTAACGAAACCTGTTTGGCAACACTCAGTAATCCTCAGTAACCTCACAAACACTTAAATTCTGTCAAGCTTTTTATGGCTGAAAACACTGAAAATAAGACAATTGTGAGTCACAATTACGTGTAAAAAAAAATCAAAAATTAAAAAAAAAAAAAATCAGCTTTTTCTTTCTTTACTCACCATTAGTCTCGATAAAGGTCTGTTTTACAGCTACACCAAAGTAAAATAAACCTTTATCTCGAGTCCAAAACATTGACTTTGCTCCTTAAACACACGAGATGACAACCGAAACCGTCTGTCGGTTGAAGTAAAAACATGGCAGCAGGTTTCACTGTTTTGAACTGTGGTGGTGGGGCCACCTTTGTGTTTACAGTTTCTCCCTTTAAGCCAGAGTCATTATGTGGTTTCAGTTATCTGGCCGACAGTCCAGACTGACCACACGCAGGGTCTGGATTGCCTAATGATGACAGGTTGCCCGGTCTGGGTTATTTTTAGCCGGCAACAAAATAGCTTTCAACATCAAGCCCTGAGAGCCAGACAATTTATTTCCAGAGCGCTCAACAGTCAAGTCTTTGGGAATAATTACGCTAATGGCAGCTATTTTAAACCAATTAAAAAGGACTAAAAGACAACTTGCTGTGTGTAAACCTTTTACATTTTTATTGCTTTTTAAACACAGAGAAGGTAGATTAATCAAAGAGACCGAAGCCCATATCTTCGTCTGACTCTTCTGATTCCTCTTTCTTCTCTTCCTTTTTCTCTTCCGCTGGAAAGGAGATAAAGACAACAGTCAACACTACAGACAGAGGTCAGCAAGAATACTGAGCAGCACTGACATCCAACATAGGACTGCTACAAGCTACTACAGATTGATGTGAGAGGGCATCATAGTATTTTTGCTGCTATTGAAATGCAATAATCATACTTCAAGCAATTATACAGAAACTAAAAAACATCCATTTATTAATTTAAGCGAAGACTGGAGGGTATATACATACCAGCAGCAGGCGCAGCCCCAGCGGCCCCCCCAGCAGCAGCTGCAGGAGCTGCCACAGCACCACCTGCTGGGACGGAGGCTAACTTAGAGAGGCCTGTGGAAACGGAAAGGAATACAATTTTTAGTCATCATCCTCACAGGACATCTTGAAATCTTCAACACGTGTTCACTGAGAGGCCTTTACCTGAGTTCATGACTTCATTGATGTCTTTCCCACTCAGCTCACTAATGACCTGCAGGGAAATAAAAGATTTAAGTTCAGACACAGAGGCCTTTCAGTGGAAAAACTGTTTTTGTAACTTCACTTGTTGATAAATGGGTTTACCTTGTTTAAGCGTTCATCATCGGCCTCAATCCCCACACTGCCCAAGATGGCTTTAATGTCCTTCGCAGTGGGGCTGGTGTTTCCACCGAGCACAGCCAGCAGGTAAGCGGCCACGTAACGCATTCTGCATTGACAGGAGAGACATAAAATAACAAATGAAAAATTTGCATGCGGCTCTGCAAATTATGCAATACTGACGTCAAGTCTGGGAGGGCGAATTAACGGAGCGTCTCCGGTGTCTCAACTTGTCTGCACGCGAGTTCAAATGCACCAGAAATAACAACAACAACAACAAGGACTGTTTGACTCAACCAGCAATACCGATATGTCAACTTGGGCTGCTGGTTATTTTCTCAGTAGTTAGTTTGGAATACAAAATGCACAAAAATGGCACAAATAAAAGTTCATCCACAATTTCCCAAAGCCCAAGTTGAGAACTCAGATTGCTCTTTTATATATTCAATTTACTAACAAAAAAGATGATGAAAACCATAAATATTCACATCTAAGCATCTGACTCTTCACTTCAGCTCTGACTGTGGTATCATGTATGACAGCGGCGACAATAATGTTTGACAAAATACTGTAATGATGCTTAAACAATTTGTTTCTTGTCTAAAGGACCCAAATGTAGGCCAGTGGTACTTTGTTATTCAGATTGTGCAGTACTTATAGTCACCACTAGGCGGCAGAAATACACGTCTTCCCCAAATGACAGGTACATTTTTCACTGAGCCTTTCATGAAACGCAAACGTGGTAAGTACTTGAAGTAAACACTGCTAAGTGCACATAAGTCAAACATAAAGTTACGGTCTTTACTTCAGAATACCTTAATTTGCCTGAATATTGGAGTTGTCATACAACGAGGGAGTAAATATGCCTGGGAGGAGCCCAACTTAGCTTTAGCTCCGTTTATTTAAACAGCGCTTAGAGACATAAAGACAGGAGCCAAAGGTCGGCGTTCAGAGTTTGTGTTTCATCGTTTTGAGCGGTGCTACATGTTTTTCCAGCAGTATTACATCATGCACCTATGAGAAATGTGACTCGGGGCTAACTGAGGCAGCATGGCGCCCAGTGTTTTCCCTTAACCGTTCTCCATTTCTGACAGTGGCTTTTCCTCCAGCAACGCCACAGCTTTTCAGTACTTAAAAACAAATGTCGAGTCCGTGTCACAGTGAAAACACAGTCAGACATGAAATAATCGACACACAAAGTCTCAATTATTCAACATTTTACTT
Organism: Chaetodon trifascialis; assembly: GCF_039877785.1. NCBI lineage: Eukaryota > Metazoa > Chordata > Actinopteri > Chaetodontiformes > Chaetodontidae > Chaetodon > Chaetodon trifascialis. The sequence continues at coordinate 8,120,194 of NC_092058.1, read as the reverse complement.
ACTTTTAAGTCTAAACAGACACGAAACGTCGGTCACTCTAAGAAATCCGGAAAAGAGGAGGAGGTGGTACCGGAACTTGTAGAAGAGTGGAATGCGTTGATGTAATTGGTCCATTTGGGATGACAGAGCGATACGTCAGCCTATAAATACACGGATGAACGACTGTATCATGAATGAAGGACGTCTGTCACACTTAACTCCATAAACTACGACCATTGTATGTATGTAGTATTTAAAATGCACCTCTATGAACACTTTTAATTACTGTTTTTACTTTCGTTACTTTGCATGTAAAATGGTGGAATCAGTATGTCTGCAGTACAATCAGCTTCTTTGAATCTTTGAAATGTGAGAAATAGGCGCAAATATATTCATATCTTTTACTTTAGTAAAAGTAGGAACACCTCAGTGAAAAAAAATACTCTAATACAAGTAAAAGTCCTTCATACATACTTTTGCTTATTTATATACTTTGCTTTTTAGCTTTCCCAGTAAAATGTCATCAGAGAGCATAATGGCTCTTTTTCACAGTGTTGTGTTATTAGATTGTTATTACTGATTTGTTTTGGTAAGCAGCATTTTAATGTTGTAGCTGCTGGAAATGGATATTATATAAAAAAAATGTAGGTTAAATTTTGACATTTTTCAGAAATCATTTATTGAAAAAAGTAAATGAAGGACAAGGATCAGAAGGTGGAGATATTACAAATCTTGTGTGTAGTGTAATGTAGGACAAATGACTCAGTATGCTGCATACATTATTTATTTCCATTAATTCAGCATCAAAAGTAATGTTTGGAAATCATTAATTCAACACTGGAGTTAAAGATGTAGCTATGAACTGATTATTCACTGGGCTTTTGCAATATTGTGTCTGCCTCCATCACTGTCGAAAACACACACAAAGTGGAGATACAATCAAGTGGTCCACAATCCTGATTCCAAAAAAATAGGGACGCTGTGTAAAACATTAACAAAACAGACATTTCTTAATCCTCTTTGACATATAGTCAATTGAAAACAGTACAAAGACAATATGTTTCATGCTTGACCTCATCAGCTTCATTGGTTTTTGTAAATATCTACTTGTTCTGAATTTTCACGTTTCAAACAAGTTGGGACAGGAGCAGCTAAAGACTGGGAAAATAATGGAACGCTCCAAAAACACCTGTTTGGATCATTCCACAGGTAAACAGGTTGATTGGTAACAGGTGATAGTATCATGATTGGATGAAAGGGGCATCCTGGAAAGGCTCAGTTGCTGGCAAGCGAGGATGAAGTGAGGTTCACCACTTTGTGAACACATGATTGGGCCTGTTTTTATTGATGATTTATGCAGCGCTCCAACTTTTTTTTTTTTTAATGGATTTTGTATTAACATCCTATAATTCAAAGAGCTCCTCCCGTCTCTGCTGGGTGAAGAGCCAGTCAAACAGAGAGACCACTGAATCTGCCACAAACTCTACAATCTTCTTCACGTTTGTCACATACCACATTTTATAACCACATTCTCCCAGTAACATGAGGAGAAAAATGACCAAGACTCCAAGGAAGATGCGGTCCAGATAAAAGTTTGCCTTTTCTTTGAAGGTCCACTGCTCCCACGGTAGCGCACGCCGGGCTTCACTGTATTTACCAAAGTGTAACAAGAGTCCATTTTCGTCATCCGGCTCTTCCTCTGGAGCCTCCGGGTCTTGGCCACCATCTGCTCCATCTGCGTCTGCCATTTTATCGAGGTTTAATGCTGCAAGTGAAAGTTTTCATCAGTTATCTGATGATATTAAAATGATAAAAGTTTTACAATTACAAGAGGCACAGATAGTGTCTCTCACGGTGCTTCACAAATCCTCGTTGCAGCTGTTTTAGGATGAATGTGAAGAGTCTTACCTCAAAGAAGATTAGTTTGAGATGAAGATACACAAAATAGAGACTCTTGACTTTTTGTCCCCACAGCTATGCTTGTGCCCCTCCAGTCGTTCAGTCGACCACCAGCTGCAGGAGTGCGAAGGCAGTAAATGCAAGGTTGGCCCTTCAGCGCCAGCCTCACTAAGACGAGGTCTGGGGATTAGACCACACTCAGCAGTTTCAAATCCCTCAGCAAGGATGAAGGTGACAGATGGGAAAATGCGTGTTGATGTGAGGGAGGGACAGGCAGAGACAGAGATACAGCATGTTCACATGAAACTGTTCAACCATGCAGGTCTCAGATGGCCACAGCGTACCTGCATACCTGTGTGTAAATCTGAGAAAATAAACATCTCTGTGGATCTCAGTGAAATGTGTACACTAAATCACATAGCAAGTGGCAAAAACATTACAACTTGCACGTTCTGAAGCTGATTCGACCTTGTTTTCCTTAAGTGAGTGGACGCAGTGTGACATGGACTGAGACCCGACAGAAGTCAAACTGATGACAAAGCAGAACTGACGCCGCTTTAGCAGAAGCTTTAGCTTTAGAGTTGGAGTAAATCACTTCAGCATAATGCTCTGTGGGTAATTTGCTCAAATGCTCCAGAGCCTTTTCAACACTCTGCCTCGGCTGTTGAAATATGGCTTAAACTGGCTGAATTAGCCAAAGAGGTGCCTGCATGCTGTGATAAAGACTAATGGCTGGATTGCTTTGATGTTGCCAGACTTTTGTTCCATTTGCTTTAGTGACTTTATTGTTAATTTGAATTCCAGGCAGGGTCTTTTCACTGTGTATTGGATGGTTTTCCGTGAAGCATAAAATTTCAGAACACACTGTACTTTCTATTGATCTTACTCAATAAATCTTTCCATTCTGACTCTTCTGCTATTGTCCACATGACTACTCCAACATCCAGCATGAGCATTGTGAAATTAATTCTTTGTGCTGAGCCTAATCTTGTTTTTAGCCACGGTAGCAGGACAGCTCTATACAGCAACATCTGTCTGTCTGTCACTCAGTTTGTCCTCCACTTTGGTGTGATGCATTGCCATTACGTTTCAAACAGACATTTATGGAGCCCAGAGGATGAATCGATGATCCCCTGACTTTTCATCCAGCTCCTCCAGCAGCATATTGAAATGTCTCACCATCTCCAGACTGGGTTGCCATGAAATTTGATGCAGACTGTCATGTTAATTAGCTGAGCCTTTGACTTTTCACGAAGCACCACCATCAAAACTTCCATTTGTCCATTACTTCACTATAAAGGCCCAGTGTATGATGTAGTGCCATCTAGTGGTGAGGTTGCAGATTGCAACAAACTGAATACCCCTCACACGATAGGGTCATGGTTTTGAGTGTTAGTTTTGTTATTTCCTGTTTTATGTTGAAAGTTTTACCTCATGTGTTATCGTTTGCCTTACCTCCTTTGTGATTGATTTGCTTCACCTGTCCCTCGTTGCTCTTCACTCCCAGCGTATTTAAGTGTTTTTAGTTCGTCCTTGTACCTCGTGTGTCCGGCCTGTCCGGAGAGTTTACTGGTATCTTCTAGTGTTTTTGTGTTGTTTCCTCTCTGTACCTCCTTTTTTCTGATTCTTGGCCTTTTGACTTTTGATTTTGTTTGCCTTTGGACTCACGACTTTGTTTTTGACCCTCACCTGTCTCACCCTCCTATCAGTCTTTGTTTTTTGCCACTTTATTTAAATGAGGTATTTGAACAGCTCCAGCTCTGCCTTTTTTGTCTTCATGTGGGTTTAACCCCTTTTTTCCTCTGTGACACTTTATGACAGGTGGCTGCTAAAGACATGAAAAACATGAAACCTCTTCTCTAGAGCCACTTTTTAGTTTCTCCATTCTGGGCTAGAAACATGGCAGACTCAGTGGGGACCTGCTCCCTCTGTATTAATAGCTCATTCTAAGGTAATGAAAAAATTAATTCTTAATTTCAGGTGATTATTCACTGACGAAAACATAAATATGAATATTATATTTATTTTCTGCCAAATGATCCCCCTGAATCCCACAGACTGGATTTTCAGTGCATACAAAACTAATGGTTAGTGCTAATTATCAAATGTTAGCATGTTAGCATGCTAAAGTAAGATGGTGAACATGGTAAACATTATACCTGCATGTTAGCATTCAGCACTGCTGGCATGGCTGTAAACTCTTAGTCTTAGTTTAAAATGTGTTTACATTGTTGTAAATGTGAAATAAGAACTGTAACATCGACAATGAAGGATGAATCTTTATTCTGCTGAATTTACCAACAAGCTTTTTGAACATGAAATGTATCACTTATGTTGACATATTTATTGTAATTCAATATGAATCATTTAAGAAGGAATTGGGTTAAAACAAAACAAAACAATACAGGTTGATAATCTTTTTTTTTTTTTTTTTTTTTTCTGATTGCAGGCTCATATGCTTAAAATCTCACTGTGATGAAGAAATGTGAATGGATCAGAACATGTCCATCACTCAATGAAATGCTTTGCTGTGCCTGTTTATGGGTTGATATTCCAAATATCACGAAATCCCATGATTACCACCGCTGCACATCTCACTGTAAGCCATGAGTAGAGGAGTTCTGCAGCCTTTGTTACAGGTTCACGTCCACTTTCTCCGTCAGGGCTGGTGTGCTGGTGGGACACGGAGTGGGCTCTGTGGGTTTACATAACATGCAACGGCGAGCGATCTGGATCAGCGTGACACGGAACCGCTTTATCCTGAATGCATAAACCATCGGGTTGACTGCTGAGTTCACGTGAGACATGAAAATGCCTACATACATGGCAAACTTGGGTACGCGATAGTTTGGGCAGAAGAAGTTGATGCAGTTCATGATGTGTATTGGCAGCCAACACACAGTAAAGAGGAAGACCACCAAGGCCAGAGATTTGGCCAGCTTCAGCTCTTTCTGGTAGTACCTGTCTCCATCACAAGTGGCTTCAGCACGCCGGTTCAGCTGCCGCCGGATCACCCTGAAGATCTCCCCGTACAGAGCGATCATTATGGACAGGGGTACCACCACCCAGCCGAAGAAATTGAAGTACACCATGTAGTCCATCCTCATGACGGTGGTGAATTCACACACAATGTCGCCGGAAAGGCTGAGGTTTCTCTGAGCGTCACGGTTATTCCATCCGATCATTGGAACCAGCCCAGTGATGAAGGAGAGGATCCAGCACAGACAAACTGCCACATATGCCCTCCTCTGTGTCACGATGGTGCAGTACCTGAACAGGGTTATTGATAACAGAGACAGTTTTTCAATCACCTAAATGCACACATTCATGCTGCTGGATAAGTATTTCTTTGAACACATGCCAGTCCATCGTTCATTGTTCAGGAGCATTTTTATCAGCTTTTGACACCAGGATGCAACTGGTAAACAAAAGGTAGAACGGACGACTGCCAAAATCCCTTATCAAACTGTGTCTGTGTCAGTTACAGTATTTTCGACTGACCGGGACATTTTAATTTGCTTAAAAGCCTTTGATGTCCAACCAATTGATTTACATTAAACTAGGCAACGATATATGGTGGCACCATGTCAGACATCAACTCTGAGAAGCACCTCCTCTTTGTTGACCCTCAGGGGCTGAAAGCACAAATTTAGCTCTCTGATGCTAAAAGTAATAAGAATAGTAAGACCAGAGGCCACTGCTCCTGCTACAATTATTTGTTTCTCTAATAATGTTTTTGGGGCAGCTTTAGAAAGCAGGATTATCAGAAAATTGAGGGGTTTTGCTGTTTGAGGAGGATGTTAGTGAGATAAATGTAAGATAATATTGGTTGATGCATGCTGTGTAATGTGGTATCAGTTCTCCGGAAATCAGGCTGAGGGTTGAATAGCACTTATATCAGTAACATAATTCGGAATAGTTTGGGCATGGCTCATTTTCAGCAAGCCAGCTGCAATGGGTTGAAACAGGCAATTATGTCTACTTCCTTCCAGTTATGAATATTTTATTGTTCTTACTGGAAGCAGTTATATTCATACTGTAATACTTTTGTAGAGAGTCATCACAACATTCATCATCTAACACAATTATAACCAAATGGATCTCTGCTGTCCCTTAACCAGTTCATGTCTAAATCCTGAAAGACTGAATCACATCTCTCAGAGGAAAAGTGTACACGACTGGTTTTACAGCAGCTCCTCACCTGGTGGGAATCTTGACTCGCAGGTATCGGTCGATGGCGATAGCCAGCAGGGAAAGGATGGAGCTCTGGGTGATGATCAGCAGCAGGCAGGAGAGGAAGAGGCAGGTGTAGAACTGGGTGTTAAACCCCAGACTGATGATGATAGCCAGAGGGATGACCAAAACCCCCACAGCGATGTCAGCCACGGCCAGAGACACGATGAAGCAGAAGGTGGTGTTGCGGAGAGCCCGGTTCACACACACAGCCAGCACCACCAGCACATTCCCCAGGACAGAGGCCAGCGCAATGGCTGTCTCAATGGAGATGTACATCATGTCCACATGCTCCCGAGGCTTGATTCCAGGAGAGGAAGACATTTTTACTCTTCACAGATGTTGCTTACCTTAACTCAGATTGTTAAAAAATGAAAGCTGGTTCTTGAAACTTCTAGCCTCCACTTTGGCGTTTGCTTCAGCAGAAACATCTTCTGCTACGTATGCTCTCTACCTGAAAGAACTCTACTTTTTCTCTGTGCCACATTTACACAATGAGTGGCCCTTGTGCTCGTGAAGGGACATTGGACTGTTAATCCTTAGCATGTTGTTCAAGCTCTGCACGGGATTGGATGCCAGTGCATCACTACTCTTCTACATCCTTTCTCTCACTCTCTCGATTACTCCCTCCCTAGTCAGCAAGTCATAAAAACGAGGGGAGGGACTCTTTGCTTGCTGCAGCATCCTGCAGCAATAGTTTTGCACACATTAAGTAAGTGTGTGTGTGTGTGTGTGTGTGTGTGTGTGTGTGTGTGTGTGTGTGTGTGTGTGTGTGTGTGTGCATGCTTTTTGAGAGGAACTGTGAGCTTTATGTAATGACTGTCAGACTGTCATTTTAATAAAGCTATTAACCAACAAGTTCTCAACTGATGATGCATGCGCACTAAAGCTGATTTTATCTTATTACAAATGAATCATATCAGCAGCAAGTAGTGATGAACAGTAACATGCGATGCTAAAAATACGTTGCTGACAAATAGCGTCAGTATTAAATAGTTTGTCTGTCAACTGCCCACTTGTCTTATCCTTGTCAAAATGCTTGTTTGTATCAATAAAAAAGAAAGAAAAAAGAATAATTGTAAATATATTAATTAATTTTTACACTTCTGTTTTAGTATGGATTAAACAAGATATAGCTTCTTACTTAGTTTGCTTCAGAGGTGCTGGTACATTTGGATTTTGTAACCTTTTGACAGAGCAAGGCTAGCTGCTTCCCCTGCGCCCAGTCTTTATGCTAAGCTAGGCTAAATTGCTAGCTGTAGCCTTATCTTTAATATAAGAATCTGAATCTTCTCATCAAACTCTCATCAAGAAATAATTCCCAAAATGTTGAACTCCTTTTTTTTTTTAATGAATTTGTATTTCATAACACCAGTTTAAGGTGTTCATGCAAACCAATTACATGAATATTTAACGGCGTTGATGAATGCTGGATCCAGCTCTTTGCCTTCAGCCTGTGTCACGTAGCCCGATTATTGTTCCATTTCTTCATCTTTAGTGCGATTGAAGTGTCTTCCTGTCTTAAGGATGACCTAAACTGTGTGGACTCAATTTCCACTTTAATCATTTAACATCAATACATGAGAGACATCGGGTTAATTGGAGTTATGTAATGACAGATTCACGGTGCTTGACCTCCAGTTCATCGCTTGTTCTATCTACATTTTTCTTCCATCGCCTGTCATTAATAAAATCATGTCAGCACAGCATTTTAACTTCTTTTTCTTAGAATTGTATCCATCTGCTGCTGAAACTTTTTTATTCTTGTGTCATTTTGGAGCAGTTATATTTTATTTAAGAGGCGTTTCTTAAAAAAATGTAAAATGTTTTAGTGTCACTGTCACAGTCTTGCGTCTAACTCTTATTCTTTGAGTCCAGCCCTTCTGTAAATTGGACGTACAGGGTTGACTGCAGTTAGGAATTATGTCCAAAAGTTCAATTACTTTCAAAAACTTTTAATTTAATTGTCCGTCTGAGCATGAGAAGACTTTGGCAGCAAGTATCACTGACCAAGCAATCACTGAGATGGTCTTCAGCTGCTTAAGGAAGCACATTCAACGTCTGCTTGTAAATATATTCCGTCTGATCACTTTGATTTTTTTTTTTCATTCAGAAAGCGATGACTCAGGATGCTGTTTTGGGACATTGCCTATGATCTCAGGCTCTGGTCTATGCATTAGAGTGTTCATGAGCAGACACTGAATCAGTTTTATTAGGCCTCTGTCATCCCACATGCCTTCATTAGCTCAAGTGAGAGTCTACATGAGTTAACGCTTCTGGAAACGCAGTAACTGTCAGTGTCAAAAATACTGAGGTAATGTGTTGGTTCAGCACTCAGGAGCATCATTGTACAGTACACTGCATCTGCTGTTATTATTCATCTATTTGTTTGGTGCAGTTTGCTTGTTTCGCATCAATCCAGTAATGATGCTCCTTCGTATTAGTGTGGTTTCATATTAATAATCAATGTAACATGACAGAAATTACATTGCTTTATACAATTAACTGCTCGCTGTCAGTTGTCAGTGTCTAACCCTGTAACCCAAACTGCTATATATATGAACATTTTGTAGAATTGTAGTACAGATGGTTACAACATCCTACACAAAAATCAGGTTATTTTGTCCTGTATAAGGTCTCTCTGAAAATATCTTGTCTTCCATTATTAATTACCAAATACATATATGCATCGTTATTTCTTATTCTAATATTCCTGTATGGACGAATCCCATTGGTTGCAACACATCAAATCATTATCCATAAATTGGAGTCAGGAATTCGATTATGGCCTTACAGAGATCCGCTTGCACATGTGCAACAGAGATTACATAACAGTAAAGCTTCTGTTACCGGATCCAATCAACAAAATTATTTTCAACATCCTCACCGTGCTTTCTTCTTCAGTGCAGAATTTATTTCGCTCTGACATAATGACTCGGCCGCTATGCCGTCTCTGTGTCTATATTAATCGATCAACCACAGCAGTTTTCCAAAAGGATTTCAGTGCTCTGATTAATAAGATGAATGGAGCGCAATTAAAAATAAACAGGGAGTGGCTTTGAATATTAAATGTGCAGATCACTCATAAGATTCAGCCTCCTGGGCATCAGCCAGAGGGCGTTCCACGTTGTTTGTTTGTTCTGTGTCTCTCAGTTTGTTCTTTTGTTGGTTCATTTGATGTGTTTGAAAGAAGGTGCACTTCTTATTTTGCCACATACACTGTCGAAAGGGAATTGCATTGAGTGATTCTTTTTGGAGGCTGACTCATTAGTCAACTTACTCGTTTAAACTGCGATAATAAAAAAAAAAAGAGCCTCACCTTCCCATCAAACCTAAGGCAGTTATTGTGCAGCAGTAACTCTATTGTTGACGAAGAACGTTAACAAAATCTGTGCACCTGATTAAGTTCACTTAGCAATTTTTGACTATTATGAGACAAATAGACTCCATAACAAACGCATCCTACCGTGTAATTGTTGTAGAACATATTTCCCGTTGGCTGCATCCCTGTCCACTGGATGTAGGACCTCTGTCAGTTCTTGCTCTGGTTTGGTCTTTGGTTGGTTTGCAGTTTCTTCATCACTTACTGACTTGCTTCAGGTCTCTCTCATCTTGTTTCATGAAGAGATTTTGTTGAATTGCTGATAACTCATGATGATGCGTCCTGATAAGTATATGATGCACAGTGCAGGGTTGATGATTTACACAATGCAAAACAGCTTGCTGCACACACTCCTGACAAAAGGCCAGGGTGGCGATGACAACCTTGGATGTCAGTTTTGTTTCCATCATCATATTTTTATGTGCGTTTTGAAGAATCACATTTGAATACCTTGACGGAAACATTTTCAAAACAGAGTTAATGCTCATAGCTGGACATGGAAACACCTCTTAAAGAGTCCTGAGGGAGAACATGGAACTCATGACTGATCAACTGTTCTGGGTGAAAAAAGTTCCAGAAGATCTGTCTCCATTTTTCTCTAGATAGCCAAGGCCACAGGTTCTTCTTCTTCTTCTTCTGCTGCTGCTGCTTCTTCTGCTTTTTCTTCTTCTTCTGCTATTGCTTCTCCTTCCACTGCTTCTTCTTCTTACACAGTCTCTAATTCCTCTGATCTCTTTATTACGTCCATGCATATACTTCCATCTTCTGATTAAACTACACTTTGCGTAGCCTAGTTTATTCCCTCCGAACACTTTTGCAACATTTCATTTTTTTTTCTTTATGTAACTTTACTCTAACTGACCAACTGCGGTCCAAAGAGGGAATTGTTGTTGTGTCTATACAACAGATACTGTTCTGCAATACTCGGACAGTGCACAGTCTCTATGCAGTATTTGTGTGTACGTTGAAAGTACTTTGAAAACATGAATTTATTTGTTTCAGTGGAAGACAGAAGCGTCATCGTAGAGGTTGGAGCACTGGACTGTCACTGGACAGGAGATGGCAGAAGGAAATGATGGATCAGGAAGCGAGTTAGGAGAAATGGAAGAAGGTGGAAGAAGGTGGAAGGAGGTATGAAGAGTGGTATAAAGTAAGTAAAAATAAATGAGAAATGAAATATCGAGAAATGGATCAGTGCTGATTATGTGTAAGGATGGAGGACAGCGAGGGAGGGCAGTCAGAATGAGTGACAGAAAATTGGTCAGGGGATCTAAAAGGAAATGTAAATGTGAGTGAGGTTAAACCTCTGAAAGCAAAGAGAAATGTGATTAAATGTGAGTCTTTCAGTTCTGATAACATTTGATGAAGCAGAACTCTGATAGTGAGTAAGTGCGATGTTGTTCTCTCTATGGCAGATGAAGTACCTTGATGGGAAACAGTTTCAAACATTTTCGATGAAGGTGTTAATTCTACGTCAGTGGAATGCAATAATATTAACTGTGAATGGCTAAGAGTGTCCGGAGTATAAAGATAAGCTGGGAGAGAAACATAATGTCATTTGTATTCAGGAGACATGGTTGAATCCGCAGTTGGAGTTTATTATAAAGGGACATGCTGCAGTCAGAAGAGACAGGGAACCTTGGCAAAGGTGGAGGAGTTGCAACATTCACACACAATGAGTAATAAGGGTGTACACATGAGCACGGATCATGAATCAGTTGTGATTAAGGTACAAACCGACAGAGGTAATATAGATATGATTAACTATGACAATCTGAGTGTTAAACTAAGTGAAGATATATTAAGGGATGGTGAGGGGCCATTGCAAGACAGTGTAAAGTGGTGTGGGGATTTCAGTTCACACAGTTAATTATGGGGGAGCGATAGCGCAGATGCAAAGGGTTTTCATTGTTGAAGAGTTTAAAGATGATCACTGTCTGGTGTGTATTATAAAGGGGAAGGAAGATGATGTAACAGCATGCAAAGCTCGACCTGACATATGTATCCAGTGCAATAGTAGGTGTATGCAAAGGGAGTGTGATAAAACATAGTGCAGTTGATCACTACCCTGTAGTGACTTCATTCACACAAGCACAAGATGATGAGGGAAAGAAGATTCCCAGATGGAAACTGGAAAATACTAACTGGGATGCTGTCCAAGAGACCAGAGCAAACAGATGTATGAAGAGAAGAATGAAAGAGAAGTACAGCTGTAGGATGTTGGGCATTATCAGAAGAACTGGGGGCATCAAACCAAGTTCTCAGTTACCAATGATGAACAGTGTGGACAGAGAAACTGCTACACATCTACAGTATATAATATACAAAGACATGGTGCTGGGAGAATGGTGGGCTGCAAATGAAGGGAAGAAAATATGATCACTCCCCAGAGAATAGGTCATATAAATATATGAAAATAGACAAAGAATATGAGAACACCCAAGCAGAAAACGCACACATTGTAGGGAACCACAGTTACTTCACTGTAGGAAATAGAGTATTGAGAGAAATCACCTTCCTCAGTCATCAAAGAGGGCAAAGCACCTTGACTTTTCACTGTCAGATTTCTTATCACAGTTCATCTTTAGGTCACAGTATAAAGATTTAGCTAAAAGAATCCTCCAGTTCAGTTGGCGGCAGTCATGCACCTCCCGAAGTTGGTTTGCCAACCGTAACTGAAGAAGAAGAATAAGAATAAGAAGACGAAGACGCAGCAGCAGCAGCAGAAGAAGAAGAAAGTGTGGCGCGAGTAAGAAAGTCAGTTGAAGTTTAAATTTGATGAATTTGTCCGTGAAACCGGGCAGTACTGACGACAACAGACAGAAACAGTGACCAGGTGAGTGAATTTGTAGCGAAGCTAAGCTAGCATAAGTTAGCTAACTGCCGTTGACAACCAACGTGCTACTGCACTAAGAGTGTTTGTATTTTTCAGGCTGAAATTTGTGAGCTACACCTGTTGAATTGCACTGCTGTAAGATGTCAAAGCTACATTTGACATGTAGTTTCTGCATTTACGATAAAACGGAATGTAAATATGTGTTACTTTTATTTAGCAGCTAATTGGAGGTGGAGTACTTTTGCAGAATGATGCTGTTCAGGTTCAGTACAGCCAGTGTTTAAAACAGTTCAATTTGTGCATAAGGAGAGAGAGTGAAAGTATATGCACCGACATGTTGTTTTTAAAATGTAAGGTCTGTGTGTGAATAATAATTGTAATTGGTAAAATGTTGAAATCCGTAAATAACAGGTTAAAACGAGAAGAACAAAATACATTTCTTACTAGAAAATACTGTCCAGGTTTAAAACGATGAAATCCTATATCTGCTGTTACTGTAAAGGTGCTTATATAGAACTTTTTAATGGCATGATAATTCATAATGACACTGGATAGTAGAAACTTTGGGAGTCAAAGTAACAGCCCTGTTCTTATACAGGTTTCAAAGTGATTTGGATCTTGGATTGTTTCCTTGACGGAGATGATGAAGAGCCACTGTTGATCCTCCTCATCCCTCATTCCTGAGGAGTAAATCATCTCTTCCTTCACTCCCCCATTTTGATGACACCAGTGTGGTAGGACTGTGTCACAAGCCCACATTCCCTTGGTTGTTATTATTAATTGTTAGTTAGTTGTTATTGTGTGCACCCAAACTTGAACTAAAACAAGTACCGATCTCAGAGCTCAGAACTGATCTGAAACTGACTGAACTTGTTTTAACCTGGAACTTGCCAACGAAATCAGCATTTGAGGATCGTATCAATACTCAAGGAGCACTTCCTTGAAAAGGGAAATGAAGATACTGAAAGTTGTTTATTAAGAAGTTGAAGTGATACTACTACTACTACTACTACTACTACTGTAGCGCTGTACTGAAATACTGTGAATATGGTGAATATTTAGGCAAGTTTTCTGCTTCAGTGTGTCATTGTCAGTTTGACTATGCAGTTTGCTTACAATCGGATACGATCTCGGAAAATCAAGGCTAACTGGTGATCCAGTCCGGCTGGCACCATTTCTATCTGCTTTCATGTCTCCCATTATAAACTAAATGAGCAAATGAAATCATGCTTTTTCTCCTAATGTTTTGTTCTACTCCACCCCGATGCAAACCCCCGCTGTAGTTACTTGTTAGAGGGAAGCAGTATTCAAACTGTGTCATTACAACATATAAAATTAGGACAATTTCATTTCATTTCCTCAGTCAATGTGCATCTTTCTTCTCTCTTTCAGTACAGTTTACCATATTCAATCTCTCAGGCTCCTGATACAAATTTTTGTCCTTCACTCATCCTCAGCCCCTCTCTCTGAGTCTAGACTCCGGTCCAATATTCATTTTCCTGCACTATGACCATTAAGCAGGCTACATGGGTTACATTAACATTAAACTGGTGCTAGCAAGCACCTGGCAGGCACAAGAGAGCATTTGAATATTTGCTTTCTCTTGAGTGCAAATGTTAGATTGATTGTTTAAAAAAAAGCAAGAAGAAAGTAAACACAAAGTGTGTCATATTTTATTTGGTATCGAAGATACTGAGAATTAAAATAAAACCTTTGTCGTACAATGCTGTCAATTTGTCATACAGTGCCACCTTTGAATAAATGTTCAGTTCCCTAAAGCTGTCACTTGTTGCATCCTCTTTTGTGCAAGGTGTTTTAGTGGTTCTGCATTTTTAATGTAGAACTGAGCTAATTTTATTTACAGCGTTTGCCTGCATTTCACAGGTGTCGTTATTAATATGAATATGAACTGCTTGTATATTTATAACTGTTTGTAAATTAAAACATACAACTAGAAACTTTTAATATCGACAGCAATAATGTCTAAATACAATATAGTACAGGCATGACTAGCTAGAGCATTACACTGTAACCCTCACAGTCTGCAGTACAGCAGTACTGTAAGGTAAATACAGTAACGATACCGTAGAATTAACATATAATGCTGGCGACCACAGCTGTTTCCTGTCATTTCACAGTGAAATCTGCATAGCTGCAGAAGAGTTCAACAGCCACAAAGAACTGAACACACATGTTTTTTTTACATCTTGTAAAGTGTAATTTTGGGAGATTTTACTGTAATTCTTCTTCGTTTGGATGAAACAAAATTAGATCATTTCAAAGTGCAGTGCTAAGATATGGTTTTGATTACTGAGACCTGATAGGATAGTTTCCTGATAGTCTTGCATGTTAGTCGGAAGTGAATGTGTGCAACTGCATTGTGTGTTATTAGATGACCTATATACTCCCATCACCGCAACAACCACCAGCACGAAGAGGACACACCACAAGAACAAAAGAGAGGGAGAGAGAAGAGAAGCGGGGGAGATTTCACAAAACTGCATTTAGCGCTTATCAGAAAACATTGATGTAAAAAAAAAAAAAAAAAACTTTTCGCTGCTTTGCATGCTGTTTGAAGCCAACACACACTGGAGCTCATGTTACCTCATGAATATGTCCACAACAGAATGGAACAAAAAGAAATAAACTGCAGTGAAAGTCACTGCAACATGATGGACACCGTCAGCTCAGGCTTGCTGTGATCCTGAAAGAAACTGATGGATTTACAGCGACTTGTTGAGCTTGGTGTGATGTTAGCCGAGTCAGCATGGTTAACTTAACCTTCCAGGCTCTAGTGTATTCGTTGCTAAACAAGGAGTCAACAAAACTTTGCATGCATTTAAGATTATTTAAATCTGCTTATGTGAGTTAATGAAAATGCACCTCGTCACAACTGTTAGTATTTCTCTGTAAACCAGTCACATTTGTTTTCATGTAATTAGTCTCATTTCCTCCCAGCATAAAAAACATCAGGATTCTTATCGTGCAGTTTTTTTTAAATCATCCGTATGATCTATGGCAACAGCCTGCTGATTTTAGCTTTTGACACAGCATTATAAGTTCAATGCTACCTTACATTGACAAATAAATATAAAATGTAACCATTCACCAAGTTTGTATACAAAGCATTACAACATAGAAAAAAGAGAGTGGCCAAGGACTTCCTCAAAGGTTTCACATGACCGAGATGAATGATAAGTGACAGCACAGCACATTCAGACTCAGACACATTCAGACACACTGCACCATTGCTTGTCGAGCGTTTGCCAAATAGGAAGCACAATGGCTGTTGGAGAAGCGATCTACACGTTGTTGGAGGTGCTCATCGCTGTTGGCTGCTGTCTTGGGAATATGTTGGTTATGTTGGCACTGTGGACCAGTAAGAGCATGCAGCAGCCTACCTTCTGCCTTATTGTCTCTCTGGCTGTGGCTGACTTCATGGTCGGCTGCATGGCCATACCTTTGGCTGTGGTGGTGGATGGACGAGTGGAGACTTCATTCCATGGCTGTCTCTTCATCAGCTGCGTGGTCATACTGTTCACCCTCGTCTCAGTTCTGTCTCTGACAGCTATTGCAGTGGACCGATACCTCCGGGTGTACGTCCCTCTCAGGTAAGATTTTTTTCTGGATGGTTTATTATTCAAAGAAAAGTGAAATAGTGCTGCTAAGCATGGCTTTAAATCAGAAGCTAGTCATTTTATGACTCTTATGACATTTACTATTTATCACTGCAATGACTTCATATTTTCATATCATTTCCAACTGTACTGTGCATGTTTTGAAAACAATTTATTCTATCAATAATTACTGTTTATCTCTGTAGGTACAAAAGGACTGTAACACAGAAACATTCTTGGCTTGTGGTTGCTGCATGTTGGCTTGTTGCAGTACCGCTGAGTTTTGCTCCCATGCTTGGATGGTACAACCATGAAACCTTGTCCAACTCAGCCAACTCTACTATTGTCTGTCGGTTCATAGCAGTGATCCCCATGTCATACCTGGTTTACTTCAACTTTTTTCTCTGCACCCTCACCCCTCTGTTGGTGATGACTGTATTGTACTGCTGCATTTTCTGTACTATTCGAGGAAACCTTCGAGAGAAACCAGGCAATGGTGTCCAGAACCAGTCTCAGAACTACCTGAGGAAGGAGAAACAGCTGGCGGGATCTCTGGCTCTGGTCTTGGCTCTGTTTGCCCTGTCCTGGCTCCCTCTCCACATATTGAACTGCATTGCTTACTTTGGAGGGCCGAATAATGTACCAGACATAGCTTTCTATGTTGGCATCCTGCTTTCTCATGCCAACTCAGCCGTAAACCCTGTTGTATATGCATTCAAAATCCAAAAGATCAAGACCGCGTACCTCAAGATCTGGAGACGGTGCATTGCATGTGGAGAGGAAAATCAAGGATCTCAGACAAGCCAGACAACAGACAACAATCTCAGCAGCAACATGAACAGTGGCCAAAAATGAATGAAGGAAGAAAATCCTAGTTTGTGTGCATCTTTGTTCTTAAGGACCAAGTTTTATCGACTGTTGAGCAGAATGATTGCAAAACTGTATGAACAGTCAAGAAGCTCAGTTACTGTATGCGAATTGAAATCCAAAAGCTACCACGTGCACTGAAAGGTCTGTTAATGTTCAGAAATCTGTGTTTGTGTGTCATGGCTGTATGGATGTGTGTTGTCTGCGTGCATTGCGAAAACTTGTCTTGCAGAGGAAAAGGGCAACTTCCACTCCAAGCTTTCCACCAAGTTTCGTATCACTGTCGTTTTTCTGTTTCTGTTCCAGTTCTTCATTGCTCATGTCAGCAGATGACTCCATCATCATCTTTGAACAAAAAACACGCAGTTTGCACTCAATGCATGTAAGCCAAATGCAGACATCTGAAGTATGATTGTCATGTATTTGAGGACGTGCATTGTACTGTGTACATTTGGCCAGAAAAATAGAAACACACCTTAATATAATCGTCACGTTATGTTCACTGTATAGGTCCATGGTTGTTACGTTGTTCTACATGATTGGATGATAGAGAAAGCTGTTTATAGCATGTTGTTGCCCACATGTAAATATTATTAGACAGGATGTTAGACGCACATTTCAAAACGGAGCAGTCAACACAACCACATCTCAAAGTACAGCCTCAAAAATGACCGAAGTGCTGAGTCAGCAAGTCTCTGTCTCAGCAGCATCTGATCGAGTTTCAGAGCTGGTAGCAGAGCTGGTGGCTCGGATGGCGCTACACAGATGTTAATATTTTTCATCTGTGAAAAATACATGACCAACTGCCACTTTGTGGTTTGTATTAACTTATGTATTTATTTTTTTCCTTTTAACAAGCAAGCTCAAGAGTAAGTTCTCATAGAAATTCAGACATGTCTGCTAAACTAAAGAAGAAATCCAACCTATGCCAGCTTTTGCCCTTGTGCATCGCATGTTTATTTATGCTATTTTGTTACGAAGTTCAGTGTCATAACGAGATACGTGTATAATGAAAAAAGATGGCAAACCATCAGCTTCTCAGAATAAAATGCATATTTCTCAAGTCAACATTTTACATCAGCTCCTAACAAACATTTGGTGGTACATTTAAGTAAAACATGAATAGAACTTTTTCTTTGACTCACCATTGTTTATTTCATTATGCTGTGTGTGTTTATGCTCTTTTTTATTTTAAGGGGTGTCTTTGTTATCTTTCAACCTGGATCCTATTTTCCCATGTTTTTGCATCTTTGTGACTAATGGGGACATCAGTTTTTGAAAGTGGTCCAGTATTGGACGAGAGTGCTGCAGCCAGCACCTGCAAAACGGGCTGTAAAGTAATCCCTCCGGGCAGTTGTGCCCATTTAATGTATGTCCACTTGAAGTGTTTCTTTTTGCCACTGACAGGCTCAGATTCCAAGTGTCTGATATCATTATGGAAACGATGCCTACAGAGCTGGACCTTTTTGTTAAAGAGAAAGATCCTTTTTGTTTAACAAGAAATAGCCAGTATATCACTCTCACCGAAGCCACCAGACTCCATTTACCTGGTGAATTCAGGATTGAGTTTGACTAAATCTGTGGCAAAAACAACCACTTTGAGGTGCGCTGTGGCCCAGAAGGATTACATTGCAGCACAGAAAAATATGGTCCAGGTTGAAAAATACTAAAGACATCCTTTTCTTATTTCTTCATTTCATTTGAAATTCCTCTTTTCTGCAGGTTTTACAGGTTTAGATTTTTCTCAAGTCATGCTACACTGTTTCAGTTCTTCAAGTTAAAAGTCTACACACAGCTTTTTCTTTTTGCGTACAGACACATAATGATACACATAATGACTCAGAAGTAAAAAAAAACAAAAACAACTGTTGAAACTTCTAGCATTTGCCACCATAGAAAGTTTATGCATATTTGCGAACCACCACTTTCACGAAACGTCCAATGCGGCTGAATGTGACCCGACACTTTAATTTGCAATAGCTTAGACCACAATATTTCATTTCCTGTTTCTACATGCACACGACTTTGATTGTGGCACTTTTGGCTTTGCTGTCTATCATAAATGACACTAATATGAGTCCATCAGTTTTCCACTCTGATTCTGGTTATGAAGCAGCCGCGCATTTCCAAACTGTATTCTTTCAAAGAAATTGCTGCAGTTTTTGTTGTGGAGCTTAATCTCACATCCAACATTATTATCACTTACTTTGGGGCCATATTCACGAAGGATTTCATCTTGTCGCTCAGAGTTCTGCTGAAACAGCACCAGGAGCTCCCAACTAAGAGTTGTTAGTTATTCTCAAGCAGCTTATAGAGCAACTTTTTGTAAAGAACAACAAGAACTCAAGAGCTAAGAGAAAGGGTGGGGTTGATCACATCGCTGTGGATGGCAGCATGTGAACTTCCTCGTTCTGTCCACCACAATCAATGTGATGTGAGATATATAGATATTCATCAATACACTGGTGCGTGGGAAACAAATAGGTGGATGGATAGATTTAATAAATATTTTAGATTAGAAATCGTGTCACGGATTTCATACATAAAACAGAGACACAGACACATATAACACTGGTTTTACTGGATAATCCAGCTATCACCATGAAGTTAGTGTTACTTATGTTTATGGCAGTTAGTAATTATTTGATAAACATCTAGTGAGCTGTCAAACAAATTGGTGTCTGAAGAGTGCACTCTTGGTTTGATGACGCTTTCATCATCAGCACTGCAAAGTAACACAGTTGTCATAACAGCAGAGACCGCCTGCAGTGTTGCTGGATTGTTTTGTTAGTGAGCTGATTGAATCCTTACTAAACAGCCACCATCAAAATATAAATTAAAAATTCATTATTATTCTTTTGAGTCTGCTTGACTGCCGCTGAATTCTCTCAGACTTAAGGCTGAGTTTTAGTGTGAAATGCTTTGTAAGTCACTCTTAAATCCACTCGGTTAGGACTGGCACACCCTTCATTATTTTATCATTATTAGAAGTTTCTCCTAAATCCGCCTGTTAGAGCTACTTGAGCCTTGACATGTTTTGTGAATACAGCCCTAGAAACACAAGCAGAGGTCCCAGAGTAATGATAGTCTTTGTCCACAAGATGGCATCAGAGTGGCTCCTTCGCTGCTGTCGGTGGGCTTTGTTCCAGGCACTCATTGTACCTCTCAAGGAAGGTAATAGACTGTATAGTTATCACCTGAGTAGGATTTACTCCATCCCACAAACTATACAACCTACTACCTCACCTTGCTAGGCTCAACTTCAGGCACCAATGAATATACTTCAAAACAAGACTTCATTCAGTATGTACCAACTTGTAATCCATAATGTAAGAATAGACCAGTTCCGACGTTGTGTTGGGTAAATATATAAAGTCTTTGTAGTGTTGATCTCCTCTTCTAGTCCATGAGTTCCTTTATCCACGGAGCTTCCCGTGTGCATACAGGCTTCGGCATCACAGCAGATCAACCTGTCTCCTTAGGAAAGACAGTAGACTGTATAGTTATCTCAGAGGGAGGACCCAGACCCCACAACTATTCAATCTACTACCTCAGCCTTAAGAACAGACTCTTTTGCAGGTAGCAGTGGAAACTTGCCGCTCAAACTGTGAGAGAAAACAGAGAGTATGTGAGTTTTTACATTCACCTTTGACAAACAGTGGTTGAAACACATTTTTTAGTCACCCAAGATGTGAAGATTTTACCACATCTAGACGTTTTAGATTGTGCTTTGCAAAGACTAAGTCAAAGTGTCATTTCAAATAATTCCATGTGACTTTTCAAACATTTTGGCATTTAATGTATTTTTTGTAGCAAACTACTAAAATTGCACCCAACATAATCATAAAAACATGTGCACATGTTGTTAAACCACATAATTCACATGACAACCCATGCCATGGTAACTGGTAACAGTTGTATCAGGAATTACCTTCAAAGAGCAATTTCCTCTCTAGACTCAGCTTGAGTTGTAAAATCAAGGTTCTTCAACCTTACAACGAGCCTGACAGTGCCACTGTGTTTATGTAAGTGATACACAGTATCTGACAACTTGTACTCGTCGCCGTCTCTGGATATGACCAGTGAATGAATGATGTGACAGAAACACTGTACATTAGCATACTTTAAATGTGCAGAAGAGACACTGTCTTCATAACCTGCACATTAAAGAGAAAACACACGTCACCTCAGAAAGACGAGGTAAGTTGTGCAACCCTGCGAGGTGAAAATCACTCACTTCCAGGGAAATTGGCATGTAATGAAGGGCAGCTGTGCCAAGAATTAGCGTCTATTTTACTCTCAAACTTGGCTTGGGTCTTTCCAGCTCCATTTCCCCACAGACAGAAAAAAATAGCTCAGTTTAAGCATGTCTTCCTCCAGTTTGGTCCCTTCCGTCTTTACAACCAGATAGCAACAAAAAGCAAAGGAAGAAAGATGGAAAATGGCAGTACCTCGGCCATTTTACGGAGCTGCTTGGCACCCGGACTGTGGTGCAACCTGCTTCTGCTTCCTCCTCCTCCTCCGTCCAACCCCTGTCCATAAGATAGACTGTTTATTGTCCTCTAAATAATGGTATGGTGGATGTTGAGTCTGGCTTAAGGAATTGCTTGTTCATAAATTATTTCATTGATTGCCGATTCACAAATCCATGCCAAGAAAGTGTTGCTTGAGATGTTTGACTTCAGCTAAAATTGCCCTTTTTGCTCAGTGTGAAAGCCACTTCAAGTCCATTGAAAAAGGAGTCTGTTTACTGTGCCAGCTAGAGTCTGGGACACAGGCTGGGCTGAGCTGTCTGGGCCCCGATAGAGCCATACTTTGGCTGAGCAGACTGATCCCAGACACTGTTATGGTAGACGACGATGGTCAATCCATGCAAAGGCTAGGACGCTTTGCATAAATTAGCATGTGAACCATGGTCGCTGAAAGGCGGCTGGGCAGTTCATTAACATTCTGAATTCCTCTTTGGCCTAATTAATGCCGACAGTGATTGAAATGTTTTGGCAGGCTGTGCCGCTGTGGTGCCAGGGCATGCTCATCGGGCCATAATGAAAAGGCACAGGGGCATCAGAGAATGGGAGGCCTTAATTGAGATGTTGAATTAATTAGACGGTAAATGGTATCAAACTCTTCTAACTGGCTGGCCGGTGCAGAGGGGATGGAGTGAAAGCAGGAGTGGATTCAACTTTTTATACAAGAAAAGTTGTTGTGGTGAGGGGTCATTACCGTGTAGTTGTCTGGGTTGGAGCGGATAACTTGTCTATCTAGAGTTATTGAAATTAGTGGCTACTTCCAGCGTACACTATGATATTAACAGAGATGGCACGAGTCAAAAGTTTTTTGTCTTTTCATTTTCATCGTATTACTGTGAGAACCAGATAATATCTAAAGCAAACATTTAAAAGAAAAACTAACAAGGTACCTTATCCAAACATCCACTCTTCTACCTTGGTTGCTTTGAAACCTGCTAAATTGCTAACATAACTTCAGACAAGTTGTGATTCACAAGCAGAATAGAGCTCTCAGCCACAGGCTGGTGAGGCATGCAGACTTTGATTTTTTTAATCATTCTTACCTTGATTGTTTCCTGTGATTGTGCATTAACTTTTTTAACAAAAGCTATGCTACAGGTAAACACTACCTCCATTACGACTCCATATGGATTGGTATGTAGGTTTGCAACCAGAAACTAAAGCAATTGTTTCTCTCTCTTTTTTATTTACACTCGGAAGTGATGGTTTGACTTTCACAGTCTATCCCCAAGCCGCTGATGATAGGAAAATGGCTGCTCTGTTCCAGAGTCAAACGTAGGAATGGTGTTAGAAATCCATGACCTTCATCTAAGACTCACTCAACACAAGAACAATCAGCATATCACTGACGCAGTCATTCGCTGTTGCTTCAGGTGGAGATGCCGAGAGCAGCTCGTCTTACAGTGAATGCAGAATAAACTGAGAATTTAGCAGATGAAGGCACAAAAAAGAAATACCCATTACAAGTTGGCGTTGGTCCATGATGATCGGCGAAAAACGGGGGACGACTGTGAGGGAAAAGACTGAGGTTGGTTCTCTTATGCGGCTCTCTCCAATATTTGGTGCCAAGAAACGGGCATTGTCTGCGTGCCAGGCTGAATCTCAATGAGACAAAAAGGGGCTGATGTCGTGGATGCAGCATGGCAGAACCCACCGCTGAGGGGGGCGGGGAAGGAGAAGAGCATTGGCAGCCAAGCAATGAGAGGATGCCATGTCAGAAAGGGGGTATGATACCATACAATAAGGTATGGTGGCATAGCTTGCTGCCAGAGGCTCAGTGCAGTGTCCGTGCTGTGCGAGCTAGGTGTTCACACATCCAGAGAAAGGTCCATTGTTCCATAAGCAGACTTCGTCCATATGTTGGGCAAGTGGTCATGTTTTGTATGAGCTTGAGGTTTCAGTTGAATCATCGTTGATGCATCCTGTTTAATAAACTCAGGTCAGAAAGAATTTATGTCCATCTGGCAGGTCGGCTCAGTCCGCCACACGTCTTCACTTGCGGTAACTGTCTTGACGTCTTTGTTTAGAACTTAATTTCCAAAGTGATTGTAATTTCAATGGAGCATCAAATAGCTGAGCTATCCTCTATATTTTCTCACCAGAAGTACTTGCCAATTGAGTAATTCTATCCAATCTGCCTATAAACTGATTGACAGTGAGTCCATTATTTACAATATAAAGTTTTAGATTGAAATATGGAGAGGATTGAGGATTTTGTTGGTGCTGCGAGTCTTAATTCCATTTTCAATTTCCTATTTCTTTTGGAGAAACCAGGTTTTGCAGGGAACTTACAATCATACTAGACACACTCAGCTCCAAAAAGTCACTGTTTTAGTTTTAAGTTCCTTATTTACTTTTTGCCATGTTCCTGTTTACTCTCTCTTCCCTTTTTGCAGTATTTCTCTACAAAGGTACCTTTTCTTTTGCTTTCTTTCTTTGGCAGTCGGGGAAATATAGTTCTAATTTGGGAAAATATCTCTCATGTTAGCATCTGATGTTAGGCCTGCACAAGTAGCCCACACCCTGTTTTTGCTTGTGACCCATTAACAAGAAGCAGTTTGTGCTTAGTCATGTGGCCTGTGAACAGTTCACTCAAAGGGTGATTTTCTGTTCTCAAATCGTTTGATTTCAGATTGTTTTCACATGGTGTTGGAGGTAGAACTATGCAGTAATTCACAAAGAAGAAGCAGTGATTAAAGTTAAAAACAGAATTTTTTCTTATTTCCTCATTATGCAACCTCTTAGATAAATCTTACGTCCCCTTGTTGGGGTCCAGATCCCCAGCAACTGGACAAGACATTTCAAGTCTGGTGCTAATTTGAGAGGAAATGCCCCCCTGCAGTATGCCAGGGTGTCATTAGATGGACTGGCTTTGGCTTTAGGGGATCAGGTCAAACCTGAATCCTTATAAAAGGCATGTGTCCTGACATGAAGTACATTTGGTGTGCATCTCAGAGTTAGCATGCCACTTGTAATTGAACATACACGCCTGTCACTTTTATTTAATGCTTGTTGAAAAAACAGCATTGAATGGACAATGTGCAAACAGAAATTATCCCTTCGCCAAAGGTGGTGGGCATTACAAATACTTTTTACTTGTGACAAGTAAATAAACTGGTTTTCAAATTTATTGTCATAGTAGTTAAAACACTTCTCTATTGAAAATAATACCTGACTGCGTATGTCCTCTGCTGTAGGTGTTCATGTCGTAGCTGTGGGTGATCAGAAGTTGTGCTGCTTCTGTCTACTTTATAACCCTATCATAATATCTAAATTGGCACAAATATGCAACCCTGGGTCCAAAAAAGTTGAGACACTGTTTAAAACAAAATAAAAACAGGCTGCAATAATTTGCAAATGAACTGTAACAAAGAGTTCCTGAGTCCATGTAGTAATATCCTTTATCCAATCACGTGCTCACAAACTGGTGAACCTCGCTCCATCCTCCCTCGTGAGCAACTGAGCCTTTCCAGGATGCCCCTTTCACACCCAGTCATGATACTATCACCTGATACCAATCAACCTGTTTACCTGTGGAATGATCCAAACAGGAGTTTTTGGAGCTTTCCACATCTTTCCCAGTCTTTAGTTGCTCCTGTCTCAACTTGTTTGCAACGTGTTGCTGCATCAGAATAAGCAGATATTTACAAAATTCAATGAAGCTGATCTCGTCTTTGCTCTGTTTTCAATTGAGCTAAAAAGCATTTTCAAGTTATCACGTTCTGTTTTATTTATGTTTTCCACAGCGTCCCTACTTTCTTGGCATTGGATTGTACACTGCTGTTGAGGCTGGTGCGGATGACTTGCACTTTTTAAATATTTTTATGTTATGTGTATAGTTTTAAGTGCTTTATTGTGGGTTTGTTTATTGCATGGTGTTTTATGAGAGTGATAAGGCCAGAAGACTGTTTTGTGGTGTATATTTTGTTATAGGCTGTGGAAGCTTCCTGTCTCTGGGCTTGCGTGTCATATCCATATTCTGTTGTATCAGTGAAGTATTACAGATGGATCTTTACTATACACGCAATAACATTCTCAAGAGACCAGGGTGAAAGCAAGTACTTTTTATGGTTTGTTTTAGTCAAATTTAGCAGCTTGAAGTCAGTACAATGAGTGGCTGAAAGTTTAGACGATCGCAGGTTTGAATGTTTGCTAAGTGAACTATTGTTGTAAGTGGCTCTGTCAGGGGAAACCTGCCAATCTAATATTCTTCACAGTTTAAAACTAATTCTAGGACACTGGTGGGACATGTGGACCCTCCGGATACTAATTTCAAGATGGATCTCTCACGGCTTTTGTTCATAACGAGAAGTTTTATGTGGTAGTTTATGTAAGACAGCCGTATTCAAAAGAGTCAGATCAAATGCTGTTGATAGCCCAGGAATCAGTTTCGTGAACGAACAGGAAGAGATGAACGTGTGTGTGCAGTAGGACCTGCTAAAAGCAACAGCAGCAACAACAAAAAAAACCAAAAAAAAAACAGACTTTGATCCTGTTAACCTCAGATTCACTGGAACCATGGGGAGGAGAGAAACGCAAATAGCGAGGATATGGCTTTCCAAACAACATGTCATCAAGCAGCCTAGCAAGTTCATCTGAGGATACATGTGGGGGAGGAGGAAATCAGTCCATTTTCCCTGTGTCTGCCCACTCTCCCTGCACCCTCCACCTCTGTTTCTTCATTCACCCTATCTGTACAGTGCATAATCGGTCGTTATCGCACACTCAAACACAAACCCAAAAGCTGGCTCGAATGTATGCAAACAAAACCACACACAACTGCACAGCAAGTAGTCTGTGTCAAAATGTTTACACTGCCAGTTCGCAGCAGGTCTGGTTCACATTAGATAATCTTGAAAATAGTTTAAAAAATGTAAATGTGGGGAATTTTAATTTCTATTTATGGCTTTTGTGTTTCTTGTGGTTAAAAAACCCAAACACACTGAAAAGATTTGATCTGAAACCGTGACCCTGCAATCTTACAATACAAGCCCCTTCATGTATAGAACAATGCTTCCAACAGAGGGATCTGGTTCATACTGGTTTGTGAACAGGTCTATCAAACAGCAGCATTCAAGAACATTTAAGAAAAGTGTACAGATCGCCTGTATGCTTTACAAACCATGTATTTTTTTCCACAATGCTGATTGCACCCGTGTGAGATCCTTTTTCATTTTGTGGTAAAATACATGGCGAACAGTAGCCAGCTGAAGGATATTCTGTGCTGCCTCTGGTTTCTCGCACCTACGTAGCAATCCTGCAACACAGAAACCAAACTGTTTGATAAAAAAGGGCTAAATGCCTTTTATCTGTGAGAATTTCCTTTTTGAAACTTAGAGGTAATAATCACTCAGATGGGGTTAAATTTGTTTGTTCAAACCGCCGGAGTTGTAGTGTCTTTAGGCTCCGACTTGCTATAAATTATACTTAAATGTTGCATTTTACTACAGTCTTGTACTTTAAGAGGCAGTAACACAACCACTAAAATTTCTTTTTACTCAGGGCATCTGTTTTATCAAACCATGCGATGTAAACAGACTGCTCATTACAGTAACTATATACAAATGCTTTGCTCATTATTCCTTAATGCATTAAATCCAAGAAACAACATTATTGAAGCGACAATCCCACTGTGTCTCAATAGAACAGAAATGGTTGAGATTTAGACATTGTGTTCCCTGCAAGCAAAGCAGACACGTGTACAGTGTGGAAGGTGACAGTGAAAGAGGTGTAAAAGTGCAACGGAAATGAATAAAGGGAGACTTCAGCACAAAGAGGAATATCGAGGCCCAAACAAAGGCAGAATCAAAAATGAGAAATACCTGAAGGTGAGTTTTTTTGTACAGGTCAGGCTAGTGTACACTCGCAGAGAATTGGGTCATGGTGGCGGCGGAAAAACAAAAAAACACAAAAAATAAAAAGGTTTGTTGAAATGAGACAAGAATGCATTTCCACATCCCTCTCTTTCGCCTGCAAGACGAGGGAAAGGCTGAGTGGTGTACCAGCAAGCAACCCCACTTGAACAGGGGCTGGGGCTTGAGAGCAGTTTCTGGGCCATGCCCTCCTCTCTCCCTGCCCACTTTTGCCCTGCTGCCAAGAGGGAGAGACAGCGAGGAGAAAGGGAGGCAGGAAAAGAAATCATGAAGTCGCAAAATTGTGCTTACGTGCTCCAACCAAAGATATGAAATCCACCTGGGATAGGCATGAAAGTAGACCAGTTCTGCTTTGAGGTGAAGTCACAGAGCTGACTCGCCACACAAAAGGGGAGCAGTTACATGAACTGTAGATTATATATCATCAAATAGACATCTCACTTGACTGAAGGATTAGGGGCTGGGAGTGGGGAGAGAAGCAGAGACAGACAGAGAAATAAGCTCGAGTGAAGGAATCAGAAGTGAGTACTTACATGCTGTGTTGTAACAAAGCCAAAAGGTTTGACAGATTTATCTACAGTTGGCCAAACAATTCAGTGCCAGATATTCCTGAAGCATTTCAGAGCAAATGAGTTAAAGGCTTCTCTCAGAATCGTGCAGTAAAGCCTTTTGTCAGCAGTTGGCAGCATTCCCAGGTAGTACATGCCTCACAGTTCCCATTTTCGGTAGTCACTCCGCACGACTTTAGTTGTTCTGCACCTGCCTGTGTTTTTATTCAGATTTGTTGCAGAGCTGATAGAAAAGAATGGTAACCGCTGACGCTCTGATTTAATTTGACTGTACTCATGAATGGAAACCAGTGTTTACTGTCAACATAACAAACCAAACGAGCGGTCTGGGATGTTTACAACAATACATCCTCAAGTAACAAAATGTGGAGCTCGGAAGCGAAAATAAGGGCAAGGGAAGGGTCGACCTCTGGGAGCGAGCAAATCCAAAGACGATGTTTCCCGTGGACCGAGAAATGAAAAGCTAAAATTATCCCATGTGCGAGTCCTGAGTGGGGCATAACGTTTTAATTTTCAAACGTGTCCATGATGAGTGCCACAGAAACTCATCAGTATCTTTCCTCAGGCAATATCCAAGACAGCTTCCTGTGTGACGTCACAGACTCTTCATTTTTTTTTAAAGCAATTATCTCCACACTTATACTTAAAATCCTTTCCCTCCTCATGCAGTCTCTCCGGGACATTTCTGCACATATTCTTGAAGAATCTGTAGCTTAAATGAACCAAAAAAGCGAGCCTGAATCATTGTGCTGACACCTCAGTCAGGTCGCAGAAGAGGAGAGAAGCTGCAAACTCCCTTCACAAATGTTAACTCTGTCTTTCTCTTCCTGCTGGCGAACAGCTTGTAAAAGTTTCAGCTACAAGGGCTTGGGCCAGCCTCCGTTGGCACCGTTTCAAAAGAGCACTGCCTGTTTCAGAAAAACGGAGGGGACAAGTCTCCGAGGGGAGTGCTGGCTCATTGCACTCTCTCCCGCCGCCCTCTCTTTCTCTCGGGGACTCGGGGCAGTGACCGCTCTCAGGACTTTTACTCTGTGCTCTCAGGGTAGTGCCAGCTCAGGCCAGCTCCGTCGTCAAGGCAGCTGTTCATCTGCTGGAGATCCACGGTAGTCTGGATCGCTCCAGAGAGGCTGGTCTGTATCACAGACACCCAGAGAATAGGAAATGCAAGCTGCAGCACTATTTCCTGGATACTTTGTCCTCCATTTCAGATGTGTGTCAAGCTCTCACGAGGCTCAGCGCTGCTTATGTTTCAGTTCACACAAGGTTCTGGCTGCTTTGCCTTTTATTTCTGCTCTCAGTGGCTCGGGGATTCTCATCTAACCCTCCGCATTGCTTCCTTCTCGACACTTTATAGCACTCCAAATGTGCTGTTTTTCTTTTGCCATGTTTCTTTTCCAGTCACATTTTACACTGAATAGTTTGAAAAATTAGTGCTAGAAAGTGCACAATGGTAGGTTTAGGTAAAGCTCTCCCTCTGATTCTGTGCTTGCTCTATTGTAAAGCCTCGCTGTACAGGTGTTATAAGGAGGACGCAGTTCTCTGAGACATTTTGCCACATACAGGACAAGCACATCTTGCTAAAAATGATGTAAACATTCTGAAATGAGTGAGACCGTCCGTCCTCTCTGTTCCCTGGTGGACTTAAAGCCGTAAACTTCTGTTACCGTACTCCAGAAACACACTGAACCTTCACACAGTGATCTACGCAATGGGAAGGGTGTAAAGATCACATAACCTGCTGAAAGCTGTAAAAGATTAGGAGAAACAAATGCTACTTCTCAGAGGCTGTAAAAACACAGTTGTCCTTGGAATTTGCAGGAAGCAGCATACTGTACATGCAGGAAGCTGCCAAAAACGCAGAATATTATGAGAAAACATGCTCTTCCAGCTGTGCGATACAATGAGTGGTGTGAAAATGGTGCAGATATCTCCTCAGATCATTGGTATGCTCTTCTGCAGCTCATCAGTCACACTTAGATATAATATCCTGTGTGTGTGTGTGCATGCGTATGTGCAGTGCATTCACCTGCACATCTGTATGCATCTGCATGTATGCTGATGCACTTTGAAGATTGAGTCGACCTAAATTGGCTCGGTGGCACTGGTGTCTGAGGACTGTGTCTCTCCACTGGGACTATGGGATTCTGTTTACAATACAGCAGTGATGCCATCACCACTGACTGTGCATTGTGCACATCACTGTGTATTTCAGTGGCCCCTCCGTCAATTTTTCTCTCCTATGGGTCAATAAGTGCATGTAATGCCCTATAATGTGTACAACCATAATATGATCCCTGAGTACCTTGCTGGGAAGATTTTATTAAGAAGGAAGAGAGAGTGAAGGAGTGTTCTCAGTTGGCTCTTTATTAGATTTGGCACATTGAGCCTTCTTCTGTTTCAGCATTGTCTCTTATCCTGAAGACGACGTGTGTACAAACAGTGACATAATTTTGTGCTGAGAGGAAATTAAACTTGATACCTTGGCTTCTGAAACAGCAGCAGAAAACTCTAAAACAGGTTTACCAAGTGGAAACCTGAGCACCTTCAACAGGGACTACACATACTCATAAGCGTAACTGGAGTTGCTCAATTTATGATTTACATAAAACAGAATGTGATAATTTCCTTGTTTTTACTTATACTTAATATAAAACAGTACGACAATAAATATATTGTTTTAGCTTCATTGATTTCTGATGGTTTTAGGAGCAACAACAGACTGGGAAAGTGGTGCAATCCTCAAAAAGCACCTGTTCTACAGATCTGTTGGTCCAACACTTCAAATATCTTCACAAATATTGAACAGATACACCAACTATGAACCATTAGTTTGTACATTCATAGGTCCCAGAAGAATCTGGGGAGGAAAGAGTTTTGATTCAACGTTACCAACAGGTTAAAATTTCCACTTCTCTAATAACTCCTCAAAACTTCTCATCAGGGTAACATCCTACAGTAGCAGTGAAGGTCAACATATGAACATTAACTAGATATTAAGATGCATACAAACTTGATCACTGCTCTGAGAACCATATAGGGAAAATTAGTGCTAACATGCTAACACTGGTATTCCAGCATGTTAATGTTAGTGGACCTACAATTAGCATGTTTAAAAATATGAAGAGCTGTTTACACTATTAACAAATCCTAGCCAATGGGGGCAAACTACAGCTAATGAAAGCCATCTGAGATTGAGCCTTTTGATCCGATAGCCACGCCTTCCTCTGGCGCCTCCCGTAGGCCAGAACAAATATGTTTTTTTTCCGCACCAGTAATAAGAATCTAAGAATAGTAAACTTGTCTTTCCATTTTTCAGGATGTGACCTCGTTGAATCAACAGCGCGAGATTGTGAGTTTCATTTTATCTGCAACCCAAGGGACTATTTTTACTCCTGAATAGCATCTTTCCATTAATAATGAATGGACGAGACCTCCTGCCATTGTCTTCTTTTCTACCCCTCCACCTTCCTTGAACAATTCTTCCTTTGGGGATAGATTCATTTACCCCAGATTTTCCTGTTTCGTCTTCATTGTTTGTCCTTCCTGAGATATGGGCCCTCTCCGAGTTGATGATTCACCCGGCTTTACAGTGCCACCAGGGTCACGTCCTCAACAACGTGCTGTTTCAGCACTGAACCCGTGGGTGAACTAAAATATCATCATCATACCAGCTCCTCAAACACAGGTCACTGCCACTGGAAGCTCTACCTTTATGTATTTAACATAATTCTTCCTGGCTTAGTGTTTGCACAACTGCTCTGAATGGTCCCGGTTTCACCATAACTTTGATTAATGTGTTTTCATTTCATCCAGGCTTGTTGTTACAGTTGTTGGTATAGTAAGAGCTGGTTTTACAGCCTCTCTGGTATACTCCTGCTGCCTCTCATTGCTTCAACAATGTTTACCATCTCGCTCACAGTAATAAAACACAAGTGACATGAAAATGGATTGGGAACCGTGTATTGTGAGAAACTCGCTGTAGTTTCTGTCTCTTTAAGATCCCGATGGCTTCTCCGCTGCTCCCTTGAGGTCACTGGCCTTCCTTAGGCCGCCTGCCAACTGCCATGTTACTGTCAAGCGTTTGCAGAAATGCCAGCAAAGCCATTAGTCTAGACCCTTTTCACCAGTCAGCAAACTGGACAGCGTGAGCAGCACTGTGATGCGGGGAAACAAAGAGTCTGGCCTTAAAAAACTACAAAACACATTACTTTTCCTTCTTTATTTCCTATCACATGTGTTACTGTTCACTTCAACCACTGTTACTCTCCTCCTATCTCCTTTGGTGAGCTCTGACTACAACCAGGCAGGACTGCGCTGGGGTTTGAGGATGTAGAAAACCACCTCTACAATGGCTAATTACATTTTTTAACTTTTAAAAATATTACTGTTGAGGTTTAGTCAGTCATTTTTAAAATATGTAAGCGTGAACTCAGTTATGGTACCTCCATGTGCCCCCTGGTGCCTCACAGCTGCTTCTTGCTTTGTTTTCTGTGTCTTGGGGAACAGCAGCATCTGGTGGTCAACTGAGGAAATCACACTTTGTTTGTAACGGTGTACCGACGCTTTGGGAAGTTCATGTCATATTTTGTAGCATTTTTCACACACTTAATCAAATACAGGACATGTAGCTGAAGCACTGGATCAAATAGAGATTATATTATTAAAAGTAAAGTTGTTTTTTTGTTTTTTTTTTCACTTTTTCTGTCCGTCTGGAATCCAAACAAGTGACCTTCTGGCCATAAACCACCCTCTACAGCTCCTGATGATTGTGCACTTTCACCCTGGTTTAGCTGCACACACCTGAATTAAAACAATACCCGTTTCATTAAACCTAAATCTGTTTTACTTTCGCCAAGTTCAGTGAGTTTACCCTCGCAACATATTTCTTTTACATGGAATCCTCCACAGCTTTTCTATGAAAATCCTAGAAATGCTCACAGATGGTGAGTAGCTGATTAGGGTAATCCCAGTCGAAGGGTCCAGCGTCATCGTTGTGTGGTAGTCAATGGAGAGACCTGTTGCTTTGCTAAAAATCCTCTTAAAATCGGGTCATGTGACCCCTCTGTGGGCTACAGGATGTGTATGGATCCTTGTGGGCATTCACAGACTGGATGGAGACAATCACACTGCTGCCCAGAAAAACTACTCCACACTTGGTGAGAGATTGTATGAATGCATGTTTTTTTATGCTCAGACTGATACCCAGTTACATGCAGGGTCAAATGGAGTGGTTGACATTGGATATCCTTCTGTAAGGACACTCCCTGTTTGCTCATTCACACCAAAATCTGGATGTAACCTCTTCACACGTCAGCCATGCCCCTCCACAATCACACCGTGAAAGAGGCCTGGACACAGGACAGGTATGTCAGCAGGACCCCACAACAACACAACACTTTGCTAATGTGTGTGTAATCCCAGCGTTTTTCATATGAGGCCATCTGACTGTTAGATATCCTCCCCGTGCCTTTCATTAGTCCTGCCTGAGGCCTGGTGGTTTTCTGAATGTTTACTGCTTTATCACACCCACTTTCCTCTGGCACTAGCCAAGTGGTGCTAAACCAATAAGTATCAGGGGAAGGCTTTAATCGTTGCTGTCAGGCAGACCAACTGAGGCCCAATTCCCATACCCTGTGTGACCTGTTGATGTAAGAATGGCACTTAGCACAGAGCTCACTCGGCTGTGGGAAGTGTAAGATGAGAAGCCTTGAACACCTCCAACTTGGCTGCTTGCTGTCAAGAAATTAACAGTATGCCAGACTATTTACATATGTTATAGATAGATGGAGACTATTCGATCCTCTTTTCTTTAACTCTCCCAGTTTCCAGATTAAAGATTTTAAGTAAAAATGCCCCAAATTCGCTGGTTCCAGCTTCTCAAATGTAAACATTTGCACGTTTCTTCTTCTATGGTGTAAAACTAAATATCTGTGGGATTTAGAGTTTGTGATTTAAATATGCCAATTTAAAAAAATTAATTGTATGTACCAAATGATTAATCGATTAATAAAGAAAACACCTAATAAATAAATTGATAATGATAACAATCGTTAGGTACAGCCTTATTCCACATCGTGCATGTTAAGGCAAGTGATCGGATCATGTGCTGTTAGTAAGTGATGGAATTTCTATGATAAAGAACAGCTAAGTTACTAATATTAGATTTATATTAGATTTCATTTATAACATGCAATTATCTTTGTTTTTACCCCACCAGGATTCAAGAGGATGAGGGTTCTTCAGCCCTGCAGCTTCAAGTTCAGGTAAACCTTTTATTTCAGTTTGAAAAAATATAAAATTGCTACTGAAGCTGGAAACACTGAACCGAGATGTTGGACTTAAGCAACAGATGCTACCAGCAGTCTGACCTATAGTATAATAGGTGTGGGGGAAAAAATACAAACATCTTGACAGCCACAAGTATCCCAGACACAAAAATGAGTTTTAGTTCTGTGGATAGTGGACACACCACATAAACAAATCTTCTCCCTCCTCCCGGGCCTTTGTTGGTTTCTCCCGTTGACGTGTTTCTACAGAGCAGATGGCTTTACACATAAATCCTATTAACAACTTTCTGCTGATGGAGACGCAGTGAGTACAGGGCTTTCCCACTCTTTCATTATCTCCGCTGAGAAGCCTGCTTTTTTATTTTCTCACCTCTAAAAGAGAAGCAGCGGTAGAGCTGAAGTGGGATTCCCGCCATGTCTGCAGAGAAGGTAAAAGGGTGGGGTTGATGTTTTTGTGCATTTTTTTAATGACTTTCAAATAAGATTACCTTCCAGTGTTCAGTCAGCTGCCTAGAGATGACATGTAAAGATATTTGGAGAGTGAGACCTAAGAGATGAAAAAAGGTTACTTTAAAAAGAGTCAAAAAACAACATTTACCCTTGCACTGACAATGCAGAGTGTAGAGTTATGATGCAAAGCATTCATGACATATTTTTCATATCTTTGTTTGCTTTGTGTTGAGTTTGCCATGTGGAATACTTCAGCTGTTTATATCTGAATCAAAGACATTTAAAGTAATCCTATCTACATGTGAGGTAACTGCTCTGCGTACAAACCCCAGCAAAGGAAGTATTTCACCAAGACAGACAGGTATTCAGAGTTTATGGAGCTCATCTGCTGAGAAATGCATCTGCAAGAGCATGCATGAGGGATTGAAGGCAGTCAGTAATCCAGGCACCCAAACCACTTACAGCGCCGTCCCAACCAACCGCAGCTGCAACAGCATTTATTTCCTTTAGCATTTCCTTCTTTAAAGCCTGCTCTGTTTGCTTTGAAGGTTGTTTTATTTATTTATTTATTTATTTATTTATTTATTTATTTATTTATTTATTTATTTATTTTTGTATTACCATATATATCAAAAATCAACTTTTTTAGCTATCTGTCAAACACACCTCAGATCATCAAATGCAGAAGCTACAGGTTGAAATCTTTGTTGCTTTTCCATAAAGGTGATTATTAGTATGAGATAGTGCTCATAGTTTCAGAAAACTGTTTTGTTAAATTCAAATACTCTCAGGCAATTTCAATAATTCGACAACACGTGTCATCCAGAATTTAGAAAGCAATGCAAAAAGGTCACAAGCAGAGTTTTACATAGATCAGTTATAACCAAGCGTTTGATACAGTGAACAGAAATGAACAAAGAAAAGAACTGTAGTGAGTCCTCTTTTAACAGTTCAGCAGAAAACTTTAATAGACACATAAATGTGCTCATTTAGATGGGTGTTACCTTTAAATTACATTACCTTTAACCTAACCGTTCATCCCAATATGATAAATGTCAACTCTGCCGTCATTATAGTGAGTTGTGGACACAAATAGACCTCCATCATGCAGGATCTAACATCTAATAGGATTACCTTTACCGTCTCCGCTGACCGCGATCACACTGACCTCCTTCTGCGTGACTTGGACAGTGACACGTTCTTCCTGTCACTTTGCACAAAGGTTTAGTCATCGGACTCCTCATGCTTATGAAATGCTCAGTAAGACAGGCTTTTTATTGATTATTGCATGGTTATGTTTCATGCGAAGCCCCTGGTGTACAAAAATCCTCATTTAGAACACATGAATGGATATTGTGTGGGGGGACCAAGGGTCAGGGGTTGGAGCCCCCTTTGGAGTTTACCTTAAGCTTGTGTTTAGACGAGACAGATGAAAGCTTATGTTGCAGGCGATGAAGAAAGAACAGCATTTTATACAGATCAACAGATAAGACAGAATCAATACATTTATGCTCAACTGACTTTCAGATTCTTTCTTTACATTTTCTGGCTCTGCTGGCGTCGTCCTCAGTGGCTCACTCATTTATCTCTTTCATAAAGGGATTGACTTGCTACCTAATATGTGTGATGTAAAGTGTGTCTGCGATTTTCTGCGGTTGTGCCGTATTTAAGTTTCTTACTCAGAACTCAGGAGGAGGCCTGAGCAAGTTACATAAAGCAGTTACAAAATGTGTTTTTTTTTTGGCGGGGCGTTACAAAACTGTATTATCAAAACTACTTATGGATCATTCAGTTCTAGAAAATGCAGGTTTGAGTGTGTAGGTCCTGTTGTCTCATTCACTTCCTGCACCTAAACTGTAAATACGAAGTAAATACACAGCTTTGCCAGAAGCTAAACACATTTATTGCTGCATTCACTATTACATTCTGACTGTCTTACTGCACTGATACTAGAACAACAGTATTAATAGCTGTAGAAGGACTAACAAGTCAATTGTTCTAAATCTTTTTTCCCTTTCTGCCCCTCGCTTCACATCTGACTTTATAATGGTGAGTTATTGTTATTGATAAAGATCCTTAAATGCTCCTTAAAGTATTCTAAGATTATTTTTTAATTTAAAAGGTGTCTGCCATCTTTCATCTGTCCTCCTGTCCTCCTCCTCTCACCTCTGATCTGTTTTCTCTCTTTAAAGAAAATCTGTAGAAGCCAAAAAAGAAGAAAGAGGAGGCAAACGGCACAACGGAGGCCAAGCTGAATGGAAAAGAGGCCAAGCCCAAAAAAACAAAGACCAAGAAAGCTGAAGATGTGTCAGAAGACGAGAGCCCTGCCATCCAAAGTGAGGAGCGTTAAAGAGACGATGATGTTTTTAAGCTTTTTCACTCAGAAAGCAAACTGTGCTACTTTAATGCTTTTACTGTGATCTCATCATTGGTTAAACCTTATCAATGTTATAGATGGAAAGAAGGTGAAGAAAAAGAAACCAGACAAAGAAAAAGAAGAGCCAGAAAAGGAAAAAGAAAAAGAGCCAAAAAAGAAAGCCAAAAGTGCTCCAAAAAAGAAGAAAGGTACGTCACCAGTGTGAAAACTTAACTTTAATTAAATTCCATACACTTTAACGTAATTTACGTAATTTGGAAATCAACCCTGATAAAAAGCAAACAACACTCATGAATATTCCATCTCTGTAGGTTCAGGCACAGATGACGACGATGATGATGACGACGATGAAGACACCCCCAAAAAGAAGACGAAGAAAAAGACGACAAAGGACAGCTCTCCATCCGCAAATTCTGCCAAAGAAAAGAAATCTAAATCTAAAGGTACGGCAAGAAGCAAGAAAAGTGTTCTCTAAAGGCATTGAGAGTGCGATCTGAACAGCAGTTATTAGAGCAGACTAATGTTGTTAAGAGGATTAGATGATTTTATGGTGTAATGGTGAGTGAGTGGAAACACTGACTTGGTGGCAGAGGCAACAAAACACAGCAAATCGAGTGAGTGGCTTGCCTTTAAGTCATCATCATCATCTAATTTTCTTTTCTAATCCCACTTAAAATTTACCATTTTAAGAGGAAATATTTGGTCTGATTGGTCTGTTTGCAGCATTTTGCAGTACTTTTGCTTTGCAGGAGATCTGGAGAAACTGAGGTCAGACCCTTGACGTTGGTTTTTCCAAACTGTAGAACACATTCTCAATTTGTAACCGTAATTAGAAAACACTGATTTGCCAACGAGCTGGCAAAGTTATAACCCCAGTGAGAAGAGCTGAAGACTTGCTGATCTTGACCAATGTCGGCTGGTCCGCCACTGAAGTATCTCTTGTGTAGATTACCATTAAATTTAGTACAGACATTCGTGGTCCCCAGAGGATGAATTCTAATGACTTCGGCGATACCTTGACCTTTTCTGAAGCACCAGCCTGAGGATTACATTTGTGGGTTTGAGTGATATGTCATTTATTG
The DNA here is from genome assembly GCF_039877785.1 of Chaetodon trifascialis. NCBI lineage: Eukaryota > Metazoa > Chordata > Actinopteri > Chaetodontiformes > Chaetodontidae > Chaetodon > Chaetodon trifascialis. The sequence goes on along the minus strand of NC_092058.1, from coordinate 8,082,214 downwards.
GGTAGAGTGCCATGAAATGAGGTACAGACATTCATGTTCCCCTCAGGGTGTGTTATGATGACTTTGGTGATGCCCAAACGTTTCGTCTAGCAGCAGCGTCAGGTCATAGTTCTCATGAGTTTAGTACTTTGCTTCATGACCAAATACCTGCAAAACTAATGACTTTCTCTTCATCCTCAGATGCACTTTGTGTTAAATGCACTTAGCATGCTAACATGCTAAACTAAGGTAGTGAGCATTTAGCTCAAAGCACCTCTGTGTCCAAGTTCAGCCTCACAGAACTGCTAGCATGGCTGTAGTAACCCCAAATGTCAATTATGACTTATGGCTCATTATTCTTTGACTTGAGCTAAAATTGAGTGTTAGTGCAGAGTTTTAATTTGAAATTGAGCTACTTAACACTTCAGTGCTGAATTATTGCATGGTATAGCCCAGAGTGTTGCAGCTCTTTCTTATTAATTTGATTGGATCATCTCCAGAGCTTTTGCCTCTGAGCTTAACTTAACCTCCCTCCACCTCAGAACAGCCGTCAGTCATTTCAGGGATACCTGCTCGAACTTGTGTTTGTGGCTCCTCCTCTGAAGGAAAGCCAGGTGCTCTGTCTGTGGTAGCCCAAGTGGATTTAATGATATATCAGTCGTCTACTTTATGACAATATGCATTTATGACTGCTTTCGTTAGCTTTCTCTCTTGTACAATATTAGCGGTTTCATGTTTGTGAATTCATAATTATTTTTATTTCATTGTGTATTTTATATGTGGAATAGTCAAATTTAGCAGCTAGCTGCTGAGTGCAGCAGATCATCTAACAGCTAAAAAGCCAAAAACAAAGCTAAAATGAGAGTCCACATTGGACATAACTTCATCAGGTGGTCAGAAACACAACTCCAAAGGAAAGCTGATGTTGCTCTGAATCTGCTGAATGAGTCAATGGGCAACTGTTCGTCAACCAGTTGAACTTTGAAGATGGCGATATGTAAGTGCTGTGTTTATAGCGTGTTTCTGCTGCCACCACATGGCCAAAAAAAAAAAAAAAAAAAAAGAAGTAAAAGAAAATCACTTATTTCAGGTTAAAAATGTACAAACTGTGCATTTTTTGGCCTTTCACTGTCATATGTATTAAGTGTTTTAAATCTTTGGTCACACTCATTAACATTTAGACAACCAGTCAAAGCCATTTTCACTGGTGAATAGACACATTTTGAGGAACGAGTTTACTGCTGAAGTGCTTACCTAAGCAGATTTTTAACCACATTCCTTCAATTCCTAAAGTTCATTTATGCCGAAACTACACAGCGAACACAACCAAATTTGAGCACTAATCTGTCAACAGGTCGAGATACGACAGCACGTTGGGACTGATTCATCATTGTGGAAGGAGTTTTAAGACCCAGTGTTGACAGTATCATGAATGTAATCGAGGTTTTGAGGACACAAGACTTGTGCCACTAGATATGAGGGAGGAATTTGGCATCCTTTTCCTCGATATTTTCCAAGTTATGCACTCTTGGGTTTGGCACTTTGTTTCTGTTGCATGTCAACTGTGACTGAGAGCAGAGCAAATATCTGCAATGTCAGTCAGTGTGCTTCATCTGCTTTGCTCTAAAACACTTACAAGATATGACCCAGACTTAAACCTAGCAGCCAGATACGGGTGTGTCCTGGTCAAACCTGAATGTGAACACATACAAAATCCGGATGGCACACTTATAAATCTGTCCCTCAAATCTTTGCTCTCTGATTCATGGCAGTCTGAATTTGTTTTGCGCTCCATACTTGTCTCCAAGTCCACTTGAACGAAATGTACATGATTTGCCCTTGATATAAAGGTTAAATTCCTCAGTGTGTGCTCACACGATCCTCCAGTTTGGTGTCACATTCAAGAGCAGATAACATTTTTTAAATTTTACTTGTTCCCCATTTCCCAGAGGACAAAGATTCTGATGGGAAGGAAAAAAAGTCCAAGTCAAAGGAGAAGGAGAAGAAGAAAGAACCAGCTTCAATGTTCCAGATAAGCGGAGAAAAAGACTCAAAAAGCAAGAAGAAAGGTGATTATAGTTTGATAAAGTGTCACAGCTCAAACGTTTGTCCTTCCTTAAGCCATTGAACCTCCTTTGTTGCCAATGAGACCTCACATCTTAGTTGACTTTATGCATCTGAATGCTAATGTTGACGCTTGTTTCCCGAGCAGCTGCCAAATCAGACAGCGACGACAGCGAAGAAGAGACCAAGTCAACCAAATCAAAGAAGAAAGCCGCGGCCGGCTCCGCATCCATGTTCCAAATATCAGGAGACAAGGACAAAGACAAGAAGACGAAGAAGAAAGGCAGGTTTACCGGCAACATCATCCTCCTTCTGACTCGCTGAAAAGTATCTGAGTATTTTTGTTGCATGTTTCAGGAAAGGCAGAAGAGAGCGATGATTCCGAGTCAGAAAAAGAGGAAAAATCAAAGAAGAAGAAAGGCAAAGGAAAGAAGAAAAAGGTATCTCACATCTCACAGTTCACTCATCAGTAGAGCCGTTCAATGCCTCGTTACACAGGTAGCAATTTCAGAGTGAGATGAAACATTCATGGGTTTAATTAAACTGACCTTATTTCCGCGTCTTTAACAGGAGAGATCGCCATCACCTGAGATTGAGTTTGACGACTTGGAGAAGTTTGTGATGGAGCCGGCTCCGCAGGGCGTGACCATCAAATGCAGAGTGACTCGAGACCAGAGAGGGATGGACAAGAGCCTCTATCCTCTGTATTACCTGCACCTCGACAACGACAAAAAGGTCATATGTTCTGCCATCAGAGCAACAGTAATGTCTCAACAAGTAGAACAAGATATGGATATGTGTACATCAGATCGCTCTCTCTATCTTTAAATCTAACAGCTTGTCTCGTCTTTCTTTGTAGACGTTCCTGTTGGCCGGGAGGAAACGAAAGAAAAGCGCAACTTCAAATTACCTCATCTCCATCGACGCCACCGATCTGTCAAGAGGTGGAGAGAACTTTGTAGGAAAGCTGAGGTAAAAGCCGTTCATTCATTCAAAAGCAGCAAACAAAATGAATCCTTTCATTGTGAGTTTCTCATCCTTTAATATGTTGTCTAGGTCCAATTTAATGGGGACCAAGTTCACCGTATTTGACAATGCACTGAATCCAGACAGAGCTCTTCCGGACATGTCTAACGCACGGCAGGAGCTCGCAGGCATCATCTACGTAAGTCATGACAGCTCGTCATAAATGATCCACACTGTGCTGTTTTAGGTCTGATCTGACTTTTTTCTGGCACCAGGAAACAAATGTCTTAGGGATGAAAGGACCCAGAAGGATGACGGTTGTCATTCCAGGAATGAACAAAGACAACGACAGAGTTGCTGTCCGACCTCGAAATGTAAGAGGAATGGATTGATTTGTATGTACAAATACTTTTTTTCATTGCTTTGAGTAGAGTCATAAAGACCGTATGGACCAGGGTCACAGGGGCAACACATAACGAGGGTTTTTTTTGTGTGTGTAATTGTAACCATGCGCAGCTGCACTTTTCTGTAGCCGGCTGGTTCAAACTCGGACTCTGCGTTGTGTTGTGTTGAATGATGGACAGGATACTCGTTTACAGTTCATGTTGCCGTTTATTCTGAACAGGAACAGGATATGTACTGGTCAGTTGGCTCACAAGGCAGCTTACACGCAGCATGCTCGGTCACGTCTCTCATTAACTGGCCGTGTTTTCACAATACAAAATCACATATAAAATAGAATAACAATGAATTGTGTACCTGAACAGGAACAGGATATGTACTGGTCAGTTGGCTCACAAGGCAGCTTACACGCAGCATGCTACAAAAGGGATAGCGCGTGTTAGCACAAAGGCTAACTAGCTAACTCAGAAAGTGCATTATGCTGTTAACCGTATATTTCTGTACGCAACAGTGCCGCGACTCACTCATAACTCTTCACAATAACATCTCCATGAGTCAACGTGCACCTATGCTTATACAGGACAGTAAACAGACAGTAATACACATAATTTGTACGGAGTGCTGCGCCCCACAACTCACCTCGGTCACGTCTCTCATTAACTGGCAGTGTTTTCAAGTAGCAGAGAGCATTTGTCAACTGCCTGAGAGGGGGCGACATTGAGCCATCTAACCACCTGAATACAACATTATCCTCATACAGCCATTACAGCAAGTGGAACAAACACTATATACAAACTCTGTTACATAATGACACACACAAAAAAAACTATCAAAAGTAAGTCTCCTCTGCTTGAGTGAAGAGTAAAATGAAAAAGAAAGAAAAACAGAATATAATATAGCAAAATGGTGGTGCTACATTATGTCTGTCATCGTCTCCAATAGGATTTAAAAAAAAGAAGCATCCAATCTTCACTGTCCGTTATGCATACAGCTGTTATTGTAGACCATGTCCTGTGTTATTAAATGATCAGTTCATCCAAAGCACAAAAAAACATTTAAAGTTTAATTTAATAATTGGGATTATCAAGCAGGCACCTCTAGCCGAGGATGAAACCATATTACTCTTTCCTGGTGTTTTCCTGACCTGTGCTTCGCCAATTCTTGGCAGGAATGTGACGGCTTGTTGATAAGGCACCAGAACAGAAGGATGGAAAATATTATCGAGCTTCACAACAAGACGCCCGTGTGGAACGAAGAAACTGCGTCCCATGTGCTCAACTTCAACGGCAGAGTGACCCAGGCCTCCATCAAGAACTTCCAGATCGTCCACAGCAAAGACCGTGAGTGCTGTCCTCTGCAGTTTATATCTATGAATGAAGACGAGCACTTGTTTGTTTGTTGTTTGTTTGTTCACAGCTAGATGTGAAGTTATTAGTTAAAGAAAAACAGCAGTTTACCAACAAGACAAAGGAGTAAAATCTTGTAAAGCCAGTAGGGCGCTCGGAGGGTGAAGACCTCCAACAAGGCCAGTCGTGCACTCTTTACCTTAGTTTGAGAAAATTGCTGCTTCTCCTGTGAAACCACTGTCCTTGAACGCACCGTAACGACTGCTCTCTGTATGAAGTTTGAGCAACTACATGTGTCGACTACCTCAGAGGATGAGGAATGAATGCTGAGCTTCTGTCTCATCTACTGGAATTTAAGATGAGAAGAAAGAAAAACAATTCGTGGATCTGCTCTGAATGTAACGGGTTTTTCCGTTACCCATGCTCCACCCTTCCACCAAGTTTCATGAAAATCGGGCCTGTAGTTTTTCCGTAATCCTGCCGACAAACAAGCAAACTGCAACAAAGTGACGTGCAAACATATCCTCCTTGAAGAGTAGAATTTTGGTCTTTTGGAGGATTGCCATGAGATTTTGTGCAGATATTCATGTTCGCAGAAGACGAATCCTGCGTCCAACGATGGTGATCACCTGAGTTCTCCTCTAGCGCCACCATCAGGTTGACATGTATGGCTTCCAGTGAAATATCCTGACATCTGTTGAATGGATTATCAAATTAAATTTGGTACAGTCATTTTCCCCTCAGGATGAATTATAATTCTGTAATTATGTCAGCATGCTAGCATGCTAATTAACGACATTACATTACAACTGCTAAATGCCAGCATGTTAGCATTGTCAGTTTGAGCCAGCCAACATTTGTATTTAGCTTAACTTTCATTTCTATTAACTTTCACAATTCCTTTCCTTTTTCAGTGGACTACATCGTGATGCAGTTTGGCCGAATAGCTGACGACATTTTCACACTGGACTACAACTACCCGATGTGTGCCGTGCAGGCGTTTGCCATCGCGCTCTCCAGCTTTGATGGCAAAATCGCGTGTGAATAACAGAAACATCCTCCTTTGTCTACCCACGCTGAAACCAGTATGCTACACACCTACACAAACATCACAACAAATCACGTCTTTGGACTCGCCCTCAACACTTCCTGTGATGGGCACTGATAACAAACGATGGTTCCTTGATCGTCACAGGACTCTGTGCTGTGCTGCTGCCTTTATGGGCGTGTGATTCGCTCCAGGAGTGACACAACTGGCGTCATGTTATCATCTGATCTTGGCACAGGAGAGTAATTAAGTGGAAATGTCTGATTAACTGTCAGGCACACACAGACTCACATGGCTTCAAAGGACTTCATTGACTGGAGGGTTATGGATTTTTTGAGGGGGTGATGGTGCTCCTCGATGGTGAAGGTGTTTTAAGATTACTCACATTATTAACAGTTGTTGACCTGTGTTATATGTTGTGGTGTCTTGTGTTGTATTGCTTAAATATGTCACTAATGTCAATGTGACTGTGAAATGCAAACACACCAAAAATGAAGTCACAACAAGAGTTACGCTCAAAATAACTGATAGCTTTTAAAGAATAAGGACTGAACAGGTATCAAGTCTCATAGCAGCTGTCTTACACAGACCGTCCATAGCTCAGTGAAGCATAAAGTCCAGCTGTCAGGCAGAGTTAGAGTAACGTTAAGTGTCATATTTTGGACTAGCAGTGTTTTTAGTTCTTGGTATCTCGTATTATAACATGGTGTCGTTTTATTTATCTGCCCATCTTAGATGACTGGGTCTGATCTGAGCTCCTGTAGGTTTTTCTATAACGTGTTTTTTGGTTCTAACATTTTGTGAAATTCAATTATTTTTCTGAACACTGCCTTTGTTGCATTTCTAGGCATGTAATAATGTTATTTAATAAAGCCTGTGAATTCATGTTCTTGAAGTCAACATTTATACAAATACATCTCATTTAATCTGTGACCCTAAATGTTTAGAAATTACCATCATATAATAGAAATTAATGGGTTTTGAGCATATACAACATGCCCACTTTGATTCCAGCCGGGGACGTTTGCTGCGCTCCATCCCATCTGTATCTGTATCTGTATCTCTACTATCACTGTCAAATATAGACAAAAAATAACATTTATAAATGTGTGTATTTCGCAGACAAACTCCTCCAGAGAGAGTCTTTAAGGCTGCATACTGTTGTCATATGTTTTATGTGTCCACCTCTCTGAGCTGGCAGATAGTCAGGAAGATTCCTTCTTGTTGCAAGTTTAGAGGAACACCCACACCGCTCTGCAGCAGTTGCCTGACATGTTGAGAGGAGCTTCATTCAGGATGAAAAACCTGTTTGAGCCGAGGGCCTTCAGAGTAAGTGAGAGGTGTGTATTCTGCCTGAACCTGCTCAGGCAGTTGTCCAAACTCGCAGATTAAATGAAGCCTGAAAGCTGGCAGCTCTTCTGGACAGATGCTGTAAGGTGAGTTCTTCCTCTCCCATTGTCTTTTTCTCTTACGTGAGTTCCAGCAAAACAATCAGCCAAGTTCGCTGTTGTCATTCTTAAATGCTAATGCAATTAATGCATCAACAAGTGAGTCATTCTCACACCATCTGCATTTGCAGCTTTTGTGCCTCAGTGGTGGATAAATACACACTGTTACGTGTTGCAACCACGTTGTTGACCAACAGAAGGAGCTGTTGCTGGATGGAAATGTGCTCAAGGTCTAAATTTATGTTGTTAGATAAATCACTTTGCCCTAAAAGAAGGGAAAAAGCAGCACTATTATAGAATATATAAAATCTATTTACATTCAGTGTATTTAAGCGTTCTGATAAAAAATAGTCTGATTTGCTCATCTTTCTAATTTATCTGCTAAGTACTGATCCAGCTGCAGTTTTGATGTATATTTCAAAAAGCAGACTTGCATGCAAGTGCATAATTATAGCATGTATGCTACACAAACACCACATCAAATCAAGCTGTGTATGCAATACTTATTTTTAGTTTACCAGCCTCACAGTTAACAGTCAGTAAGCGGTCTTACAGGTCTCACGGTTATGAAATATTTCAGTGCTGGGAAACCTGTTCAAAGACTTTACTTAAGGGTAAGTATCAGCGCTCGAGTGGGGAAATATTCTATTACAAGTGAAAGGTGGTGAAATCTTTTCTTGAGCACTTAAGTAGTCACCTTTGTGACTGGTAGTCCCTTTCAGCCTGCTCGATAATTAAAGCATTTAAACAGTCTTAATGATGCTCCTGGGTGTGACCGCTCCATCGACACTGATTTTGACCTGCAGCAACTTTTATATGAAAAAATCCTCTATTTATTCCATAAAGTCTGACTCTGCTAACTAATGAGCATCTACACCCCAAATTTTGACCCTTTGATTTACAGTGGCTTTAAGGCTTGAAAAATCCTCCTCTTCCACACTGATATTCTTTATCAGCTTCTTCTGTATGCAATAATTACAGTGAAACCCCAGACTGTTTGTGTCTTTGGTTTGACTCTTTTCAGTCCTGCACTATTCCATCGAATGTAAATATTCTGAATGGCTCGTATCCCGAGACTCAGACTTTAATTACCATTTAATTGTAGTTTTTGAATCGCTGAACAGATCTGAGATGTGGGTGGCAATTTAGGAGCTTTGAACAGGGCTCGATGTCTTTTGCATCATTTATTCAATATACTTTAGCTAAGTGCATTTACTCAAATGCTGTATTTAGGCACACTTTAAAGGTAGCTGTACTCCCATTTTATGCCACTTTATACTTCTACTTCACATTTCAGTGGTGAAATTCCACTTTTTATACCCCTGGATTTATTGGACAGCTACAGCTACAGATAAGGAGTTTACACACAAAACGTATGAACAGCTTCTAAAATATGAAAAGTGCTGTTATGGATGAAACAGACCAGTAAAATGTGAAGACAAGATTTTACTGATTCCATGTTGGGGACAGTCAATTTTTGCAAAAGTAATAATAAAAAGGTAGAAAAAAAAAGAACAAATAGACAATAAAAAAAAGCTAAATAAAATCAACTATAAAGTGTACATGTACATTATATATAAAACTGTATTAAAATATCGCCTTGTTAGGAATGGCTCAGTTTCATTGTGGATTTTGAATTGCACATGAACTCAACATGAATAGTAAAATATAGTGTCTTCGGGCTGTTGCACAGTAAAACAAAAAAATGTATATTGCGCAAGAGAAGTTGCACAAGTTATAAAGTAGCTAAAACTAGCTTCACCTTGATCAACTACATAATTGAAATGCAGCTATGATGCTGATTTCATATTTTTGTTTTATATGATTATATAAGCATTTTGTATGTTGGCCTATAATAAATCAAACTTATGCAAACTGACGTTTGCTGATAATACCTCTGTACTTTCACTCAAGTGTAATTTGAATGCAGGATTTTTACTTGTAGTAGTAACACACTGTGGTAAAACTACTGCATTTAAATAAAGGATCTAAGTACTTCATCCATCATTGCATTCATGCACATTCTCCCAAAGCAGCCTGACATATTTGGGATGTAATCTCATAATATTTGGCTGCACAGTGTAAGACGAGTGTAAAAAAAAAAAATAATAATCATGCATTTATCACCATTTAACACTCAGTGCTCGTGCAGATGCACGTTAATATGTGCCTGTAAAGGGACACGCTGGTGTGAGCCTGCTTTCAGGGCAGGAAGCTGCAGCCGAGCCTGCAGCGCCGCGCCGCGCCGGGCGGAGCCTGCAGAGAAGTCACTGCCCCCCAAGCTTGGTGATTGACGCGCACCAGTGGCTCCTCCTTGGAAGTCTTTTCCTTCCCTCCCCCTTCGTTTTCCAGTGTAGTGCGTTGATTTCATACCAAAGTCATACTTAACATTCCACTTATACTGTCAAACCTCTGAGAAATATTACGGGAAAAAAACAAGGCGCCAAATTCTAACAAACTAACTAATCTGACCATCTGCGCTCATTGAGAAGAAGAGGGTGACCGCCAGAATAAAAAAAGGTGAGTTCCCCACTAATGTGCCCTCTTTCTGTTTAGAGCCCTTTTCTGGGCAGTTTTTTCATGCCGCTTGTCTCGGTGAAGTTTTCAGATCATTGTCATTTTTTACATTTTTCCGCGGAGCTCCGCGCGTTGGGAGGGAAGAAAACATTTGCAGATTGATAGTCCATTGTGTTTGACTTTGCCAGTGTGCAGGGATATCTTTGACAGGCTCTGTACAATCATATTTCCACCGGCAGACCGCTCATTGACATACACTATTCCAAAAAAAAAAAAAAAAAGCGTCTTTTGACAGCGCAGAAGTGGACCAACATGTTTGTTTTCTGTCCCGCACAGTTCGTACCTGGACGACACTTCCAGCCTTGTTCCTCAAGAGGAACCCAGCAGTTATACCTTACAGGCACAGAGACAAACAAAAAGGATTTGGAGGAATACACAACTTCAGTCTGGTTTGGACCTCCGCATCCCAAAGGTAAGAGCACGTCTTCATTTGTCAGCACAGTCAAAGGAAGAGCAGCACAGCTCAGCAGGATTTCACAGAAAACGCCAAAAACAGGCTCTTCGCTTATTTACACAGAAATAACAAGACGATAATTTAATATCTGCTTTGCTTCAGAGAGGTTTGAGCAACATGTGTTTCCTCTTTAGTTTTTGTCTGGCGGGGAGAGGATTTCGCTTTCACACACTGAACACACATTTCTATTCTCACTACATTTTCACATGTTTATCAAGAGGCTCATTAATTTAAGAATATCCTAATTTTAGTTGTTTTTTCTTCAAGAAACTTTATTTATGAACACGCAACATGCACACAATTTGTGTTCAATATATATACAAAGAAATGATGTACCAATCCAGAGCTACAGGTCTGCATACCAAAAATGATTTCTCTTACATCACTGCTATTATGTCTGTAGGTTTTATTTAGAAATGCCAGAACTCTTTAGCCGATCCCCCCAAAATAAACCTACATGAAGAATTTAAATATGTTTGTCAATTTATGAGGAATTCTGGCTGCCAGGTAAACAAAGTTTATGTAAGTACTGTGATTTTGTGAGTGCTCACTTAGAATTTCAGCACATAACATGAATTTATTTGTATTGATCAGCAGGATCTTTATTTTTTGAATTTCCAATAACTTTTGTTTTCTTGTGTAATTACGTCACGTCATCCTGCCGTTGCTTAAAATTTAAACAGATGGATATTTAAACTCTCAGATTTAAAATAGATAGAAACCGCCTTTCTTTTCTTTCTTTCTTTCTTTCGTGCCAACAATCAGGGCATGTGATGATACTCTGCAAAGTCCTGCTAAGTACATAATTCACAGGTGAGGATTTGAGATGCATGGATATGTATGCGGGCTAATTGTGTAATTATATGCAGGCCACCTCAGGCTACACCTGCTCTCCGTCTGTGTGGCTGGTTCAGGCTCGGGCAAACTTTTTGTGTGTGTGTGTGTGTTTCGACCGAGCCAAATGTTAGATTAGAAATGTAAAGATGACATGTTAGCACCTCCTTCATGCTAAATTTGTACAGTCATATGAGCTGCAGAGTTAAATCACAGCCAGTCAACAGGTTTGACTGAACAACAGAATGCGGTGTGTCAGGTTGGTCGCAGTGAGCAGAATAACCTGTTAATGTTTCTGTCTGACTGCCGTCTGCCTCTTGCTATCAGTTTCCACTGAAGCAACGCTCCCTGAAGTCTTAAAATGTAATATGTTAACAGTATGTGTTTATTTTTTAATATTTTCATCAGGTTTGTGGGGTAAGAAGCTCCACAACTGGACGCCAGCTTTCACTGCTCAGCCTTTAATCCATATGGCTGTGAATTTAAATACAATGGGCTCTTTGAAGTCAGGCAGTGTCTGTTCGAGCTGCAATCTTTTGATGCAACGCCGATATAGAGGATGATCAGATAACGTATGGCAAGTTTTCTTTCCCCGTTGGTCGTGTTGGGTCACGGTTGAGCGGCTAAGTCGGCAGTTTGAGCCCTTCTTAAGAAGTACTTTCTAGTAACATGTGGAAATGATGTTCTGAAATGAAACGGCCAGCCAGTACAACCCAACTGTGTGTCCTTGGTAAATGAGACACGCCAAGATGCCTAATAATAGATTTTGATGCTGATGGGTAAATCTGGAAAGGATTAAGCATTCTGCTGCTCTGACAGATTCCCCTTCATTGTTTTATGCAGCATGAATGCATCAGGCCTCCCAATGTACAATGTGGTCTTTTTTTTTCTTCGCCGTACTTCATGTTTCTCAGCCGTTGTGCATTTAGCATGTACACTGTGTACTCGTGCGAGTGAAATGCAAGGGGAAAGTTTTACAACTTAACCCATGTCATGGAGGTCAATTAGATTGCTTGGGGTAATATCCTCAAGTGGCTGTTTTCTCTCTTGTTACTCCCCATCTGTGTTCCTTCGGGCCGTTTATCAGAGGGAAGAGTTAATGAGCATGTGTTGTCTTCATGAGGGTTAAAAAAAAACAACCATCTATAATCCTCAGATGTTTTTGATTTTTAAAACATATGTTTAATCAGACACTGCAGAGACACCGTGCAGCCCGAAACAAGCTGGGCCGCTGTGTAAAACATAAATAAAACAGAATGTGATAACTTGCAAATGATTTTTTTTTTTTTGACATAAACTCAACTGAAAACAGAGCAAGGACAATATTTTTTAATGTTTTCTCTCATCGGCTTCATTTAGTTTTGTAAATATCTGCTTATTCTCAATTTGATGCAGCAACACGTTTCAGACAGTTTTGAACAGGAGCAGCTAAAGACTGGGAAAGATGTGGAACGCTCCAAAAACTCATTCCACAGGTAAACAGGTTGATTGGTAACAGGTGATAGGATCATGATTGGGGATGAAAGGGGCATCCTGGAAAGGCTCAGTCGATCACAAGCGAGGATGGAGCGAGGTTCACCGCTCTGTGAACACATGATTGTATGAAGGATATTACTCAGGAACTCTTTGTAAAACTGTTGTCAGTAAGCACAGTTCATTTGATTGCTACACAGCGTCCCACCTTTTATTTTGGATACTTTGTTGTCGGTATTTCAAATCACTTGCGGCTGATTCCAGTGCTGAAGAGCATCCTGTCTTCGCTCTGCAGAGTATTTACTCGAGTGCAGGTCTGTTGACCGTTTGTCAGCAGCAGCTTCGCCCGTTTGTGTTAAACCCACAGCAGAACGGCTAATGAGCTTTTGCCCATTTGTGCAGACGTTGGTCGCTTTTTAGCACCATCCCCAGAAGCGCTTGTCCAAATGGTGGACACTTGCCCCTCTGTCAACCCAGATCTGAACAAATACCACTTATGTCTGCGTGGTGAGCACACAGAGGGCCTCAGAGAAAAGCCTGCAGCTCTCAGCAGAAGGACATTAATGACAATCTGGAATACAATGTGCACTCTAACCAGCAGGATTTGGGTTAAAGAGTGCAGTTGTGTTGATGAAGAGCATATTGTGCTTTGAGCTATTTGCTACAGTAATACAGCAAAAGAAAGAAATGCAAAGAATTCAAGCATTGCTGCTGTATCACCCAGCAAAAAGCGAACAAATATGCCTTTAAACGTATACCTGTTGCTTCACCCTAAAAAATCTTCTGCAAGACAATTGATCAACATTGTTTTCACGTTAATGCACTGCACATGTTTACATATCCTCCAAACCATGAGGTTTTAACTGATAAGCTTCCTGGCCTCCTATTCGGACCGCTCAGGGGAGGAGCCGGGGAGTGGCCTAGAACAGTATAGTCTTTGTGTCAGCTGTCCCCAAGTTGCTAAACGTTTTAGTTGTTCTTTCTCTGGCGACCAACTGTTGGGAATGATGTTCCACATAATATGCACTCTAAAGAGGAAGAGCTCATAAAAAATGTCTGTGGGGGTATGTGTGCCAGTGTTTGTGGCTTCTGCAGCCTCCGTTACGGATACCATGGGGCTCACTCTCGCACTGGGCCCGTCTGGTGTTTCAGAGACGTGTGTGTGAGGCCTGTGTGTCACACTGGAGCTCCAGTGACCCAAGGGCACTCATGTGAAACCCCTTTAATCCCTGTGCTCACAGTGTTTTGGGATGGGGGATGATCTCCTTCTACAGCCCAGAGTTATTCGTCATGGTTGCTCCTAATATAAAACAACACAGGTGTCCAAGTGATTTTCAGGGCAATCAGCCTTTTATGAGTCTGTGTACATACAGTGCATTAAATGTGCAACAAGTTTTGTCTCTGGTTCACTTTTTTTTATGTGTAATCATAGTTTTTCCTTGTGAAAATCTCCTCTATATGCCCCCGATCAAAGCGATGGCTGCTTTTAATGCCTTGTTCCACAATTTATATGGTTAAATGAGTTATTGGCTGGTGCATTCTGCTGCAAAGTTATGCATGTCTTAAAGGTTTCACAGATTATGGCTTCAAACCGCTCCCCTCACCACAAAATGACCAATTCAGGCTAGAATGGCCTCTCCGCTGCGTTCCCTGGAAAATTTCCGATTAAAATGCTGATTCAGGCTGTTAAAAAAAAAAAAAAAAACAGCTCTCTGGCGCACTCGCCCTGTTTTGTGTCAGTCTTTCCCTCTTCAACTGGATTTAGCCTTAATTCTCTCAAAGTGTTACAATTCAAGGTAGACCACATAGCCAGCACTGTTAAAATACAACAATGAATGAATAGGGCCTTATGTTCATGCTCTGGCTCGGCGTGTGATACTCATTTATCTGCCTGAGTCTCTCAGTGACTCATTTAGGAAACCAGTAACCTCCTCTTACCTCAGCGTTCCTCCTCTCCGTGTGATTTGTTTACAAGAACACAACAAATAAGAATCGGTTGCGGTGAGTTTTATGGTGCAAATGTTTGAAAAATGGATGTCGGAGCCTTCCGACTCAGATCGACGTTGCTCTGAACATCGTTGGTTTTCTCGGGCATGCAGCTGGAGTCAAACTGCAAATGTTTGACTTGACAAGGGGTTCACGAGGTGTGTGTTCATGTGTGTGTGTTTGTCTCAACTTTTCCCTCTTGCCGTGTGAGCTGTTGGCTGTCCAGCCCTCCTCTCACTCTCGGCTCTGATTGTTTCCTGAGCGCCGTGCCAGATAGGAAGTAGGAGGAAGTTATTGGAGGAGCTGGAGAGAATTTATTAGGGCCAAACACAGACACAGGAGGGAGAGGGGCGGGCGGTGACTCTGATTTTTTGGAGATGGGGCTCATGCTTTCATGAGTCTGAGGAAGGCAGCGATGTCGGCGGCGAGCTTTGAGCAGACGGGCCAGCTCATCGCCTTCAGTTTATTTCCTGCATTAAGCAGCAGCAATGCAGCTTTTGCTGTAAATGCATTTGTGTGTGTATCTGTGTGTCGGGAGGAAGAAGGCAGCGTTTCCAGCTCTTGTCAGAGAGCAGCTTTCCTGGCCTGGAACCTAAAATGTTTTCTTTATCTGTAATCTGACCTCAGAGAGCAGCTGCTCCTTCTGCCACCAAGTCCTGTTGTTTCCCCTGTCAAGTGTGTGTTTGTGTGGCTGTTGGTGTGTGTGTGGCTGAGGCGGGGGTCTCGCTGTGACATCTGTGAGCACCCCTCAACCTTAACAAGACATGTGGTATTCATGTGGAGGAGTTTAAGGCTGTGGATTTGTTACTGTGTATAAATGCTAAGTTCGATGGAGGTGTGTTTAACTCTCAGCGAAGCAGGGGGGGCTTTCGGCTGCCAGCAGGGGTCTGGTCTCTGCCAGCGAGTGTCCCAACTCCCGCAGCAACTTAACAAAGGCTGCATTTTTAAAGACATGAACAAATCCTGTAGTGTATCGGTTAACAAACAGATGGAGGTAAATACAACGCAGTATGCCAGTGGGCGATGATGGAGAGACATGCAAACACAACAGGCTTGATAGCAACAGTGGAAGACACAGATTTGAAGGAAATCTGTTAACAATCTGCTCTGGGACATGAGTCAGTAGAATTGAGTCATGGTAATGAGGGTGTACAGACTCACGGACAGGAGAGGGAGGCTGATTGTCACGAAGTGTTTGTGAGTGAGATGATCAGTGTTTGTCATCATAGGAAGAAGTAATAGAAAAGACCAGTCAGAGAAATGTTTTTTTTTTTCAGCCCTGATTCCAAAAAAGTGTGACGCTAAATGTAAATTAAAAACACAATGCAATCACTTACAAAGAGTTCCCGAGCCCGTGCAGTAATATCCTTTATCCAATCATGTGTTCACAAAGTGGTGAACCTCGCTCCGTCCTCGCTCGTGAACGACTGAGCCTTTCCAGGATGCCCCTTTCGTACCCAATCATGACGCTATCACCTGTTACCAATCAACCTGTTTACCTGTGGGATGTTCCAAACAGGTGTTTTTGGAGCATTCCACATCTTTTCTAGTCTTTAGCTGCTCCTGTCCCAACTTGTTTGAAACGTGTTGCTGCATCAAATTCAATTAAGCTGATGAGGTCAAACAGTAAAAACATTGTCTTTGCTCTGTTTTCAATTGAGTGTACGTCAGCACGGATTAGCAAATGATGGCGTTCAGTTTTATTTATGTTCTCCACGGCGTCCCAACCCTTTTGGAATCAGGGTTGTATAACTTCCATCTTATCTTACTTCCTCATCTTAAAGCTGCTATAATCAGAATTGTTAGATTTTAATGACTGTTTAAAGTGAGAGAACTCACATGTAGTGATGGGAGTCTGCAGTTTGCCTCAACTTTACAGTTTTTTGGTGTCTTTTAGCTCCTTGTTTTGGTTCTCAACTTGCAACTTTATTGTTTTGGTTCAGTCTGAACAATCTCATCAGATAAAACTTTGGATAAATCCACTGTAGACTCACTGCCTGGCACCAAACAGCAGACAGACAAAGTTAGCATTAGCTGGTGAACACAGTGGAGCATTTAGCAGCAGCTAATGTTGCTCTATGTTAGCTGTGTGTGTCAATAAGGTAGTGATATGTCAATTGCATCAAAACAAATTATTTAAACATATATACTTAGTGGACAATAACAGATTCTTGTGATTCTCGTGTCTTAAAAAAGGCTGAAAATTTAGAAATAACACAATTAGTGCTCTTCAGGCTCCAAACTGGGTTGGTTTGAGTAGAAACTGACAGTAGAACGAAGACAAGATGCTTGATGACAGCTAGTGCACTCTTCTCGATAGCGCCTGGGAAGATTTACAGCCACACGAGCAACAGTCAGTCAGTGACTCTTAATGTTTACACCCAGCTTTAAATGTGAGTCTGTGCCCTTCAGTGTGATGGACCAGGTGCATGCAGATGGAGGCCTCTTTAGTTGTTGTTATCTGATGCTCCTGCTCTGTCCCACATTACAAAAAGAGGTTTTCTGCTCAGACTTTTCTGTCTGAACTGACCCAAGAAAATGCACATATTTGTTTGTGGTGCTGCCTTTTGGTATTTACAGCATTTTTAATGAGAAACATCAAAAAGTTCATGTTTTTCTGCATCTAGCTCAGGCTGTCTTGACATCATTAAAATGAAATTTCCTCTGACTGTTGTTATGCGTACGAGGAGGAGCCAGTTTCTGTCGAAATTCGGCCGCTTTGAGAAACCACAGTTGGAGTTAGGAAACACTGGAGCTTCACAATGAAATAAATAATGTGACTGTGAAATTAACAGCAGAAGCATAAGACTTTGAACTCGCAAGTCACTTACTGTACACATACTTTGCCTGACTGTGGTTTTTTGTACTAGAACTACTGTCCTAGCTCAATGGGCTCACATGGCTCTCATGGTGAGATGTTTAGTATCAGACTATGTATGATCCGTCCAGCTTGGTCTTAAACATTGTCGGTTTGACCAATGTTCCTTTCTCACCAGCGGACTGGAGAAGAGATGTTGCCATCAGGCCATAAAAATCGGAGACATGACAGAGAAATTTTGACTCAAGGTCTTGTCTTTGAATTCCACTGAGTAAGTAGAAACCCATCTGGTTGGTCCATCTGATGATCTCATGTTCAGTGGAAGATAAAATTGAGCAATAAAAACTGGCAATGTAAAAAAAAATTGTTCACTCTGCTTTCTCTGAGCGACAAGACCTGAATATCACGCCGTCCACTCGTTATTACTGAAGCACACAGGCTCTGTTTGTTTTCCAGCCTGTAGGTGTTTGTAAGGGATTTCCTACACTCTGTGGCACACCTAAACAAATGCCTCAGATGGAATCCCTTTCCTGATTTAGGCCAAAGAGAGAGCTTTCCTCCATGTGACCCAGCAGCCTGACAGTGACTCAGTAGAATTACTGGAATTCATTGGGACATTTCACCGCACACAATCCTGTCTAGAAAGAAAAGAGGAAAGTCAGCGCTGAGCCAATAAACTCCAGTTGGTTCATAGATGGAGTGGGAGCACAGATAAGCCGATTGCTGAAAACAAACTGCAACGTGATCTCTGCGTGCAAATGGGAAGATGGTGCGTGGATGGCGCAGCTTGAATGAGAGGCGCAAAGCTTTGCAGCGTTATTCCTTCTGCATGTTGGATGTCTGCTGTGTGGCGGTCTCAGAGGCCCATGGCCCGACTCCCGGAGAGTGGGAGGGGAGGTGTGTCCCTGATTTCTGTGTTAAATACGAGAGCAGCGTGTCATTCAATCAAGATCCCTCAATAAAACCTCCCACCTGCCTGCAGCCTGAAGGAGCCTCATGTGCAGGTTTGTGCTTGGGACGAGAGCAGCAGCGAACAGTGATTATCCATTAATCTGGAAATTATTACTTTCTCACTACATCAGATAATATTGAAATGCTCCAATAAGAATTTCTTAAAGGCTAATTTTGCCATCTAATCTCCTTTTTTGGTTTGACCACCAGCCCAAAGGTTAAAGGTATTAAATCTATTATCACATAACACAGAAAGAAGCAGCAAATCCTCACAACAGAGAAGCTGGAAGCTGGGATTTTTTTTGGGGCCTTTTTGCTTGAAAAATGATGATTTAAAGATTATTAAAAATTTCAATAGTTGCAGATTTATTTTCTGTCCATCGACTGTTTGTGTTTCCAGCCATCGGTATCTGTCTTTATGTGTCGTATGTGTTCATAGGTGCAGCTCCATGTATCTGCAGTTTACTGTGTTGTGTGAGTCATTACTATGTTGTGGAGTTTCTCATCCAGAATTGGCTCAAAGGGACATTACAGTGTGTTTGCAACAGCTGTTCTAATATAATCAATATGTTAATTGCAACAGCTTCTCTTCTCAAATGACGTGCCGGCACTAAATCACCCCGCACAGCCGAATCCCAGAGGTCTTCATCTTGAACTTTTATTGGAACTCTGTACGATTGTCAAACTCGCTGTTGCATTTGAGTCCATAAAACTGTCCTTGTAACTTTATTTACCGCTCACTTTTATCGTGAAGTCACGACTATTGTCCTGACTTTAAATCCTGTGACTCCAACAGAGGATGTATTGAAAAATGGCTCCGCTGACAATGCCCTGCCTCTAGTCTGAGCTCTGAGCGTCACAAAGCGGGAGCGTGTTCACTGCTGATGTTGCATTCCAGCTGGAACAATCCCACTGTTTTCCAGACCCCAAAGTGGACGCCTAAATTGGACAACACCCCCCCCACTCCAATGCCCCCCACTCCCCCCCCCCCCACAAACACACCCCCCTCTCCCCCTCTGCTCTCCAACCAACCAACCCACCCACCACCCACTCCTCCCATACACGCATCCCCTGGTCTCCTGTCCTTATTTGGGTAGAGACGTTCTGAGCACTGGGTGGAGGGGAGGGAAGGGGGGGTGCAGAGGAGGGAGGGAGGGCGTTGGGTTGACACAAGGGAGGCAGGAGGAGAAACAGTGAGCACTCGCAGCCCTTTCTTAATAAGGACATGTCTGGAATTCAGGCCCCTCTCTTGGTGAAGAGCCTCTCTTTTTGCAGCACCTCACTTGAACACGCTCTCGTGAGCACTCGGAGCTCCATCGAGGTCGTCAGATCTGCGTGTTGCACCGGACGCCTTTGCTGTTCTTCACAGCTCGGCGTGCGGAGGAGGTTCGCCTTGTTTTCTCGGCTATAATTGGAGATAAACAATAGAGTGTCCCTCCCTCCCTCCCCTCACTGTGCCACCAGGCTCTGATTACTGCCCTGGCTGCACTGAAGCTGTTGCCCCACAGCACCTGTGCATTCACTAATGAAATACTCTGGGCGGCCTGAAAGGCTTTTTCACACCAGACCACACAAACACTATCTGCTGTACTCCAGGCTGAGACAGAAACGCGTATTTAAGAGTCACGCTGGTGTCATTGTTAATGAACCCTTGTGTCTGTTGATGTTTCCGTTTTTTTAAATTGTACCAACACACAGGCTGCTGACAGCAAGACAATGAGAGACGTCAAATCATGAGGGTTGATGTCATGATAGGCTGCCATAAATTTTGTAGCTGTTTAAACAGTGTATAATGTTCTGCTTTATTTTAGTCGTCTCTTTGTATTTGATTGAATGCCGTTCAGGGCTGCAGCTAATGATTATTTTCATTGGTTAGCAAAATGTCAGACAATAGTGAAAAATGCCCGTCACAGTTTTCCTGAGTCGAAGGTGACATATTTAAACTTGAGCCACATTGATTAGTCGGTTCATCCATCAGCATAACATGAATTGGCAGCTGTTTTGGTCATTTCAAGCAATGTTTCGGTCACTTTTTTTTCATTTTTTCAAGCAGAAATGGCAAATATTTGCTGGTTTGATGGTTTTCTTTGTCGTGCACGACAGTGAACCGGATATCTTTGGATTTTGGACTGTTGGTTGAACAAAAGAAGGCATTTGAAGACTCATCTTGGGTTTTTGGGAAGTATAAGGGTCAATTTTCTCAGTTTTCAAGCATGAAAATGTCAGTAGATTTAAGATATTCAGATAATTGGAACAGAGAACCAGTGAATTTGGGGATTTTTTTCTTGAAGGATCAATAGATCGACTAGCTGTTGCAGCTCCAAATTTATTTGCTTTCATATCCCCGCTTCTTTGTGCTCTCTGTTATGGTCTTTGCGTCAGTATTGCGCATTTATTAACGCATTGGCAGGTCAGAACATTATTAAACTGCCCCTAACTCCAGTCGTATGAAGTAAGCAGCCACTGGGAGCAGTCCAGCCGTGTGATCTGTGAGGACTGAGATGGATCACTTGAGCTGCTGATGAGCGCTCCGTTTCAGTGTTGAGTTTTAACACCGTGACCCTGTTGCAAAGGGTCCACCACAACCAATCCCCCCTCAGCTAAAATTAGCAGCTCGACTTGTGGATATTTGTCAAACTCTCGTTTGGGTTCAGTGACGTCCATGAATTTCATGTTGTAGGTTGCGTGTGGTGGAATATCACTGCAGGTCTGTGTAACTGGTCTGCTCGCCTTTGATCTTTGCTAATTCCCGTTAAATGATGATGGGAAGAGAAAGGAAGCATCACTAATCCCCCACCTCTGCTTTTTCACCAGTTTGCAGTCCTTGGATGATTTGGTGTAACTGCAGCGATTATCAAATGTGAATGCTGAGAAACAAATAGAGGCTTTGGAGCATTTAGCCATTTTTTTCATGTTATAAATGAGACTTTGTTTGACTTTATCTCTTCTCATGAATACATCCAGATTAATTAAAACTACTTCTTGGCTGGCTGCACAGTTTTGATGTAATTGATAGCATGAAGAATCACCCAGATTTGCTGTTGCCCCGAGAACAAGAGTTTCACTGGTTTTCATGCACATTTTCATACTTTTAATATTATTTTTTCAGATAAAGTTACAAGGACAAATCAAATTGCAAGACTGAAATTTAATTTCTGGATTGATTTTTATGTTCCAGGAATCATACTGTTAATATTTTCTGTGCAAAACCTCAAAGAAAAATGTAGCTTATAATAGAAAACACAACTGAAAATAGATGATGTTTTATACTCGTATTCTCATACAAACTCCAAGTGTTAATTTATACTCACTGTAGTTTTGAGGAACCCACAATTTGACACTCTCTCTATTTATCCATTATGCTTTATTTTTGTTAGCATCTGCAGAAACGCTAAAGCAGAAACACAAGCATCCTGGGAGGATCATGGTTACCTCATAGACTTCCATTTCAGAAACAATACAATGCTGAAAAGGCAGCTTGAAAAATACTTAAGATCTCTGCTTGCAGTCAGCCATAAGCCAACCACACTGGGACACAGTTCCCAGACCACAAGAATTCTTTGAGGCCAGTGCTGATTAGTGAGGTCTTTAAACTTCGTTTTATGGAATATCTTGAATTCATTTGGCCATTTCAGAGAAATAAAATATAGGAAATTATAGTAATAATTAAGGTTAACATTGTTTATTCATGCAAATTTAATGACTGCAATAAAGAAAAAAGATGAATAAAGCCAAAGCAGTGACCTATAGATGAATGGCATTCCTTATTCGGAAGTGTCTCTCGTTATGCTTTACATCAGGGCTGTCCAAAGTGGGGCCCACAGACCAACGTCGGCCCGCTGGATGTTTGATTTAAAAATGCTTACTATAAATACCTGTTCGTGCCATTTTATTTTCACTTATTCACTAAATATTAATTATTTTTCAGAGTCTGAGCACTTTATACAGGAAGTCAATCCATTAAGGGAAGTTTAAGCTCTCTAAAGGGAAAAGTTTGGCCACCCCTGCTTTACATGAACTCATGTGTTGGGCCTTTGCAGATACCCAAATAATTATATATTTATGTCAAAAACAGTGGGCAAACTTAGCAGGGATTAGGTTCACACAGTATGGAAGCCGGTAGTTAGGCTGTACATGATTTAATTGAATTTTATCAAACGCTGCTCCAATTTTCTCCTCTATTTTATTGATTCTGTCGGCATCTTAAAATTTGTTTGCGCATATCAGCAGTATCACACCATGAATTCAAGATAAGGAAACAAAGTAAGTCTGTTGAGATGCCAGCAGAGTGCCAGTGGAGGTACTCTGAGAAGAGGGTTTGACGGTTCGTGAAACTTGCTCATCCAGCACAAACGCCAAAAGGGTTTTTCAGACTTCCGCATACCTGGCTGATTTTCCTCCAGTCATGAATGTTACAAAAGTGATATGCCGGTAAGACAAAAGGTGGCTTGCAGTCGTACAGTGATGTGCATGTGATGAAAGAGTAAGTTTTGAATGTTTGTTTCATAAGAAATTGCCTTCGTTGCTCTACAGTTACTTGTCGTGGATTTGGCGGAATGCATCACATGACCTGCAGTTCCGACTGTGGCCACTACACCAAGTTTAGACCTGCAAAGGTGCACATTTTGGTTTAAGCAGTGTCTGCATTAGAAAACACATTGAATTAAAGCTGATCAGCACATGTTACTTAGTGTTGGTGATTTTCACATCGGATAAAAATGTGTGCATTAAAGGATAAATTTGGTGATTTCCCAAAATCCAAATATTTAACAGGAGTAAATAGCACAGTTGTTTGAAACTATTTCCAGCTGTGGATTTATACAGATTTGACCAGGATAGTGTGCATTGGGTGACTCAAAAGAAATAAAGTGGCCCAGAGGAAAAAGCCATATCAGGATTTGGCTGCACAGACATTACACCTGTCCTATCACCTGCCCTTTAACTTATATCACCTGTCCTTTAACTTGCTGTCTGGGTAAAGAAGGCTGACCTGCCTGTATTTCAAACTGTTAAAACTTTGGATTTCATGTGTATTTACGATGATCAACATTTGCTAAAGGTGCATCAGTGTTCAATAAAAACAAGCTAAGAAATTTTTATCTTTATTCCACAGATCTCCTACAGATCCTCTGATATTGGGGCTCGGGGTCGGGCCCAGGGGGAGCCGCCACCATTGCGTCCAACGAGTGGAGCGCCAACGGTAGCCCAGACGATGGGCTGGATGGGGACAACGAGGACAAGACCCTGGACGGGGACGCCGAGGGCGTGTGGAGCCCAGATATCGAGCAGAGCTTCCAGGAGGCCCTCGCCATCTACCCTCCCTGTGGCAGGAGGAAAATCATCCTGTCAGATGAGGGAAAGATGTATGGTGAGTACGCTGGATAACAGCCAGAGCAACAAAAGAACAACAATTACATGGAAATCAGCTCCAGAATGACTGCAGAAAAATGAGAAAACCATCCATTCCAGAGAGATTTGTGGCTAAAAGACAACAAACACCCACCATCGTGCCCAAAAGAGAAATGAGAAAAATACTTTTTTTCATGCTCTCGTGTTCATGTCACAGCTTTGACACGGAGGTGAATGTTTTCTTTCCACTCAGAGCTCTCGCTGACAAGCCTCTACCTGTTGTACTGTGACCCAGGGGCAGGTTCTTCCAGTCACACCAGCGCTCTCAGAGCGGGTTATTGCTGCCTCGAGAGCATCTCCGCTCCTCTCCCCTTGATTTACACCTGTCATTTTCTTTCTTTACAGTCTATTTTTATGCATGCAGTTTTATGGCCTCTTCTCTTCCTCGCCGCGCTTTCAGTCGTGAAACCTGCTCTTTGTTTTTTAGCGCTGAGCGTCATGCGCTTGTTTCTCCCCACACCGGTATCGCTGGGAGAGTTTTGCCTGCAGGTGACTGGTTGGAGCTGGTTTCTCGAGAAGTGTTTCGTTTGATGCCGGATGGCTCGGTTAAATTAGCAATAATTAGCACAGCGTGAATCAAGACTCAGGAACAAAAACATCACATTGGCATGTCGAAGATTTTAAACATCCATATGGTTTCAGAATAGTTCTGCTGTTTCCTGCAGCGTGTTCATTAAAATGCAGGTGTTGAGCCCTTAATGTCCTGAAAAACTCCAGATGGATATGCTGGCAAGTTCTTTGATAGACTCACTGACATCCAGGTGTAGGAAATTGAATGCATTTGTCTTTCATTACTTTAATCCCACGTTCCCATTCCTGTTGTTGAGGCGCTCTTCCAGTTATTAGATTAAGCATTTGAAGCTGGAAATTTTGCTGAACAGCAATAAATGTTGATTGACAGGAACTGTGCTGCCTTCTTTGTGGTTTTGCTTGCCGCTGTCCTCAACAAACCTCTTTCTGGTTTTGTGAAATTATGTTATTTTCACCATCGTAATTCAAGTCCCTCAAGCCATCCTTTGTAAGACTTCCCTGCCCTTTAATTATTGTCCATCATGTCTCAAAAACTTGAAATTGATTCCTGCTTCGGAGCGACCATAAAGACCATCAATCATTGCCACCGAAGTCTCAGACAGACTGTGTATTTTAGAAGCATTAGTGTTTGTTTTCAAAGCTCTGTTTTTTTGGTGGCTTTGCTGCGCTTGACGTCAGATGGGATTCTTCTGGCGTGATTCACGGGCAGATTTTGATACTCAAGGAGAAGCACATACCTGAGATAACTCAACGGCTGTGGCAGCTTCTGTTGTTTCTCTGATCCTGTCTTAAGGCGCATAGTAGCAGTGAAACAAGTTGTGGATTGATCAATTAGTCAACAGAAAATGAATCAGCAGCCTTTTTTTCTCATCTGTTACTGAATTTAGTTGTTTATCAAGCAAAAATGACTAAATTGACTCACTCCACCTTCTCAAAGTTACACAAAACAGCATATTTTAAGACATTACTTTGGCTCTCGGATCTCATGATGGACTGATTTTTCACTATTTTTCTGGACTAAACAATGAATTAATTGTAAAATGAACTTAAGCAGTACTGAAAATAGTCATTAGTTGCAGCCCCAGAACAGAAAAGCTGGACACAGAATAAACTCTTGCAAGTGATACCATGTTCAGTCTGTTTACAAGAACCATTTCTGACTATTTTTGGCTCAATTTTCTCTAATTAAATCACACAAAATTTCATTTTAGGCAAACTTGATGAACATTTGCTGAACAGTGTTAGTAAACACATTGTACAATTTCTGGATAGACCTTCAGCTCAAACCACACAGGCATCTCTAAATTTGCCTAAATAACTCTTTAGCAGGGCAGTGTCGTGTCCCAGGCTCCACACATTTGTCATGAGAACGTCAACAAGGAGGCAAGCCGTGCACAAACCTGCCCCCTTAGCAACAAACTGTCAGGACCCCTTTTAGAGGCCTGTTTTTTTCTAGAACACTAAACACCCTCTCCATTTACAAAAGTCATCTGAGGCCCTGCTGGCAGAGCCAAGGCATGCCCCAGAAGAAGCCTTCTCACAAGGTGATTACCTCAGACATCTAAAAGCTGCTCTGACGTGACGTTAGGGGAATGTTAACGATTGCACTGTATGTAATACTGTCTACCTTGCAGTCTCAGACTCCAGTGGCCTCCAAAAGGAGGCAAGTCATCCCTCCCGTTGGGAATTCCACTTTTTTTTTGCCAGGATTTTTTTTTTTTTGGAGGGAAACCTTTGCAAATTTCCATTGCCTTAGCAAAATGACTGCTTTGTACATGTGTATTCTCTGCTCTACAAACCTGTCTAGACTTCCCAGTAGCATTGCCAGTCATTTACGTAGCTCAAGGGTGACGAAGAGTTCAAAGGAGCATAGCACTCAATTTTAATCAGTAACATATGTTAAAAGTCACTCCAGTTTTTTCAGGACATGAACAGCACTTCAGTTTAACTCTAGTTTGTGATGTAATCACAGCTTTAACAGTTAGAATCTATCTAACTGTGATAAAATATGCCTGTCAAGAGTAAAATCTACCAAAACTCTCAGGAATTCATCCTTGATACCAGCATTTTCCATCTTTTTTGACACTGCTCTCCTGTCTGTATGGTAAACATAAGGTTACAACCAGCAGCCAGTTAGCTTAGCTTAGCATAAAGACAGTTAGCTTAGCTTAGCATAAAGACTTGAAACAGGCTCTGGCTCTGTGTGAAGGTTGCAAAACCAACTTAACAGCACTTCTTAAACTCACTAATTCACAGATTACATCTTGTTTCTTTAATCCACCAAAGTGTAGATAAAGGGGTGTACAGTTCAGTAAGTGCTGGACCCTTTAAGCCACTGTCCAAGCCATGCAGTAGTCCAACACATAAACCCTGTAAAACCACAACATCTTGTTTTTACCCTTCAGTTTATGTTCAGGTTAAAACAACCTTAGAGCCAAGTTTGCTGTTTCCCAGTTTACAGTCTTCATGATAACCCAAGATAACAGCTGCTCGCTGCATCTTCTGATTAACAGGCAGATATGAGAGTGGTTTCAATCTTCTCATCTAACTCCAAGCAAGAAAATGTATTTGCAGACTCCCCTGAGTGTGACCTTTGAGTCCTTTGATTTTCCACTCATTCAGGAAGCAATGAAAAACGCACTGTCCCAGTTCACTGTCAGGTCCTGATCTGCGATGATCTTTTGAAGTTTAACAAACTAAAATCAAAGCATTCAATGAATAGTTGTGTCTCAGAGACAGTTGTCCTCGGTAGAATTAAATAGTTGGCACATTTTACACCCTTAGTTTGGAGGAAGTGTCTTCAGAAGATGCGTGTGTGTCAGAAAAATGTTGCCTGTCTTGTTTTGCTTTGGGGCTGTACTGACATGTTATTCCCTTGCGTTTTCTGGCCTAGACAGGTATGTCAAACCTCAAGCACACACCTCTGCCTCTCTCTCTCTCTCTCTCTCTCTCTCTCTCTCTCTCAGCCCTGCAGCTGTCACTACTGCAAAGCACTCTGGGTACAAAGAAAGAGAAAGATTTCAGCGCTAGAGGCAGGCTTATGTCTGGTTTGACCTTTGAAGGCTGCATTAGGAATTAGCAGCTGGTTCACTGCATGTGCAAAGTTGCGAGAAAAGATGTGTGTAAGGTATAAGAGAGGGGGCTGAGCGCTCTGTTATGATGACTGAGCAGGCCTTCCCTGTCAGCCCCCTCGCTGAGATGTTAGGAATGTTTTCAGTCATGGCTGAGCAGTATGTTAGCAATTTAGGATTACCTCAATGTTATGAGAAGGGAGGAGGGGAGAGAATATGGGTGGAGAATGGGTTCAAGAGAGAGACGAGAGGGGTGGGGGAGCTACGGCGAGAGATTACCTTTTTACTTACTATCTTCGCGTGGAAGTGGAAAATTCCAGCAGTCGTGTAGTAAAAGAAAAAGATAGGCGTGTCCTGTCAGGGAAGAGGTTAAGAATGGCAGCCTGCAGCGATCTGAGTGGGTGTTGAGCAATCAACAAGGGAATCATAAGCAGCTCGCAAAGATGGCAGAGAGCTGGAAAGACAGTGAGTGTGCGGAAATTAGAGGCAGAGGACAAGCGAGGCTGAGACTGTGCGTGCGTGTGTTTGCGTGCACCTGTCATGTTCCCCCGCCGTGCAGAGCAGCCTTTTCACCGTCTCTCTGACCCCGCCATGTCAAGTCTGAGCAGATCTCGGCTGCCACGGCTGCAGCTACCACTGACAGCACGGAGATCACACCCTCTGTGTTTTCTCTGTTGGGGTTTGGGAGCAATGTGTCTAAAAAATGATCAGCTCATATGACCAATCCTGCTGGGTCAAAACATTTGCCTGTGGAACCAGGAAGTTGTGGGACTTTTTTAATATTCTGTGTGTAAGTTTATTCTGTTATGTGACTGACATCCAGCAACAAGTTTTTTTTTTTTGGCATCACCTCGCCATCCTGCTTTTGGTGATCCAGAGTCTGTTGTATTTGAAGTTGTATTCAGCAGTTTTGTGCCTGGGGTTGAACACAGGTCTCCTGAGTGATTATGTTACCCCTCAAAATGCGTTGTATGCTGTGCTTTTCAAAATTTGATGCTAGGGTGTGAAGTGGAGGATGAGGGATTTGGGACTGATTACCTCAGTGCCTCTAAAATCCTTTGCTGTCGTCCTGTGAACAACTCCTCTTTGTGTCACAAAGTAGTGCTATATATCATTTAGGGATATAACGGTCGATAAAAATCAACGCTGTGCTCAATGCGTTGCAGCCGTATCATGATCCAGTTCGTCTTTTTCCACTGAGCAGAAAAAGACGTGCCTGAGAATGTGTTTTACAGCTCCATGTCCAAGTCATTTTTAACATTCAGCTTCAAAAATTTATTTGAAACTGGAGTTATTTGCCCAGCCCACTTCAAAGTGGTGTCTCTGCTGCAAACTGTATATCACATGGAACAAAAGCAGTGATTTAAAATATCACAAAACCAACCAGATGTTGTGGAAAAACTGGAGATATCATCTCAGCTCGGCAGCACAGAACTGCGCTGTTCAACACACGATCAAAACGCATTTTTGATTTACGACGCAACGCCAGCAACTCCTGTGCTCAGCGCTGTTACAAAGCAAGCTACAAAAACGGTGTTCCTTTACATTACAGTATGAGCAAGAGGATTAGCTTCTGGGAGAGTCCTGAAAGCCAGCTGTTAATTTAGTGTGAGCAGCTCAGCACAATACTGAGTCCACCTCGCCGCTCTCAGAGCCGTTCTTATCTTTCTTAGTGAGACCTATAGCACTCAGCTCATGCTGTATCTCAGCATACAGTACTTTGCAATGAGATATCTGTGAAATCCATAGCAGAGGTCTGTGGTTGGGACGATGTAATGTTTTCCCCCTCTGCTCCTCAGCTGAAGAGATTGAGAGTGACAGTTGCGTGGGGGTTGAACTGGCATTGTTCTTTCTCTGCCATCCTCTGCTGGGATGGTCGGCAGCAGGTGCTGCTGTCCGTTGAGTGCAGGGTCACATAGTGGTGTTGTTTTGGGAAAAGGGCCTGCTTTGCTGCCAGGTGGCAGTTGCTGGCAGAGACAGTTATGGCTTTGTGTTTCCTCCAAGAGTTACAGCATCAGCTGCCCCTTTTGCCCCGCTAACCGACGACCCCCCACCCCAAGCTAATGGCCCTCACCCCAGCTCTAACCCCTGCTTCTCCCGGAGTTGGAAGTGCATATGAGCATGTGTGTGTTCGCCCGAGCTCTGGCTGTGTTCGCAGGCCCAGGCCAATCAGACTGGCTAGCACAGATGTGACAGGCTTAGAGGAATGTTAGGAATGCGGAGGCGCTGGAGCGGGCGTGTCCACCCTTGGCCCAGGGCAGAGGGGGACGGGCTAGCTCAGTATCGGCAGACAGTTCAGCTCTGCTCTGCTGGCCGACCGCCGGGCTGACTGGTTGGAGAGCATGGTGAGTGCTGCAAGCCCGCTGGAGATGGCCTGCAGTACTTTTATGGTAATTGCTCTAACCAGGGCCTTCTGGAGGCCAAGTGCTGAAGAGTGTGTGAAAAAACAGGACTTGTTTCTCCTGTCATTATGTGTCTGGGTACTCTAAAGCTGTTAAACCATGGACTTCTTAGACACACAGTCTATTGTGTGTGTTAAAGAAGGCACATCTTGACCAGTTTTTGTTGGTGTAAATTTATGTCAGCAAGTTTCGAAGAGTATAGGTCATTATTCATAATGATACAGCGGTTCAACCTCTCCCTTTGGCCCAATTTTCAGCCACAGAAACCCAGTAAACGTGACTTGGCAAAGAAAAGAAGTGAGAAAGACTGATGGACTGATTTCCCCTCGAGACAACATAATAATCCTTTTTGCACTTCTCGTACACCAAAGATGATCTTTTGCTTGATCCCAGCTGTGCTTTGCGGAAAAGGCAGCGCTTGTTAAATCTCCTGCACGGCACTGAATGTAAAGAGGACCATGACAGCCCAGAATAGAAGCCTGCTCTCTGCACAACCTGTTTGTGTAGAATGTCGAGAGTAGATGTTATGTCATGAAAAACATGGTTCTGTTTTCTAAGCAATCTGTAATTAGGCTACAGGGCCACATGAGCAGACAGTAAGGAGGTGTGAAATGAGCTCATGAAAACTTTAGGGTAAAACAAGCAAATCAACCGTCTAATATCTGGCTCAGTTTGCATAAGACTTAAAATTTTAGAATATGGTTTCCTGTAGGAAACAGAGGTGTTGTTGTGACCTGTGACCTGTGACAGAAGTGTGTTTGCCCTGACTCTGAGGAGCTCTGGGAAAGGTCACACCGTAGTTCTTTTGACATAAGATGTGTATTTAAGGTATGACAAGAGTGCCACCTTTTGTCCAATGGAGGGTATTGTAATGCACAGTTGTCACATCTTCTGTCATGTAAATATCCTTGTTTTTGTTTATCGCCTTGCTTTCTGCTTATTATTACAGGTCGCAATGAATTGATAGCAAGGTACATCAAGCTGAGGACAGGCAAAACCCGCACAAGAAAACAGGTAAACCAGCTTTAATGATTTATTAGATAAGAATAACCATGCATGAGTTTGGCTTTAGTTACTGACAGTACAAGACATAACAAACTGTTCATTACAGCAACCACTGTTTATAAAAGGATTCATTGAGCCTAACATTGTGTTTAATAACAATTAAGTTTATTGTAAATTATTTAAATCACAATACTGGTTTTATTATCCTGTATATATTTCTTATTGTCAACAAATCCCATGAAAAGGTCAAAACCGACAATGTAATAGTCGGTCTTTCAATAGCTTTCAGTGTCTCTCACCCACAAAGCCATTTTTTTTTCCAACTCAATATATATATATCTTTAAAAGTGGGTCACAAATTTATAGTTTCATTTTTTGAAAGGACAAAGAAGTTTCCTAAAATGGGCGGGCACTGTGGTTTTTATTAAACAGCTGGGGATTAACACATATTTCATGGTCTAGTGAGTTTGTACAACAGCAAGCTGGTGAATGAGGCATTTACTCAAACATAAACTACGACGCTCATCTTCAATGCAATGACAAACATGTCACCCACTGCAACAGTGTGGCTCCTTGATCTATTTTAAATAGTTTTTGACAGCAGCGGAGGTCTATGGGGAATAAACTATATCACACTACAGCTATGTTAGCAGCATCAATTCATTGATGGTTTTGGTCATTCATTGGTAATTAGAGACAAACAGAATATCACCAGTGTTATCCTTTAACATTTATTGTTTGCATGAATTATTCAAAGCTCATTGTGAATGTTATCAGTTAATATGTGTGTGCGTACATGTTCTCACTTGCATGTTTGTGTGTGTTCATCTGAGTGCATGTTGTTGTTTATGCTCAAAAACTGTTTCAAACCCCTTTAGGTGTCTAGTCACATACAGGTGTTAGCACGGAAGAAAGTTCGTGAATACCAGGCGGGTATAAAGGTAGGTGCTGCAAACCTGCCTCTCGGCAACACTGACTGGGCGTCTCTTTCCTCTTTGGTTACGGCTTCTCTCCTTCTTCCCTTGTCTTTTCTCTCCCTGTCTCCTTTTCCTCTTCCCTCCTCTTGGCTATTCTTCTGTGCAGGTTTCTAGCCACTTGCAGGTTCTCGCCCGGAGAAAATCTCGCGAGATCCAGTCAAAGCTAAAGGTATGCGCTTCACCGCGGGCTCGGCGGGGCTGGTAAAGGCTTGGCTTCGCACTAACCTGCTAATTTGTGCACATTATTATCAGTCCTTGCTTTGATGCAAAGCCAGTTCCCACTAGATAAGTGGACGCAAGCTTGGCAAGTAAAATACATTTTTGAACGATGAATCGAATAGTATGAAATAGTCGTGAGGAGTTAACTCTCTGATAGACCCGAAGGAACCACAGTCCTGCTTCTGTGCCATGCATGCAGTGCACAAACAAACAAAGCTTTTCAACTTCTGTATGTCAGAGCTGCATGAACTGTAAGGCTAATCTCTTCACCCAGTAGTCACTGACTCTAAAGCTTTTTTTTTATTAAGGAGGATACACAAGCTGTTATGAGCCCAGTTAACAGTCATTTAGCTGCATGTTGCTCCAGTCCTGTATCTGCCAGCCATGCTTCTGCAGCATACTGTACTTCTCTGAGACTTCTTCTTTCCCTAAAACTCTCTCTACTTTGATGCCTTTAGTTCCTTTAATGTGTCTGTTTGTGATGTGTTTTGTAAAACCGATCAGTCAAAAAACATTCATCTTTGACCGTTGTCATCATATGAATCCTTTTGACTCGTCTTGTAGTTGATTTTTGCATATTCACATATACATAACGCAGACACTTGTAAATGCTGGAGACATTGCAGCATTCCGAAGCGCTAACTTCAGTTAAATTAAACCCTTTATTCAGACTAATCCTCCAGTGGACACCGGCATCCACATTTTGTCTTAAATGAAACTGTAAAAGATAAATTAGTCATTGTTTCAGTGATGTTATATATAGTTCAGTTAACCTGTGAGGAAACAGATGCATCACCCTCCTTAGTTCCTCAATAACATACATGAGGAAGAATCAGCTGGTGTATCCAGTGATACGTGTTTGTGAGCTTTCCATAAATGCCAAGTGTTTGTATAAGACAGACTGTTCATTGTGAGCCATAACCTTCCACCCGTCCCTGTTGTTTATCCTGGTCAGTGAAGTCACAGGACTTATGAAGCAAAGCTGCCATATGATCTTTTTTTTTCACATTCACGTCATTTTGTATGCTGTCAAAAATGTTGTGTTTCCAAAATATTTGGAAATTGACATTTGACATTTTCTTCATTTGGTCATTTTTGGACGTCAGCATATCTGAACTGTACCTTACACTTGATTGGCACTTTGCATCTTCCATAATTTGTTAAATGTGATGCTCTCAACATGGAACTACAGGCAGCATAATAATGGCTTAAAATCAGGCTTGTAATATGCTGTGTGGTGACTTCTGTCCTCTTTGCTTGAGGAGATTAATCATGTTTTCTTTCATTCTTTCCATTATTACTTTTTTGCACATACAGCAATCTGTATTTTGTCTCCTTCACACAACATGACATATTTGAGTTAACACATCTTTTGTTGCCAAATTATTTTGAGGGATAAGATCACTCTCGTGTGTACTTCTTAAACCCATTCACAAAAATCTTACATATTTCGACTGTTTCCTCAACACGTCCACTCATTTGGCCTTTTTATGCTTTGTGAGTTTACCTCTGTTGCTTTGGACCAATGAACTTTACGCCTGGTCCAATTTTTCAATAACAAACAAGTCTCCGAGCCACTGTTAAAGATCAGATGGCTGACAAAGAGTAACTCCGTCCAGCTGAACAAACATGACGTAAAAGTGTGGGTGCTAAAATGGCTCCACACTGTAGTACCAGCTGTACATTTGGCGTAATGCACTGAAGGCTTGTGCTGCAATAATCCTCCAAGGATTAAACTTTTTACTATTAGCGTCACGCTTCTCCTCTGTTGGTCTTCTAGTGAAGGAAATGCGATGTTCCCTAGTAATACAGTCGTCGGCAGTCTTCAAACACGATTTCAGTTAATTACTGGCTGTTATTATAAGCTTTTACTGCTGTCTGATGAAATAGAAATGAACAAAATAAGAATGTACATTACAATATAGGTAATATATAGGTAATATAAGTTTTAGTAAATGGTTATACCCAATAGTTTTCTAAATGTTGTCATAGTTTAGTTTTGAAGCTCTTCCTCATACCACAGTGTCTGCTGACCCTTGTCACCTCTGAACCAGGGCAAACTGTCAGTCATGGTGTGTTTAGGAACACATTGAATTTATTGGAATTTATGGAATTTAAGTTATTGACCAACGTGTCCAGAGTATATGAACAAAAGAGGCAAACCTGGACTGAAATGCGCAGTCAAATACTATGTCAACCAAAACTCTTACTTAACACATCATTTAGAGCTTGCACAGTACTAATGGTTTCTCTCTT
This sequence comes from Chaetodon trifascialis, assembly GCF_039877785.1. Lineage (NCBI taxonomy): Eukaryota > Metazoa > Chordata > Actinopteri > Chaetodontiformes > Chaetodontidae > Chaetodon > Chaetodon trifascialis. Next base: position 8,047,998 of record NC_092058.1, on the reverse strand, counting down.
TTTTGATTCAGGCGATGAATTTGGTAAGTGAATCTGACTTGTGCAATACGCTTCCCTCCCCGCCTTTGTTTAGCAGCACCAGTGCACTGTCCCCTTGCTATGGCCCTCTGCTGGCATGGCGTCCCATCCCATTGCTGTCCTGCTATGAAGCAATGCTTAAGAAGCAGCCAGGCCTTGAACACAATAGCGCTACGCATCCTGCCTGATGTAGTGAACTCCCCTCAGCCTCTGCCAAAAGCCAAAGTCTTGCTTGCTTTGCATAAGGTGTCGCTCTTTGATTCGGGGTCTCGCTTCTGAGGCATCTTTCCTTTAATTGCAAAGTCCTAGCTTGAGTCGCTTAAGTGCATTCTTTTGCAAACATGAAAAAAATAGCATGAGGATGCATTTTAAATTTTGTTTGGTATATTAAAATGAAAGCTTTGACGTGTTTCAAAGTCATAAAATATGTGTCATGCGCCATGGACATGAATTGGTTGGCTTTGTGTATCTTTTGCTACCTATTTCGCTTACGTCGGACCACTTTCATCTGCATACCAAAACTTGAATTTGCAACATGAATGCAAACCTGCATTCCAAACCAATGCACTTTCTATCTTCTCCTTTCCTGTGGTGATCTCGATAACACACTGACATTCAATTTGTCTTGTGAGCCGAGCTTAAATCCCAACGCTGGAGCAACTCTGCCTCGTCTTCTCTGCTCTTCTCTTTGCTTGAGTCTGTCAAGCTGCTCTTTCAGAAGCTATTTTCTTTATTAGTTTCATGAATAATAACCATTACCATTTAATAGGTGCCTTTATTGAATCATATCAAGCTTAGCACAATTTTGAAAAACTCTCCTCAAGATTCTTAAATATATTAATGATAGAATTCAGATGTTGTTTTCATAATTTATCAAACAGCTACAAATAAATGGAATGTAGTGTGGAAGGCTTTATATTGCGCTGCGCTTGCAGTGGTAGATACTCTTTAGGTTAGGGTGCCACCTTCTGGCTGACTTCCGTCATTCTGTTTCAATCTGCAGGATCAAGCATCTAAAGACAAAGCCTTGCAGAACATGGCAGCACTGTCGTCTGCACAGATCGTCTCCCCGAGTATGATCAAGAATCATCTTCCACCACTGCCTCCTTCCCCCTACCAACCAGCCAGAGTGAGCCCACCACTCATTTTCTATTACTTACGGCACATTAACACTGATTTCAGCAATGAAATTGACATTAGCTGAAGAAAATGTATGAATACTGTAAAAGCACTTTAACAGTGTTTTCTCACTCTCCAGTTCTGGCCTGCTATCCCAGGACAGCCTGGACCCTCTCAGGAGTAAGTAGACCGCTCTACTGAACCCACAAGATGTTTGTGGTGTGACATCACACTGAAGAGAGAGATTAGTGCTAGAGAGGAGTAAATACATGAATGAGTGACTGAGGGGGTTAGGTCTAATGTGAGGTGGGTATTGCAGGGCTTGTTTAACGGATCACGTTTTTGCACACCAGGCTGGTTCTAGATCTCAACCCGGGAAGGACTCCTGGGTTTGGCCGCACCAGCCATGCGTAAGTTCCCCCTAGCCGAGGTCCAACTCTGAGCACAAAGCAGCACTAACTCCTCTTCTACACTGTATTGTACTGTATGTTTCCTGCACTGATAAACCACCACCGGGCAAATTAACTGCTTCAAATTTGATAGATGGCAAAAGTAAAAGAGAACATAAATCCTCATTGACTTTTGCTCACTGAAAGTGCTTAAATTTATAAACGTTTCAATCAACTTCCTCAGATTTGTCAGTAAAAGCATAATTAACTGATGCTGTTTCGCATCGTTAAGAAGCAATGAAGCAGGTGGACTTACGCCTAGCTGGTGCAACAACACATGCTTACACTTTGACACTAACATCAGAACACTGATCAGAAATACAAATATAGTAGGACCCATGTGCCACAAACACCTGATACTGACCCTGTGTAACGTTGTGTGACCGAACCATTCATTGTCTTTCAGTATCAAACCTTTTGCACAGCCCCCATACTCAGGCCTATCAGGTCCTGTACCACAGTCCATAACAAGTAAGTATGGGCAAAAAAATCCGTGGGAAGTTATCTGAAATGGCCAGAAATGGCAAAATTTGCTAAATGTTTGTGTGTGTGTGCCATCCAGGTTATGAGCCTTTGGCGCCTCCTCCTGCACCAACTGCGACTGCAGTGCCAGTGTGGCAGGACCGGACCATCGCCTCCTCTAAGCTGCGGATGCTGGAGTACTCTGCCTTCATGGAGGTCCAGAGAGACCCAGACAACGTGAGTGGAAAATTTACAGACATGGATGGATTGCTGAACAGTCCTAGCAGGCATAGTCCCAGGGCCCAGAGGGGTTGGGGGGCGCAGGGCTAGAGGGCCACAAGATTTCCTGTTGGAAAGTCACAGAGCTCATTTAAAAGCAGGGATGTCCTGATAACGTTTTTCACTCTTTTTGCCTTTTTAATGTTGAGTATGTGCCAATAAATCCAATCCAATATTCGGCCGACAGTAACATTTCATTAAAATAAAGTAAAATTGAAAAAGAAAGTTTAATTTAACAGCAGAATAGCTCTGCTAAACAAAACCAGCATCTCAGGCGTTCTTTGATTGGATTATATTATTATTACTGAGCACAAGTCTATTCATGAGCACATCAGAGGCCTATTGTCTCATAAGCCATCCATGCATAATGCAACAAAACATGCAATTTGGAGGATGGACAGCACCTCTGACTACGTGTGGATGGCCCTGAGGTGGTAAAACTAGCTGGTACCAAATATACAACAAAGGCAAAGACCAGCAGAATATTTAAGATGTTTTCAGCTCCGACATGAGCTGCTAACAGGAACCTAATGCTCTCTTCTTTCATTTTTCTCAAAAGTGGGCAGCATGTCATATTGAAGCAGGGTATTGAAGTAGATAATAGAGCAGGTGATGTATTTTAGAAGAATTGCAGGGAGGCCTGAAGGGAAGGGTTTGGGTTTTTTGATTGTAGTCTTTCAAAATTGAGCTTACTCTTGCTGGTTTCTCCAGCATGACCAACTCTGGCTTTTGCAACTGAGGTTAACCCTCCTCTGTCTCTTCTGTCTCTGTCCACTACAGTACAGCAAACACCTGTTTGTCCACATTGGACAGACTAACCCCTCTTACAGCGACCCGCTCCTCGAGGCTGTGGACATCCGGCAGATCTACGACAAGTTCCCTGAGAAGAAGGGCGGCCTCAAAGAGCTTTACGAGAAAGGCCCTCAGAATGCCTTCTTCCTCGTTAAATTCTGGGTGGGTTGGTTTTTTATCATATTAGCATCTAACAGTTCTTAGATTGTGCAAATATTTGTCTTTCACTTTGTGTTGATTATGCGCAACATTATCACAATACTGGAAAATGAACCCTTATTATTGTACAACCTTTCAGCTCAGTGGGAGGCAAAAACAATGCCCACAAACAAAATCCCATTACATTACTAATGCTGTTTCTAGACGTTACTTCGTTGTGTTCTGGTAGGCATACGTCAACATTTTCAACACATATTAAGAACATTGCAGATATTTTTAAGTGCAACCTCACAGTTCATGTGTTATGAGGAAATGAAGGTATGTCCAAGTAAGCAGTGATCATCGCTAATGTGATTAAATGTATGCACCTTGCAGGCGGACCTGAACAGCAGCGGCATGCAGGACGGCCCTGGTTCTTTCTATGGTGTCAGCAGCCAGTACAGCAGCCTTGAGAACATGACGATCACTGTTTCAACCAAAGTCTGCTCGTTTGGCAAGCAGGTCGTTGAGAAAGTAGAGGTAAGAGCGTGCGCTGATTCTGTTTCCTCTTCTCAAACAAACAATACCCAGTCTCTCGTTTTCATCTTAATACCTGGTGTTTTCAACTCTGTGCAGACAGAGTACGCCCGTCTGGAGGGAGGAAAGTGCGTTTACAGGATCCACCGCTCTCCTATGTGCGAGTACATGATCAACTTTATCCACAAACTCAAACACTTGCCTGAAAAATACATGATGAACAGTGTTCTTGAAAACTTCACTATCCTACAGGTAATATACACTTCATCTGATCAATAAATATGTGTAAATGAAAGTTAGACATTTAGGGAAATGTATAGAATATATGGCTTTCTTGCTGAGAGTTAGATGAGATGATACTACTTCATATCTGTAAGCAAATTATGAAACTGCAGCAGCTGATTAGCTTCATTTAGCTTAGCACAAAGACTAGAAACAGGGAAACAGCTAGCTTGGCAAATATTTCCCCTTAAAACTGCAGTGTCTCATTTTTACACTAGTTTTTGTCCAGATTAAACAAACTGGATGTAATTTCTTAATTCGTGGGCTTTAGAGTTGCTAGGCTAGGCTAGCTGTTTCCCCCCGTTTCCACTCTGTATGCTACGCTAACTGGTAGCTTCACATTTAACCTACAGACACGAGAGCTGTATCAATCTTCTCATCTAACCCTCAGCAAGAAAGCCAAAAAGAGAGATTTCCCTAAAGCTTTAATAAACGTAGAAATTATCAACTGATGTCATTGCTGATATTTCCCACGTGACCTTTTCCCCTTTGGCCCTCAGGTGGTGACGAACCGCGACACCCAGGAGACCTTGCTCTGTATAGCGTTTGTTTTTGAGGTTTCCACAAGTGAACATGGAGCTCAGTATCATGTCTACAGACTTGTTAAAGACTAACAGCTCTTCAGGGAGGTTTTGGAAAAGCCAGACACAAGCGTGACACAATCTCTCTTCGACCAGCTCAACCATCCAGGAAAAACTTAAAAAAAAAAACAAACAAACATTCATACGATCCTAGACCGAACTAACATGGACACTTATGCTTTAAAAAAAAAGTCTCGTTCGCAAGGAAGAAAAGAAAGAGTGAATCTCAACGTGCCGACACACAAAGAAATTTTGAAGAATTACGCATTTTTCGAACAACTAGCTATCTTCCATGTGTTTAAACATGCTTTAGATGAAGTGGGTCACTTTCCCGAGGTAATTGATGGAGCTTGACATGTTTTATTGAGGGAACGAGAATGTGTATAGGGTTGGAAAGACTCTCATAGTATCCAAGGGAACACACTCTGAGCAATAAGAGAAGTGTATATAAGATTGATAAAGTAGAGAGAACAGGACCACGGAAGGGGAAAACCAGAGCCAAGTGGTGTTGTTGCAGTAGGTTTTTTTAGGAAAGCAAGTGCCTTTTCTCCAAAGATAATATCATTGCCTGCCACTTTGGATTACCTTTTTTTACTACCTCTTGTTTTTGAACAAACAGAAAATAGTCAGACAGGTGTATTTTGTCAAAAAGAAATTGGAAAGAAACCTCTCATCGTCTGATGAGGCAGTTTTTGTATTTTCCGGCACACAGAGGAATGGGACGGGATAACTAATTCTCATGTAGCCTGTCGTTTTACATACAAAATCGTCCCAAGTTTTACAGTCCAAGTGTGGAGGGAGAAGGTTTGTTGTGTTACCGTACTATTTAGGTTCTGCTTTTTTTTTTCTTGTTTTATTACACAATTTAAAAATCAGGTCTTACAAGCATCTATCTATAACTGACTTGTGACACTAGGGATGCTTTGTACCATTGCTAGCCTGAATTAAAGCCAGGGCTTTGCCATCCTTATGAGCTCCCCTGTTATTTCTCTCTGTTTGAAGACGTGTGCTTGGTTGCACTTAAAAGATCAAGAAGGGGGATGAAGAAACAGCAGTGCTTATTTTTCTGCCTTGAGTTATGTAGCCTAATTGAAATGAATTGTTTCTGTACTGTGAGTCAGCGGATGCTAAAGGAATATGTGTTACATAGGAGTATTTTGGGGGGTACTTTATGTTCATATTTGTGATCAAGTAACTCAGCACAGAGACCATGGTTTAAGCGGAGAGAAGTTAATCACTGTTTCTTTTGTTTAAAAAAGAGATTGTATGCTGTGAAGTCAGTTCATTTGCTTCACCCTTCTCTGTGTAATGTGTGGAGAAGCCACATCCATTGATAAAAGTTCAGTTTTTATATTAAAGACAGTTTTTTACTGACAGTACACATGAAATAATTTTGAAATCAAACTAAATAATTGTCTTGAATGAGAGCTATTGTCTCTGTGCTGTGGAGTATGACCATTGATTGTTATTTATGGGGGTGGAAAAGAGATAGTGGGAGGGCGGGGGTGGGGGGCTTACTGGAGATGTATTGATCAGTTTCCATTGTGATGGAGATGTTACAAGTATTGCAGGACTCATATTAGAGACAGCAGACCTGTCATCCTATGCATCCTGCTGGACAAGTGTCTACTCTGTGTGGTTCACTGGACAATTGTGCTATAAAAGTTCAAATTTAAGACATTGTACGGTGGAATAATTGCACCTGGCTTTGAATGTCGTATTTCACAAGCTAGATACAATAACACTCCTCCTCTAGCAGGTTTCTCAGTTTATCTTTTATACAGACATTTTTTGCCATTATCAAGATTAATGTTTTGATTCTGTTGTCTTTTGACTTTCAGTGTTTGCCATATGCTTCACTGAAAATAATGTGTGATTGTGCTGATATTGATAATTAATAATGAGATATCTAATGTATCATATTCTGAATGGTGTGGGCAGTTTTGTTTTTTTTTGTTGTTGTTGTTGTTTTTTTGGTTTAAGGTGGTTTACGTTGTCTTTGTTACCATTGTGCATTGCAATTTTATACTTCAAAGTAGAGGTTGGACTATGTAATCAAACAAGTGTATCTAACAATAAAAGACGCATGGTGCCTTTGGGGCCATTTTTCCCCAGAAAACTTATTAAACATATTTGTAAAGTTGTTTTGTCCATGATGGTTCTTTTCATATGAATATGAATATGCTATATGATCTTGAGCTGGAGCTTCTTTTTTAGCTATTTTATTGAATAAAAAGTGCAGCTTAGCTTTTATTGCATGGCTCCTGTGTGCTCCTAACATCCGGAACACCTCACCTGACATCGTGGACTTTTTACTCTCTTTCATGGAGTTGATCCTCTGAAGGGTCAGAGATCGTGATACATTGAAATCAACATATTGTAGCCTATGTGAAAAAGTATGAAGCACTTTATAACCTGTACTCACGTGAGTGCAATTTTGAAGTACTTGTATTTTGCTTGAGTTTTTCCTTTTTCTGTTACTCTCTACTTCACTACATTTCAGAGGGAAATGGGATGCTTTTTACATTTATCTGACAAATATGGTGTAGTTAATGGTTTGACTTACTTCTCAGATTCCATTTTTGCATAAAACGTGTCATCGCTAAATTCCCAACCTTTTTTTGCTTGTGACCCCTTGCAACAAGGCAATGTCTAGTTCGGGCCTCTATATTTCTATCAAAGAGTGATTCTCAAAACACGAGCCAAAATAAATAAAATTCACATTTGTGTGGTAGGGGTTTGTCCTCTTTTCTACCTCTTTAATCATCTCAGGACCCCCCAGATTTATCTTGTGGCCCTTTGATGATGGCTGTCCCCAAGATTTGGAACCACTGCACTTAACTACTTAAAAGCTAAAATGCTATTTACAGTGCATATGGTAAGTTTTCAGACCCTTGCATTTCAACAAGACAACAACCTGGACCATTTAAGAAAACACAGGAGTGGCTTTGGGAAACTCTTGCCCAGCCAGAGTCCAGACCTGAACACAACAGAGCATGGAAAGATCCGAAATGGCTGTGTGCTGACACTCCCTTTCCAACCCACTTAAGCTTGAACAATTCATTGATGAAGGACGGGAGAAACTTGAAAAGAAAGGTGTGACAAGCTTGTAAAATCATTGCTGACAAAGGATCTGAACACTTATTTAAATAGTCTATTTCAGTTTTCTATTTTCAATACTTTTCCAAAAACCTTTTCCTTACTCACTGTGGAGTAATGTAGATTGACAAGGGGAAAAACATGAATCCATTTAAGATTAACAAAATGTGGAAAACTTGAAAGGGTCTGAAAACTTTGCTTATGCACTGTATAGAATGATGATGGAATTTTTCATATATCAATAATAGGGGTCATTTTTCTGCATAATGAGTTTTCTTACTTTTGATTCTCTACATTTAGCTGACAATAATTGTGTTTTTTTTTATTATTTATTTATTTTTTGCTTGTTTATATTTATATTTTGCTTAGATATGACTTTCAGTGAATGACTTCACTTAAATTGTGACGGACCACTGCTGCCTGTGCCAAGAATTGTGCTCAAAGAACCCCAACTCCCAGAATTACTCGCGACTGAGGCTGCATCAAGCCGGAAACGAGTGTCAAGTTAACTAGACTGACAACGGATGTTCGGGAAAGTCTCCAAATTAAAGTTTCGTACAAAAAGAAGTGGTTGTTTATTTAAAATCGAGTTTTTGCAATTACCTCAATGTTGCTACTCGCCACATTAAACACGTGTTCTACATATATGTCCCTGACTCTGAAATACGGACGTAATTAAAATTCAGGTTTTACTTTGACGGAAATCTACAACCGGAGATCATAACAACCATTTTTACCCCATTTGACTGTACGCCGGCAGGAAAAGCACGGAGCAATGGAAGTGGCCAAACGCCGCTAAGTTACTGTTGTTCGTTGTCTGAGATGCCGACCAACCGACGATGTATAGCCTCGTTAATAATGAACTAATTTTGCAACAGTAATAAGCTAACACGCTAACAGGAAGTGTTTTAGTTCCAGGGCCAAAACGGACACTACAAATTTAACTGCTCATCAAACGGTCCCGTTATCAGCATCTTACGTCAACAGGTTCGTGAGGTGAGTTAATTTAACGGAACCAAGGTGAAAACTACTATTAATGAACAGATTATTCAGGTAACGAGCCAACAGAGGCAGCTTCACAGTTGCAGAGACCAGACAAAATGGCCAGCTAGAGTTATTTGACAGCTGTTGACACCATCTAAGCGGTTACCTGCTGCGATTAACGTTCCCATATTATAACCTGAGCTAAACCAGTGAATAATGAAGCTGACTGCGCTCCAGCAGTTTCGTCAAAATCTCTTAAACAAAGCGTCCAGAGGGCGAACAAGTGCAGCTGTCGACGCATTTACGTTAGCTAAAACTTTATCCACCTTGTTTACCAGCTAACGTTCCTCTACATCTGCATTTCTTGCCCGAACGACGTCAATAAAACGACATTTTGGCTCAAGTGTGGCTCAATCTGGAGTGTTTCGATGTCTTAAGGTGACAAGAAATCACCACATTTTTTTAATTTTGGGGGGGGTGAAAGCCCACTCGCTGTTACCTGGCTGCACCATCTATGCCTCCATCAACTATCCATCCATTTTGGATACACGCACACATGCATTGTACAAGTTCATGTTAGTCTCAGATTTGCATCGAGCTTGTTTATTGATGCTGTTTTCTTTCTCTGAGTCGAGACACAATGAATGATCAGTGTTGCCTTTTCACTGCTGCTTCCTCTTTCTCTCCCCGGACAGAGCAAAGCCATGTCAGCACTCTGTTCAGGGCTGCTGTGCTGTTTCACTCCCTGGGAAAAGACTGAATGTCATCGCCTCTTTACTTTGTCCTTATTTAAAAAAAAATGAAATAAATCAACCACATTTTCCCCACAGCATGCAGGATCAGCTCAGCTATCACACATTAGTAAAAGTTCCTGCTTGATTCTTATTGTCAGACATGAGTACACCTTTACAGAGTTCATTATTTAAGTATTCAGAGTCTGTTAATATCTAACAGAGTATTCCACGGGATCAATTAGATCAATTAAGTGTGTTTATAACATCTCAGCTGTAAATGATGAAAATATGCTGAATCCTTCAGAGAATTTAAAGCCCAGAACGTGAGCTATGTTCTGGATGCAAGCTGCTTGGTTTGCACTTTTGGCGCTTACTGTGCAGTTTTCTATGTTTATTCTTTTCCTACTTTTCTGACACTCGTGATCATGTGGCTTTTCAGTTTAAGTTTTTATTCTATGTATTGAATACATGTGTGCATCTGGCCTTGGTTTCCAAGTTCCAGTTGTCCAACTCTCTAATTGCTTTTCATTGCTGAGCCACTCCCACTTTATGACATTGTAAATGAGCACACGCTGGAAGGTTTTGCGCACCCAGACGTTACACCCAGTGTGTATTTGGGACTGGATATCAACGATAGTCTAACAGTCACTTTCGTGTGTGTTATCAGGAGCCGTCCCAGTCATCTCACCTGATCCGACACTCCATCATCACATCTCCTGATCCGCTGATCTGCCGGCATGGCTCACTCAGACTCTGTCAGCGTCCGGGTCTTCTCTCTGAACTGCTGGTCAGTGCGCTTAATGTTTCTCTCACTTTACGTCTTGATACGTGTTGGAAAACACATGCAAACGCACATTGTCCATGCATTGTCTTTTTTCCAGGGGGATCCACTATCTTAGCAAGCAGTGTGCGCAGCGCTATGCCATGATTGGAGAAATGTTGTGCAAGGAGGAGCATGATATTGTGTTACTGCAAGAGGTTGGTGGAAGCCATCTTACAATGTGATGAAGTTGCAGTCACTCATCTGATTGACTCTTTCAGCTCATATGTTTAGTTAAATTTGATATATTCTGCCATGAAGATCTTTTTTTAAGCGCATATGGACAATATTAATTGCGCAAACATGCCTGTGTTCTACTTTTCAAGTGACGTATAGATTTATTTTTCAGGTTTGGAGTGAGAAAGACTATCTCTTCTTGAAACAGAAACTTGCCTGTTGTCATCCTCACTCTCATTACTTCAAAAGGTAATGCTTTCACTCTCATCACAAGGTTGCCGTGCAGTCGTTTCTGAACCTGTTACCTCCCCAATCTGTGATTAAAATTCATGAGTAAGTTGTCATATCTTCAAACGGCTCCTGAAGTGCCTTAATGTCAGAAAAATATGCTTTCATGGCATCGATCCATCTGCAAAATTGAACTGAAGCTCAGGCCTTACCTATAAGGATTAACCTCTGAGGCTTAATTCTGTCTTGACCTCCATACCAAGGCACAAGACTGAGATTAATCAAAGCTTTTACCTCTATAATCCCCTTTGCAGCTCACAAAAATGGCAACTTTAGTAGATCAGTTCTCACATCTGCGACAGATAACACAGGGATGTGAGTTATTTCATTAAACCATAATCACGTGATGCTGACACTGCTGTTCATTGTGTCGCGTACGACTTGTGTTCACGTCTGACTTTTCCCCTCTTTCTGCAGTGGAGTCATAGGCAGTGGACTGGCCATTTTCTCCAAACACAGAATCCATGACACATTTCTTTACCGCTACTCTCTGAATGGTTATCCATACATGGTAAGTCCGGAGAGCAAGCAGTGTTTTGCACTGTATACAGCTATGACGTGATGAAAGCAAACAGTAATCAATAAATGGTTGATAATCACATTATTTGAGAGCTTTCCCACAACTTTATTGAAGAGATGCATGATGCAATAACACATAAATGATGTGATTCAAATGAAGAACGAGTGAACAGATGAAAATAAAGGGCACAGAATGAAAACAATGTAAGACAATGCAGTTCTAAAATCATGTGATTTTAATAGAGCTTTAAACAAACATAAAGAGCCAGCTTGCCCAGTTTCTTCCAGCGAGTTGTTCCAGAGTTGAGAGGCAGTGACTGCGGAGGCCAGATCTCCTCTGGTTTTTATTCTTGACCTGGGAATTATTAATAGAGACCTATCAGCAGGTCTCAGGCTGCACGGAGGCTCTTGTATAGTCAGCGAGTCAGGACTATGATCAGGAGCCGGTCCCATACACGCCTCAGCCTCAGAGTGAATATGTGATACTTCAAAAGTTACAACCTTTCTTTGTTCAACAGCATTCCTCCTTTCCTCTCAGCTCTTTGTATTTTTTCCCACACTTAGGCTCACCATGGAGACTGGTTTGGAGGCAAAGCTGTGGGGATGGCCATCTTAAGCATTGGCAGCCTGACTGCGAACGTCTATGTTACTCATGTAAGGTTTGCTAGCAGCAGCTCTCAGCCCTATCAATATGTTATATACAGTTATTGATCAACGTGCCTTCGTCCCTGTGTATTCATTTTAGCTGCATGCAGAGTACTGCAGAGACAAGGATTCGTATCTACCTCACAGAGTGGTTCAGGCGTGGGAGCTGCAGCAGTTCGTTCGGTACTGTGCCTTTGCTTGTTTATTCTGGGCATACAGTAACTATGAAAGTCTCTTTAAATGCAGAAGTGAAGTTTCATCTTGATGTTGTGTTTTTCTATGCCTGTTAGCCACACCTCTGCTGCAGCAGATGTGGTGATTTTAGGTGGTGACCTCAACATGCACCCTCAGGACCTTGGGAACAGACTATTGAAGGCTTCCACTGGACTCAGAGATTCTTATCTAGAGAGTGCTAAATTTGATGTAGGTATTGATTAGAGTCCTTGTTAAGGTTGATGGTGAAACATGGTGCACCCTGACAGTGATCTACAACAGCACAGATGGCTCTCAGTCAGACAGATTTAACACAAGTCCCCGATTTAATCGTATTCTTTTTCATTTATGTACATGTAAAGGCAGGACAACCATGCCTTAGCAGTGTGGTATTATCATCCACGGCACTTGAAAACCTCTTGCATAAACAACTTCAGTAAGCACACTCTGTTAGGAGGCCGTTCTGCAAAACTATACATTATCCAGCAGTGTCATTGTGGCTTCATATCTCAAGAGTTACTGTCTTGATCCTTGAGATATGTTGAAATGTGTTCCGTCATCATAACTGACAAAAATATTGGCCAAGACATGAAGAGAAGAGCCAGCTTGTTAAGAAAACTTGTTCTGGGCTTCTTTATTAACAAAGATAAATGTTTGTTTTTCTGTTGCAGGGGTGTGAGGATGGTATAACTCTGATCGCTGACAACCCTTTTATCAGTAAAAAGACGCTCATTCCCTTTGAGAAGGGAATTCGAATTGACTACATCCTGTTCAAGGTGGGAGAAAGCTTTGTGTTGTCACACCTGCTCAATTTTTATCCTTTCATTTGAGCAAAATGTTGGCGTCACCATATGAATTTCCCTGTTTTTAATTCCCAGGGTTCTTCCAAGGCGGACATTTACTGTGATTTCATGTCCACCTCAAAAGGCTCCGTCCCCGACCATCCGTTCCCCTACTCCGACCATGAAACTCTGACGGCTAAACTGAGGCTGGAGGCACACGCTCCTGCTGAGACTGAAAGTGACAGGACCTCAAAGAATCAGGACTCCGCTGCAGGTATTTGTACTCACCGTGCTAACATGGCAGCTCTGATGATGCCCGTGTTAGCTGCTGGGTGTCCAGACTGAAATATCATGTAATTGTAAATGGATAGACACGAAATTTTCTACAGACATTTGTGATTCCCAGAGGATGAATATCCACTGACTTTTGTGATTTCCTGGCTTTTCATCCAGCACCATCATGAGATCAAAATGTGAATAGCACATGTGAATAGAAGAAGAAGAAACCGTACTTTATTTATCACAACACTACATGCACACACCATGAAATTAATTCTCTGCATTTGACCCATCTTGGTCCATCGTTCCTCCGCCGCAGACCAGGAGCGGTGGGCTGCCAGCCGAAGCGGTGCCCGGGGACCCATCCTTTTTTCGTCACCATTGGTCAGGTGGTGATCTTCTTGCATGTTTTTAGTGGGGGTATATTTTATGGAGGATACCCCAGGTGAACACGGGGAGAACATGCAAACTCCACACAGAAAGGCCCCCTTTTTCTTCAAGCAGGCACTGAAGGCATGGTGGAGGACACGCCACCAGCGCCCACAGCGGGATTCGAACCAGGACCTTCTAGCTGTGAGGCAACGGTGTTACCACTTGTTCCACCGTGCCCCCCATAGCTATACTTCATGTTAATGTTAGCATGCCAACACACCAAGCTGAAATGGTACACATGGTAAACATTAGCATGTTAGCATGCTGATGTTAGCATTTAGCTCAAAGCACTGCAATGCCTAAAACACCATTCAAACTGGATTTGTTTCTCTTGGGGAGGTGGGTTGATTTCACCATTACCTGTGCTGGTCAGTGATTTTTCAACCCCCCACCCCCACCCCCACCCCAGAAACAGTTGCAACCAGTATTACCTCCTTGCTTAACCTTGCTGGTCTTCCTGTCATTTATATCCTGTCCAGACTGATGTCCTTGTATTTTTAAGTGGATTCCTCTACGTTTTTTTCATCAGCTCAGTGTGAAATGTTTGAAAATGGAGGAAGTTGAAAATGTTTTTACTCTTCTGAACATGCAAGGCAACATATAGGCGTATGTGGGAACCAATACAATGATGGAAATAGGCTGTTATAATGACAGCTTGGTCTGGTGTAAGGCTTCATGCTGTGGTGCCATTGTGTTTTCCAGCTAATAAGGCCCAAATATAGTCATCGACAGGCATCTATATGCAAAAAATATTCAGTTGGAAATAAAAATGTTCTATTTCACTTACAGTGATTCTGACTGCTGAGGTTGAAACTTCCGTGTGTTACATTTTAAAAGAGACCAAAACCATGCATGGTCTCCAAATGGTTCGAGAACTGCTTTCAATTTGCTTGAGGCATTTAAGGCTAATTGTAAAGGAATGGTATTAAACCCACTCATGCCGCTTGTGTAGTCAACCATCAACTCTTGCAAGATTTTTGAATCCTCTTTGTCTCCACTGTCTCTCACGTCTTCAGGCAAGGTGGCCGAGTTGGTCGACATTGTGACCGAGGCTCGCACCGAAGTCAAAGTGGGTTTGCACTGTGCTGAGAGGATGCGCTACACAGCAACGCGCACTGGAGTGATGGGGCTGGCGCTGCTTGTCCTGGAGCTGGCCATCGCTGCCGTGCCCTGGTTGGCCCTGGGAGCAGAGCAGCCTTTCCCTCGTACCTCCTTCTACATGCTGGCCGCGCTGTGCTTCGCCATCCTGCTGACAACCTCGCTGCTGTACATCTTCTATACCATGGAGCTGAAGTCTCTCCAGGGGGCTGAAGACCAGATGAGGCTGGCTGTGGGTAGTCTGCAAGAGAAGCTCAGGGGCTTTCCTCTGGCTCAGCCCCACAGCACCCAGCGGAAGCCCCCAGAGGGTCTTGAGCCCAGTGCTTTTGACCCAGAAGAATAAAGAGGGAGCCAACTGGGCCAAAGCGGGATCACTGAAAGAAGCCTTTGAAGTCAGCTTTAAGATGGATGTTTGAAGGAGTCACTTATTCTCTGAATGTGTTTTATGCTTTTAAGATTTTTAGATTTGTACTGAATGAAGGAGCTTTTGAAGGACGTCTCTGAAAGTAGTGCAGGACACATGCTTTGACATTTTTATACTTATTATATAATCGTCTTAGCCTCACCCCTAGATTCCCCTTTATGCACTTCAGCAAACATGCTCCCTGTTAAATAGTGTCATACTTCTGTGCGGCTGCTGTTCTTAAAGGTCAGAAACGAGACCATTTTTGTTCTTTAAGCCTCAGGTCCGACTTGCATTCCTCCCACCACTAGTTTCACTGGGACCACTTGTCTCTATTTTTAATTCCACGCTTCCCTTTTGTGATTTGGAGAGTCCGCCACACATTTGCAGTGGGTCCAGACTGTTCTCTGATTTACTCACAGAAAGTAAGGGAGGACACTGACGCTCCGATGGTTGTAGGTTTACATTTTGGCCAGTAATGTTTGTTCGTCTGCGAGTCAGATTGCGGAGAGCTTCCACTCGCATTTAAAGATCCTCACGCACCAGTTAAGGCATTTCTGTGTACTACCGTAGGAAAAGGGACGAGCTCTAGCTGCATGTCTCAATCATGTTCACTGTCTTGCACTCCTTGAATTTATCTTAATGTTAGAGACAATCTACACTCCTCTTTCCCAAAGCTTAGCAGTGGGAATGCGCTGAAGATATCGTGTCTTACATACTCTCAACTTTGACCTAATTTTTGGACATGTTCTGGAAAACATCTTGTACTGTAGGAAATTGCAAATGCTTATAATGTCTTTAGTGTGCAGTGCACTTAGTTGAATAACCAGATAAACCACTTCCTTTTATGTATGCTAGGAAATTACTTAATGCTCCACATCTCTGTAAAACAGCGTATGACTCAACGAGAGCCCAACAGTGGCTGATCAGCTTCAGACGTTTCACCTAGATGTTGGAAAAACACTTGCTCGTTTTTCAGATAACACCTGATGCTCATTCCAGCTGAAAGCTGCGATGGGCATGAATAAGCAATAATAAAGACTTTCTTCACACGCGTCTTGACTGTTGTGGCTCTGGATGAAGGTGACAAGTCAGTGCCGGTTTCACCTGCAGGCGATGTTTACAATTCGCCACTAGAGGGCAACAGAAGTGCGTGAGACGGGTGAACTTTCCAAATGAAAACAGGCCACATCCCAAGTGAAACACCAAACAGCAGCCAAATTTGCCAGATCACACATGTTAGCTGGCACATGTGTCCTCAGGGCAAGAGCACCCATGGGTGTGGTACATTTGAATTTTCATATTTAATTTCCTCGTGGGAATTACATGAACACGTTTAATCAACACCAGGTAAAACATGTAGACACCACACTCAGCGCCATTACTACCAACAACAAAGACTGTCTTATTCACCTGTAAGTGAAACTGAAAAGCTGGTAAAGCTACACAATAATAGGTAATAGGTGGCCTATTACACACTGTTTGTGTAATGTGTACCCTACACCCAATGTAAATTAGCTTGAAGCTCAGCCTGGAGAATTTTTTTTTGTTGTTGTATGCACGAAAATCACTCAATGAAATTTCACACAAGATTGATATTACTCTAAAGGTGTAGACAATGGAGCAGTGGAGTTTAACAGGACAGGATTTAAATGACAGTCATGTCGCAGGGGCCAGTTAATACATGTACAGTAAAAATATTTTATGTGTTTCATATTTAAATCAAGTCATACTAGGTGAAAAGGAGTTATTACCCAAAATATTCACCCAGTTTGTCTTGCAGTGGTCTTCAGTGATGGCATTATTTCCTGGCTCTTGCGCTGTAGTTGCAGGTAAGTGCGCTGTGAACAGGTCTGACTCTGTAGAGGAGGATAAACTCACTTTTACTTAACACTTAGATCATAATCTACAGGTACACCATAAGGGGTGTTTATGTTAGTCTTTCATTGTTATAAACCAGTCTATTGTGTGTTGATTGTGCAACTTTCTGTTTGAACAGTTGTCATTAATTGTGACCTGTCTGCAATGACTGGCTGTAGTGGCCTATATTTAACTTTACAGGAGTTTCAAACATGAGGAAATGAGGCAATCATTTGGTTTTCCTGCACTGGTACTGGAAGAAACACTTAGATCCATCACTTAACTTCAAGTACCAACACAGAATGAATTCTTTTACATTATAAGTAAAATTTAGCTTTTTTTTCTCAAATGTAAAAGTACAGAAGTATTATCATTAAAATAAACTTGAAATATCAAAAGTAGAAGTACTCTATGCAAAGAGTGAAATGTGTACTTTTTGCTGCACTGCATTGATTTCACAGTTATAATTACTTTTCAGGTTAAAATTTTATTGAAAACAACAATGATAAAATTGGAAAATGCTCCTTATTGTTAATATTATAGCATTAGTTTCCAGCCCTCTAGGCTTGTAATCTAAGAGTGTTTTCTCCTCCTAAAAATCTCAGATTTAATTATTTGCTTTTAAGTTTTAAGTCCAAGAAATTAATACAAATGGGTGTAGCCCATTTTTTTTTCCTCTCTCTTGCTCCATTAATCATGTCCAGACCTCTCAGATTTATCCGTGCGTATATGCGTATAAAGAAGTTAAAAGTAGCTTAATCTCAACCAGCTACAGTAAAATACTACTTAGCACTGATGCATCCGTATTACATTGTCACATTTTACAGCAAGTTTTTTGGCTGTTGGTACTTTTTGTACATGGTGTTGATAATACTTCTGTACTTTTACTTCAGTAGGATTTTGAATGCAGGACTTGTGCTGGAGTATTTTTACATTATTGTACTTTTACATTAACATTAAAGTATCTTAACTTATACATTGTAGGCAGCTGTTTATGTTGTAGGTAGATGAGGTGCAGCTAACAAGTAAATATACTGGTAGGTTGGTTAAATATAACATTATTTCTATGTGTTGTATTTATTACAAGTAATGCATTTTAGAAGCTAGAAGGCATTGGATGGAAATTTTAATTTGAACTTTTGAACCTTGTAGTAGTCAAAAAAACTGTTGCAGAGTCAGTAGAACATTTACCTCTGCAAACATGGTGAAGAAGAAATGTAAAGCAGCGGTGGAGGAAGTATTCCTACGCTTTACTGCAAGTGTACTGTAAAAGTACTAGTACCACATTATAAAAATACTGCATTACAAGTCACGCTCCTGCATTTATAATGTTTAAAAGCATAATCAGGAAAATTTATTTAAAGGATTAAAAGTAAAAGTACAGAAGTGCAGAAAAGTGTCCCCTGTGACTGTGATACTATTATAGATTACATCATCGCATTATTATTTCTCATGCATTATTATGAAAGCAGGATCTTACTGTTCTGTTTGGTTTGAGGTGAACTGCTCTACTTGGCTAATCAGCTGAGTCTTTTCTCCATTGATGGATTGATTGTTTGGTTTGTAGAAATGAGTAAAATAATCAGAAAAGTCATCACAGTTCACCCACAGTGACACCTTCACCATGCTTGTTTTGCCTCATCAACAGGCCAAACCTCAGAGGAAAAGCAGCAAGTCACCACATCCGCGAGGCTGGAACCATGAAAACGTATTTGTAGTTGATAAAGTTGCGAAAAGAAAAGAAGTAAAGCACAAGCACCTCAAATGTGAGTAAATGCACTTAATTGCATCCCACCAGAGGTATTTGTCAAGACAAGTCAGACAGGCGCACAGAGCAGGCTGATCGCGCCTGGCTGCAGCTCCGTCTTGCAGGCGTGCGGTGTGTGCATGGGCGCGGTCTAATCGCGCAGGGCAGGACAAGGTGTGCTTTTATTACCTCATCCACACTCCGCAGCTGACGGGCTTCCCGTACGAGCCTCGTTTGGACGCTGCGGTCTGGCCACAGTTGAAAAACCGAATTAAAAAATGACGAGTCTGGACCCGCTGAAGTCCGTCATGTCCGTCATGAGCGCGGACGACACGTCGCTGGCTGTGCCATCAGTGAACCAGTACCGATCAGGCCAACAGCGCGTCCTGGAGCAAGTGCAAACAGTCCGGAGGACCAAGTCCAGGCACAGCAGCAGCAGCAGGAATGGATCCTATTCTTTATCTCCGACAAGTAAGAGCAGCAGGCAGCAGGACCCTGAGGGGTTTGCTTTTTGAGTTTTTAAACTTACTCTTGGGGGGCTGAGCTCCTGGTGGCCTGATTTCCTCCAGGATTCAGTATTTCTTCATAACAATCACTGGCAGGGGACCTTCATGTTGGGAAACCAACATGTAATGCTTTATATTTATATGTGTAATGTCCAAAATTTCCTAATAATTTCCCAGCAAGATTTCTGTTTACCTGGCACTGATAAGGAGTTGAAGTGATTTTACAGTATTTACACACTCAGTATGTTTCATTTGACTACTTGTAGCCCAGCAAAATGATAATAAAGGCCTCAATGTTTCTGGCCCACAGCCTTTTCCCTTACTGATGGTGTGCCGTTCATTCATGTTGGGAAATTAAATGAGCAGTTGGCTTAATGTGTCAAATCCAAGTGATTATACAAATTTGTCACAGGTCACAACTTTAGAGACCTTTGTTTTTGGTTTGTTAAATCTTTCTGAGCATGGCCAGAGGGGACGTGTGACCTCAGTATTCCTGTTAATCCTGGCTCGCTCCTGGATTACTCTAAATCTGTAAATGTTACACTCCAAAGCATGTTGAGCTAAAGAGACTGATTTAAAGGGAAAAAAGCATTTATCTGTAAAGATCCGGGCCAGTTCCTTTTGGGGCTGCTGCCTACAAGCCGGGTTATGGACGTTAAGAGATCCAGGTTACTGAACAAACTCTTATTTCTGGCTAGAAAATGTATATTATTTATTTGGATTAATGAGAAATACCCCAATGTAACTCAGTGGTATAAGGAAATTTTTAGAGTTCTCCCTATGGAGAGACTAAGTGCTGAGTTAAATGGAAATGATGACATTTTTCTGGAAATATGGCAGCCTCTGATGGATTACTTGCCTAGAGATCTGTGTAAAACTATCCAGAGGGGTAAGGGCACACTGGATTAGATGACCCCAGGCTAAGTCGAAAAGCACCGATACATTATTTAACGTGCGAAGGTGTATATAATTTGATTTGATAGTATTGTTGTCCTTTCTCTGTTTGTTTATGGATTTTGGTTTATGCCCCCCCCCCTTTTTTTTTCCTTCTTCTCATCAATCCAGTTTTTATGTATTTTCTATATTTATATTTCTTCAATGTATATTTTCATGTATTATTGTATTGTACATTTTGGAAATAAAATAAAATCTGATTATTTAAAAAAAAAAAAAAGCATTTATCAAAGACAGAAGGCACTTGAAAGCGGAGGCCTATATAGTACATAAATTAAGTTAAATTAAATAGGGTTCTGTTTGAACATAGGTGTCCACGCTGATCCACAATCGGCGCTCACACTTTTGGCCCTGTGTCTCCTGCTAACTGTTAGTCTGCAGTGCTCGCAGGAGCGTTTTTACTTCCTCGTTTATTACCCCAGGACTCGTAATCTTTTAAGCATAAACCAAAGATCAGAGTTCCCACCAGCTTACTGAGCAGTTACATTTTTTAGCTTAAAGAAAGGCAGTAAATCAGTGACGTTGATCTCAGCTATGTACTACATGCAGGATAACAGCTGATAACCCTCCATGTTTCTCCTCAGGCCCTGTGTATGACTCTGTGTTCATTGATGCCTCAAAGTCACAGTTGAGCACGTCTAATGGAAACGTCTTCTTCGGGAATGGCCTCTCCAACACTGTAAGTTATGGTGCTTATGTATTTTTCTATCACACCATTAACTGGCAGGAGTGACTCTTCTGGTTGTGCTGCCATCACAGCATTGGCATGAGTGTGAGGCCATAGAGGCTGCAGCCACCGACAATTGTATCTGAGATGTTTGTGTTTCAAACAGCTCATCAACAACTCCTTTATCAGGCTGAGAACTTAATGTGTTTGAATTAACATTTTATACAGGGTGTAGACGTATTTATAACACCATTTAGATTAAGGCTGCACTTAAGAACAGCATTATTGATTAATATTCCAAATATTTTTTTCAATTAATTGATTTGTTTTATCTATATAGTATCTGTAAATTGTGGAAAAATTCTCATTATAGAGCTGGTTTTGTTCAACCGACTGTCTAAAACCCAAACATATTTCGTTTACTTTGATATATGACAAAAAAAAATGGCAAGGCAAATATTTCTGACCAGATAAAGTGATTATTAAAATCATTGCCTATTAATTTTCATTGTAATGACTAATTGCCTAATCAATCAGTCAACTAACAGTTGCAAATTTAAAGCTGAAATTAAATATATGAAGTGTGAAAAAAAGGCAAAATCTAAAAATCAGACTGTCTGACTTTTAGCTCACAGTACATCAAAGTGAAAGTGTTCTGTGTCATATGAAGACCATGTTATGTGCATCATTGTTGCAGAAATAACTTAAGCAATAACCATGATAGCATGAATTTTCTTTTGCAGTTTATTATGTTACTGTGTCGTATTGTGAGGGCCGAGTGCCGACAATAAGAAACAGGTTGGAGTGGTGTTGCGCCAAGTTGACTTTTCTCCCATTTCTTCCTCAAAAACCTGTTTCTAAATGTTACCAGAGGCTTTCTGTCTCAGCTCACAACAAGTGCGCATAGCTGCGACCAGTGCGTGCATGCATCCACACGTTCATGCATTCACACACACTCATAAACACTTGACCTCCATGGCAAAGTTTTGCCTCCTGGGGCAAAAACTGTGGCCGACAAAGGCTGAAGGAATTTGGACCGATGGACGGACAGCTCGCTGTGTCTGTCTGCAGCTGGCTGTAGAGCTGCCATTTGCTGCTCAAGATGCATTTACCAACCTCTCCCATAGCTGCTGCCAGTCTTTTGTAGAAGCAACCCACAGGGCCGCACACCAAAAAGCTCTTTCACAATTTTATTTGCCGTTGCCAGCTCCATGTCAGCAGCTCTCCGTGAAATATGCATCCATAAGACGAGATTATCTTTTATTACAAGCACATGTATTCTTTGGCTCTGCAGCTCAACCTTGAGAACTACATCAGCCGGCAAGCAGTCAACGGCACCAAGGCATCCACTGTGAAGAGGAACACAGCAGCTTCTACCTATCAGTACGAGAGGAGTCACGCCCCTGTCAGCTTCACGAAGGCCGGTCGGTTCTACAGCAGCCGCAGCGAGCCCGATCTGGCCTTTCATCTCCCCATGAACAAACGCTCTGCTCCTTCCCAGAGACTCCTCTCCAACAGCAGCACCTACAGGACGGCACGATCCAAGAGTCAGTTTATCGTGAGCAGCACCTCCCAGCGTCTGCCCGTGCCCACTGCGAATGGCCCAGCTCAGACCAAAATAAACACGCAGTTCGTGTGCAGCCCAGCTGATGTGTCCAAAACATCCTCAAAGCCTCCTGCTGACGAGGGCGCCACAAAGAGCAAAGCAGATTCTGGGTGAGCGGGGAAGATTTCAAATTATACTTACGAAATATGTCAGTGAACATGTTATTCTCACATGCTCTCCGTGTGTTTAAACAGCATTTTCTTTGTGTTGCTTTTCTTACCGGTCTGATAGCAGCGGTGGAGTTGCTGATATCACTATGAAGGAGGCTGTGGAGTATCTTTCCAACAAGGGCGAGAAATATCAGCACTGCGGCGCTTCCTACATACAGCACAACACGTTCATTGATGAGAGTGCCAAAGAGGAGGTGTTTTGTCTTCGTATCTTATCGTGTTGTCAGACTGCTTATCATTTCCATCTGAGGGTAACATTTTCATTTTGAAGTGAGATATTCCTCAAACTAGGCCTCGCTGACCATGACTGGGTCAACCTGTTGGAGGGCCACAGGGCAAAAAGTTGTTGTTGGGCTGCTGTTGACCCCCCTGACTTCCCACTGTGTGCAAAAAGTCCCACAAACCACACAGCGCTCCATCCTGTCCTCAGGGTTTCTGTGAGGCAGTTTGATTCAAATCAACACACATGCACAATTTAAAAATTAGCCAACTGCCTGCTTGGATTGTAAAGTTTGGCTCAGGTCTCTGGCCACTCCTTAACTGCTTTGCATTAGGCGAGACTACTGTAGGTGGACTATGATGTTATTTTAATAACAGAAGCCACCCTGTGTTTCACAAGATAAATGCTGAAATGTGAAGCTGCAACATTAAGAAACATTTGCTTTGTATCAGGAGCAATAAATTAATACAGCGTTGATATGATATCTCCTATCAGTGAGATAAATGTGAGACTTCCCGTGAGTCCATCAGTCGTGGATCGGTAATTTGAATCAGGTGCAGGAATGGCGGACTCCACCACCAACAATGAAAACTACTATATAGAGAAGTACTTAACAGGATGATAATACGCTGAATGACTGTTGCTGTAACAATGCTGACCCCAAGTTTTATCAAAAACACTGTTTGATTCTGTGGAAATCTTAAGGACCTTCACATGCATAAAACTAGTTTTTTGTGGATTCTTATGGGTTTCGGGACCCTGGGCAGTTGCCCACTTTTCCCAGTTTGTGTTTCAGGCTTTCTTTCAGGCGTTCTTTTACCTGTAATTTTCTCAAAGTACTGTTTAACTCATTGTAATCTGTCGTATATAGCCCTCATATGGAATAAATCACCGTCATTTGCATTGTAGTAAAGCGATGTGTTCTTCAGCTGTGCTAACTTCTTTCGCCTTTTTTGTCTCGCAGGTGTTGAAGCTCAATGGGATCCCTCCCCTGGTGGCTCTGCTGCACAGCCCCAGTTCACAAGTGAACCAGACAGCCTTGGCTGCCCTCCGTAACCTGTCCTTTAAAAGCACCAAAAGCAAAGAGGAGATCCATCGCTCCGGTGGCATCGAAGAGGCTGTGGCTCTGCTCAGAAATGTAGACTCAGCAGAGATACAGAAACAGCTGACAGGTACAGTTAGCTCTTAAATATGCAACCCTATACAGTACATGTGTGTACATACACACACCTTACACACACCTATCCATGCAAACAAGTCAGACAGAGAGCCACTTGTGTGTGTATAACATAACCCTGTTTAGATCCTGGAAGTTATTCCTGCACGTTGTCACTCTACAAAGTGTCGTTAGCATTTGAGGCAACCGTCAACATCCCCTTGCTACTGCTCTCATGATTAAGTTGAATGTTGATAGAGATGCAAAGCTGTTAAATGTTTCAACTATCATTACATCTCAGCATTAGAAGCATCCAGAAAATTAAGTTTAAGTTCTGTTATCAGCCTACTCAATTTTTCCACTAATTAACCCACCGGATAGGACTGGTTTTTAAAGGCATACGATGCAGAAATTGATGGTTCCTGTTTGCAAACAGTTTTTTCCACATTCGTAGCTCCCTCTTGGATGTGTTGTTTTACGGTCTGACACCTGGTCGTTATCTTTTATGGAGTCCTGAATTCACCTGTGTGCTGTTATTGGGCGTTACACACCCACCTAGCAAAGGGTGAAGTCTAGAAATATCCTGACCACAGCAAAATAATAAGAAAATACAGGCAGAAGGCAGGTTCTCTGCAGACAAACACACCAGCACACACACTTCTAGACTTCTAGTAGTTTAGTTGTAGGTTAAGAGGGATTACTGCTGTTTGAGTCTATACATTGTTTTTTAGGCAGTGAATGACTGTGTGATTGACATGCTGCTTAAACTGCTGAGGCTCTCATTTTCTCTCCAGGTCTCCTGTGGAATTTGTCTTCCGTAGACAGCGTGAAACCAGACCTGCTGAAGAGTGCTCTGCCTGTCTTAATGGAGCGTGTGATCCTGCCTCACACAACAGGTCCTGACCGGACCAACAGTGACCCTGAGGCCTTCTTTCACACCACTGCATGTCTAAGGCAAGCAAAAAATTCAGCTGAGCGCACGATGTCACGTCAGCGCCTTTGCTTTATCTCTCATGAAGTTTAGGATCTTATTGCCTGCGTGGAGCCCGTCATACAAACGTTACACCCACACATTTCAGCAGTATCATGCGTGCACCTGGGAATTGTGTTGGCATGCTTTTAAGAATGTTTTCCTATAGCGAAAAGCTGGTTAAGAGTCTGTTTGCTCCATTAACATGTTTGAAAGTCTTTAATTAGTCATAGTGGATGTGAGTAAGTGGAAGGAAGGGTGTAACGCCCGTAACACTGACGATACTGTGAACTACCAGCTTACTATTAATAGCGCACTCTCGGTCGCTCACTCTCAGTCTGCTGATGTTTTTTAGAAGTTATAACTCGAAACTCTTAAACACTGCCAGCAGCTGATTTCTATTCTTTAATGTCAGGGGTGTGGTGGAGGTAGAGGTGAGGGTGTGGTGAACTTGATGTTCTGGGACACGAAGTATAGAGCGTGAGAGAGCCCCCCCCCCCCCTTTTTTTTTTTTTTGTCGACAGGGCAGCATCATGTGATTTTCTCTGGAAAAATGCAAATAACCACCATTGTAATAAACATCATAGACTGGAACCAGGATAAATGAATCGTACAATAGAGTGACACTACATATAGATTCATTTGGGTTGGGACTGAGTGGAGATGAAGTACGCGGGCTTACACATACGCACACATGAAGATACATATAACACGCACACCCTCTCCAACTCAACGCCTTCGTGGCTCCCACCCCCCTCCTTCCCTTGTCACAGTGTAGCATGGAGGGTTGCTGCAGGGCGCCAGTGTCTGTGCTGCGACGCCGCATGTGTCTTATTATGCTGCTTGTGTGCCGAGGTGTTTTTCTCTTAATCCCACACTGAGCCCCCCCCCTACAGGAGCCTAATTCTGATTTATCTGCTCATAAAAGTGCATCTTTTTGACCCCTGACCTTTGAACAACATAATAAAAGTTGATTATCAACTGACCTTTATGTGTAATAATTAGTAAGATCAAATATCATCACCATAACCAGATTATTCGGAACATTCAGCCAAAACTAATGTAGTTTCATGCAGCAGCCCTGCGGTAAATCCTGCCTTCACGTTTTAAATGGTTTTGCTGAAGTTTAAGAAATGTTCATTGAACTTTTAGGTTATGTTTGAAGCTGTAGTTCCTGCTGCACGGAGATTGTATGTGTTGCATTAAGCAGACAGTTATTTCTCATATTTAATATGCTTTCATTGATGTGAATCATTTTTTGCCGTACATAGCTTGAGCCGTCATTATCTTTCATTATGAGTCTGTCAGAGTTGCGTCATTTTAGCAAGGAGCGTCAGGCAGCACAGTCTGAAGGCTTTTTAATTAATTGCGAATATGTCTGTAACATTAACATCAAGAGTGCTATTGTTTACTTTTAAAGCAAGGTGAAATTAATATCAGACAAGCAAGATTTTCTGTCAGATCGCTTTTGGAAATCTTTCCTGCAAAGTCTTTCCACAACTGTTTCAACCTGAACAATAAGTAAAGCCCAAACAGTGCATCAGTATTACTTAAATATTTCAAAATTCATCTTCTTAAAATACACTCTACATGTTTGCCTGGAATATCTCCCACACTGATGTCTCCGTATACTCTTCAATGCATCAAAACACTGTTTGACATCTTATATCTTATGTTCAACAGAAACCTGAGCAGCTCGATGCAAAGCAACAGACAGGCGATGAGAAAATGTCGAGGTCTGATCGACTCACTGGTCAAATATGTTAAAGACAGCGTGGAAGAAGGAACACCAGATGATAAGGTAAACGAGCTTCATGTGCAACGTGAAAAAGCCTCCATGTAGCTGACTGTTGCAGATTGCAGAGAGTAGTTTGACTGCTACAAAAGGCCCCGCTGAGTCTTGCACAGAGCAGAGCATATAGGCAGGCTGGTAATGCTCAACGTTGTACAGTATTGTGGATTATTTAATGTTGTGGTTACGGGCACCAGTTAGACTTGTCGAACAGCTTGTATCGTTATTTTGCTCTCGTCTTTAAATCATGTTAACCTATTTTTTGTAATTATCAGTGTTACAACTTTTCTGCGGTTCCAGCCTCATCAGTCACTTTAATACAACTTTTTTTTCCTGTATTGCGGCTGAATATCTCGGTGCACAATAGGCAGTAAAACTTGTTTTCAGTTTATTTTTATAGAAATGGGACAACGTCACAGCAACGCCAGCACAATGTAATGCAGTCAATTATATTAGTGCTGGAGCATTTTTGAGCAGTAGCACAGGTGTTGCTGTGTCTCACCCTGTGCACGTCTGTCATTATTTTACCTTTTGTATGGAGGTATCAAGCCAAGGTACAACATACACATGTACGCACATGTTGCTCTGAATCATACTCGCGTCCTCATGTTGCGTGTTTTTCTACCTGATGAAACAGTCTGTAGAAAACTGCGTGTGCATCCTCCACAACCTGACGTTCCAGCTGGAGGCTGAGGCTCCGGCTCTGTTCACCAGGATCACAACTTTGATCAAGCCGGTCAGCAGGAACCACAGCCAGAGCGCCACCGGCCCAATCGGCTGCTTCAGTCCACAGAGCAAATCGCTGGAACAGGAGGTGAGACGGGGAAGGTGTACAGCAGACACAAACATACACAATGATGCCTTCTGGATGCTTTCAGTTGTAGTATGACAGCACACCAGAAGTGCTAGACAGCACCCACAACTACCTGTCAATTTGTCTAGACAGTGTCTGTTGGTGTGTGTCATTAGTGCTGTTCCTCGGTGTGACTTGTTTGTTAACTCTACCAACATTATGGTAATTACAATTACAACTTTCCAAAGGCTTTCTCCGACAATGTGAGACTTTGTTCTCTGGTTCCCAAAGGTGTCACCTTTCACTTTGTGTTCTTTACACACTGTAAACCACACATTAGGCTGCAGTGTGTTCCATGTTTGCACGTTTACACTGTGTTTTACAAATCATCCAGACGGTATGTTTCCTAGGATTCTGCATTTCTAAAAATCCTTCAGTGAAATTCTGCATTTCTCCAAGATAAATGCTGTTGCAGCTACATGTTGAGAACGATATTTCCTGTTTCTTGTCCAGCGCCGCTTTGACTTCCCAGTCATTGAGGATCCGCGGCCGAATGGGGCAGGTTGGCTGATTCACTCCAAAACTCTACAGAGTTACCTGTCTCTGCTTGGCTCTAGCAAGGTAGAAGAAACACAGGAAGCCTGTTGTGGAGCCCTGCAGAATCTCACCGCACATGAAGGCATTGTAAGAAAAAACATGTTGTACTGTGACACCCTGATCAGAACAAAAAAAAAAAGACTTGCATCTAGTTTAAGTTACCTTTGAATTATCATTGTAATTATTTTTCTCACCAGAAATCATGTGAGTCAACTTTAAATTTGTTCATATAGATGTATACAGGAATGGATTTACAGTGGTTTGCATGGTTTTATGCGTTTCACAGGTCTCTTGTGCAATGAGTCAGATCATTGTGCAGAAACTGAATGGCATGCAAGTTATCAGCCCCCTTTTAAAGTCAAACAAAGTCAACCTGCAGAAGAACGTCGTGGCTTTGGTAGGAAACCTGACCAAGAACCCAAACCTGCACAATGCCATAGGTAAGAAGCAGCTGCAAGACAAAACTTATTTTATCAAACATTCATTTTCATTCTAGGTATTCTCTCCTCATGTCACCCGCTTCCTTTAAACATAAATATGATTAAGCATCTAAAATACCGATATATGAAATGAGAAAATCAACAATATTTTTAGAATCTACAATTATTTTTGCTTCAGATCTGGGTCATTCCCTTGAAATCCATCATCTCAAACAATTATTGACAAGTTTTACTAGTGTTTGTGCGTGTTAAACAGCCAGTGTGTCCTGTGTTCCTGTTAATGCAGCTCGTAAAGCCCTCCCAGAGCTGCTGGGAATCCTGCGTGCAGGCACCAAGGAAGGGAACGAATCCGATGATACGCTGGCCATGGCCTGCCGGACCGCCAACTACCTGCTTATAAAGGAGCCTGAGATGGGCAAGCACCTACTAGACAACAGCCTGATAGACTCACTGAAAGATCTCAGCCAAAACGGGTGAGGAGACGTGAGCAGAGAGAGATTGTTCCTGAATTTATGTCCTTATAAGAATAGATAAGCTTATTGAAGATAAGGGGAACTCCTATGACTCATCAGGGATTGTTTCTTTGCATGTTAGATGCAAGTCCAGACTGATGTTTAACAACTGTTTTTCCTCCATTAAGGTATTTCCCCAAATCCAGAAAAGCGGCAGCCCTGCTCCTCTACAGCCTCTGGTCAGAAAAAGACATACAAAGCTTCCTGAAAAAGGTGAGTTGAAGCGTAACCGTCAGTGCCAAGATCTGTCGGGGTTTGGGTGTGTTCTCTCTGTTTCCTCCCTTCCACTCAAAGGTCCACACCCCTCTCAGGTATTTGTGAGAAACTGAGGTAGAAAGGCAGTGTTCTCAGTGCCCGGTGATTGCAAATGAGACACCAAAGTGACACAGCCGAGGAATCTAGTAGCTCAGGTTCAAGGAAACGCTTGCACTTGTGTTTGCAGCCTTATGGCGGCACATTAACGAGATGCATTTTAATACTTCTCTGAGGGTGCACAGGCATTTCAAATCCAACTCCGGGTGTCAATATATTTCCATGAACGCACCGCGGTTTAGTTCACAAGATTATTTATCTGTCACTCACATTGTAATTACCAAGGTGGAACATTGATTTATATTTACCTATTTGTCCTGCAGCAAGGGATGAGCAAGTCCTCGTTTGTGAATGAAGTCACCATGGCGGCTCACAAGTCGGTTCAAATTGTTGATTGACACAACGGCCTGACCGGATCTCTGAATGTCATTTACTGAAGTAACTCACCTGCAGGACCTCTGCACACTCACAGCACGTAAGCGATCTGAGGCCCGAGCAGCATCGTCGCTCATTTCACAAAGACTTCCAGATGTTTGATGCATGTATCCATGTAGCCATTCAATTGCTGAATGGTTACTTACAGTGCAGTAGCCCTGTGTATGCTGCAAAGTTACTTTTTCTTTTGTAGGAGAGAAGGTGAAGGTTAACATGTTAGCAACCAGACTGCAAGTTTGCGTTTGCTTTTGTAGTTTAAACTGCTGTCTTTGAATGTAAATTCAGTGTCTGTGCGTGCACTGTTCAATCTGGTACCATGAGCTTGCTTTATTAGATCATAACATCAGGGTTGAGATTTTATTTTGCACTGAAATCACTGTTTTAATATTGGAAAAAAACATGTAAAATGAACATAGATAACAGACAAGTTGATAGGTTTGCTCTAAAAACGCTGGCCTTGTCTTAAGCCGTGATGTGTGTTTACATTTTGTAAAGACAGCTTTTATATGTGGTGTATCCATCTTTTTTCATATGAGTGATCTTGAAATTATCTCTTTGTATTGTCCCAATAAAGCTGACAGAGATCTTCGAGCTGTAGAGGTGATGCATAACCATTAAATCCTAGACACTGAGTTCATTAATAGTCATTTGTCATAATCACTGGTAAAGTATAAAGAGTTTCGTCAAACTACACTCATGTCTTCTCACACCCCTGCAGGATTTGGCTGCAGAGTTTGAAATGCTTCTTGGCAAATTAGAAAGGCATCTTTCAAGTGCTGTTTACTCCACCCTTATAATTTATTTTCTGAGTCTTAAGAACAAGCACTCAGACTCACACACTGCAGCTGTTGTTGCGCTGGTTGCATTATGTAATTATTGACCTAAACTGAACTCTGGTCCTCCACGGTTCAGACCACATAATCCACCCAGCAGCCATGTGGGAATACAAGGGTGATTCTGCGATGTTAAGATTTATGAGGCGTCTGGCACAGTTGATCTTTTCTCGTATTCAATTCATATTCCACTGATGGATTTATATGTGTGGTCATTTATAGAAAACTGGTAACACTGTGGGCGCACTGTCAAGCCTGCCTGGGTTTCTAATGCAAAAAGCCAGGAAGAGCCAAAATGTACCGAACTGAAACGGCCAATCATAATAACTTGTTTGCCAAAGTAATCTACGCGTGAACAGTCTTATTGTACCTGATTAAAGAGGGTGTGGCTTTTTATAGTCGCCTATAAAGTTAGTGCTCATCTGCAGGTTCCCACAAGTGAAGGAACCAAAGAGTTAACAGAAAGGGGACACAATGTCTGATTTATTAAATAAAGACTTTTTTAATTAACCCACAAATTCATACACACAAGAACCTATTAATTAGTTTCTACTTCAATTTTGGAAATCAGAAACTGTCTATCACACTGCCACAGTCCTGCAGAACTCAGCATGCACCTTATTTCACAGGTCACACATTTAAGAGGACATTTTTGAGGTTGTAGTTTATTCTTGCAGGTTCAAGTATTTCAAAAGCATTATCATGCAGTTTATGGTACGCTCAGTAATGGCTGGTTTTCCTCAGGTTGGTTTTTATCACTTCCTCAGGCCACGCTTGCTTCTGCCACCTTTTGAACTGGGAATAAAGTGAAAGTCAGCACAGATCTGTCACGTAAGCCAGCACACAACCAACCTAACCTGTCGTGTATACTGAGCCTGGTATATTTCCATGGGAAACGCTCACCTTTTGCTTCCAATGCTCCAACTTCACAAACGTAATTTATTCTACGCATGCAAATAAGTCACTCTCTGTTGCCGCATTTGAATTTGAGTTCTTGTCGCAGAGAGGAAATTTCAACCACAGCTCAGCATTGTTTGAAACCACAAACAACCCCTCAGGTCTTAACATTGGATTTAATGTCTTTAACATTTTCCTCGAAGCAGTTTATGCTCATTGTTCAGATCTGAACCTGCACAGATCGACTGCACTGCAGACCAGCACCTGTTTGAGCACTCACCCTGACACTTTCAGTCTCACCAGGTCATTGTAAAGTCTGATCCCAGAGCAGTTTATCGCTCTACAGCAGTGGATCCAAATCTTTCTTGCTTATGACCCCTTACCACAAAACAACACCTTTTTATTTTACAACTTATTTTGTTTTTGTCTTATTTTCAACCCAAATAATGATCTTGTGACTCCCCCCAGGGGTCCTGACCTCCAGGTTGGGAACCACTGCTCTATTGAAAGCTGCTGCTGGCTTCAGATACTGTAGCTACCGAAAGCTTTTCATAGCTGTCTGGTGCTTGAAGGGGATTTGCTACCAAATAGCTTATTGCTATCTTTATCGACTGTTGCTGCGGAGTTACCTGACCTCTGCAGCTTCTCTATGAATACTGTTCATTCCTACTTGTAGGTGAGACTGTGATAAAGTATGCCTTTAACATGTTTGACATTATTGTGCTTTCAGGACTTAAAAGAAATTAATGACAATAGCCGTTTTAGCAGAACAATAGAAATTGAAAGTAAATCATGGTTTTGACAGCAATAAAATATTCCTGCTTTGCCACATTTTGCTGGAACTATCATAAGCCTGTTCAAGTTTGTTTGGAGCCTGAGCCCTCATTGCAACACAGCCCACATGAGATCAGGAGGAAAGATTCACATGATTTGGATGGCAGCAGGGACGGTCATTGTGTTATTGTGAGCTACATTAACACGGATGATATCACATAGCAGTTATGAGAGCTCCCAGCTGCTGTACCTCCATTACAGTCCACCTCTCTTTTGAGAATGAATGCATGTATGCTGTTCAAATACCCCAGCCTGCCCTTTGTTAAAACACTTCTCATGTGCTCGCCCCTTTTTGTTTTCCCAGTCCTGTTTGGCTGGGCGTACCCAGGAAACTTAAGTCTGCTGTCAGGCAGCTGGCACAAACAGCTGCTACTGACGCTGCTGCAGACAAATGGAGACCAGAGCTGTGAGAGAAGCTTACGGGAGGTTAAACAGGAGGAGGTGGAAACATGAGGAGGTCAGGAGGTCAAAATCAGGGTAGACTAAGCAGGGAATTAGTCATCGTTGTTTACATGAATGCTGCTTTTTGCTGTTTTCTTTTT
Organism: Chaetodon trifascialis; assembly: GCF_039877785.1. Lineage (NCBI taxonomy): Eukaryota > Metazoa > Chordata > Actinopteri > Chaetodontiformes > Chaetodontidae > Chaetodon > Chaetodon trifascialis. The sequence goes on along the minus strand of NC_092058.1, from coordinate 8,015,025 downwards.
ACATATAATTTTGCATTTGCAAGAGGTGATACACCTTTTTTTAAATCACTACAGCATTACGTCTTGCTTTCATGCAGTACAGGTAATATGTGCAGCGTGAGATGAGCATCCATAGGCAGACTTACATTTTCTGATGATCGCTGACCCGGTTTCTCAGCACGGTGACCTGTGGAAAAGATGTGTTTAAACATCTAGTGACATCTTCTGTTCTACAAAACCAAAATGCCACAAACATTTGATCAAAACTATTCCTGACTGCTTCATATTTGTTAACAAGACGAGGTTGAAACCCTGTATGGACCTATGACTGGACCGTGTTGTCGATGTGCTCCTGTGGACCTAAGTGAGGACTGTTTCATGAAAGAACAACGGCCAATGAGCCCTGTAGAGCCCCGCCTGCTCTGGCTTGTCGATCTGTGTTCTGTTGAGATAAAGCTACATGGTCAGCTAGCATTAGCTGAAGCTAAAGGCGTCTACTTCTTCCAGCCTGTTCCCTGCAATGGAAAGCTTCATTTTGATGCTCTGACATGAGTAACTCAGTCTGGCTCCCCACATAAATGAAGCAGTAGCTGAACCTGAATAAATCATGATGGAGAAAAAACAAGGCTAACACTTGCTAACCTAGCAAGTCCTGCTAAACTTCAGCTGGCCTAGCTTAAGAGAGTAGCACTAACTGCCACCTCTTCCTCTGATTCTAGTGGAATTCCTGTGATTTTATGACGTTATGCGACATTTAAATCACATATTTAGATGTGTCATAGATTAATTAATTGTACTATTTCATTAATTTAACATCGATCAGATTACTTGAGTCTAATTTTCTTTGGGGGAGGGGGCTAAAAGTCAAGCTACAAATAAGTAGTTTCGCTAGCTAGCCTCAAGTTTCTGTAAATAGCGCCTCCGTAGATCAGTATAGCTGTCTGCTATATTGGTATTAAATCATGGCTGAGTACCATTTATGATTGAAGAATTGGCTGTCAGATGCTGTGTGCATGTAAGTAAATGTCCTCGTAAATCTTTCTGCCGTCGCCTGTTTATATTTTGGCCTGCATGCTAGATTCCGTTTGTTACAACAGTGTCGGTGAGGTACAAATGATTACGATGACACTGAAAGGATTTATGTATGCCATTTTTACCTCATACTTCTGCTTCGTGTGCTTGTACTGAAGTTCAAATTTCTCTGCCTCCAGCTGGCGAATCCAGTCCCACAGTTCCTGCGCTTTTTCCCTGCGTCAGCATCGGCAAGAAAGTGAATTTCATGGTGCTCATATGATGAATAATGCAGCCGGTTGGATTGTCTCATCTGACATTGATTATAGAAAGTATTTGAGGTGAACTGAGCGCATGAACTCATCAGCTTTTGCTGCCGTTTTCATTTTACCTGAGTTTGTCTTCTTTCATGTGATCGATGTTTAAATCTTTGCGTCGATCGCTGAGGACCTTCTTCTTCTTTTCTCTTTCTGTTGGTCTTTTTGGCCCGGTCTGTGTCTGTTGGTCAGGAAGAGGACACGTGTGGTGATGTGATTGCACAGTATGTTGTGTGCAAAGATAAAGAACATCATCACCTTATATCCAGTGAAAGTCAAGTTGGACAGAATCATCTTCTTCCTGGCATCCTCATCTGCTTTCTTCTTCGCTTCCTCGTCTTCTTTTCTCGCTTTCTCTTCCTGGTGGAAAAGATGATGATATCTTGAAGCATACATCCCCATCCGACACCTTCCTAGAGTTCTCTTTAGGAAGCTTGACTGCCTCACAGATATGATCTGTAAAGCTTATTTGTATATGCAGCATACGTACAGCTACTCTGGCCTGCCGTTCTCTTTCTCTCTCTGCCCTGATCTTCATCTGCTCTGCTCTCTCTGACCTGCGTTTCTCCTGAAGGACAGAGAAGAACAAGCCAAAACAAGTCCTGTGAACTCAAAATGTGACAAGAAGACATAATTGTACAAGTGGGTAAGCATGTTGCTCTATTGGAGTGAGACATACGATGCGATCCGTGAGGCTGAGAAGCTCTTCTTCCTCCTTCTTACGCTTCTCAAAGTGAGCTTCAATCAGAGTCTGGAGCTCCGTCAGGTCCTTTTCCATTCGTTTTCGATGGATGTCCTGAAATCACAGCAAGAAGTTGGACTGCGAACTGAAGCGCAATCCAACGATCTGCCCAGAAGGAACAGTTTGCAGGTGCACAGTAACTTTAATCAGTCTTGAGATGAACTCACATCAAAGTCCACTTTTTCTCCCTCTGGGATTTTGGGAGCCGTCAAGCAGGGCACAAAACCAGGCCTGAGGAGGAGGGAAAAATGAAAATCTTTTCATCTCAGTGTGTCTGTTTTGTTTCATTTTAATTATTCCTAATCTCTGTCCTTACTTTGACTTGGGTTTCGCCTCTTCTTTGAGTCCATAAAAAGAAAGAAGTAAAGGTTTTGGTTCAGGAGGCAGCACATTAAAAAAAAAAAAAAAAAAACACTGAGCAGCATTTTTCTTTGTCACACACTCTCTGTACTTAAATAATGTGTCCATACCTCCGTCATTCTCCTCTGAGGCATCTGCTGAAAGGTGAGAGGGTCAGTGTTAAGTCAACAGTGAGTGATGAAGAAAAGGTCTCAGGCTGACAGGTGGAGAATGATGAACAGGGTTACAGGTGACTCTCAGGAAGATTAAGTCTTCTACACTATAAAAAGGTGTCTGATTTAAGTGATTATTGTGGGCCAGTATCTTAGCGTTGATACATATTCATAACTATAATAGTCTAAGTCTCCTAAAAGTTGTATGTTCAATATTAGAACGAGAATACAGCTTTCACTCTTTATATGTCCAAGGTATTAAATTAAGCATTTTTCTAAGGCTTTCTGGTGTAGCAAGTCTTAACACAAATGATCAATCAGGCCTCATTGTTGAGTGACACACATTGTCCTCTGGTTGGTCTCTAAATTAAAGGCAGGCAGCCGCTGTCAGTAACGAAGGAGCTGGAGTGGCCTCAGTTGACTCGGGGCACATAGCTGTCCGTCTCCTGTCACTGCTGAAGGACTGGAGCCAGAAAGGTATGCTGGCGTGTTTCTCTCTGAGCGTTCAGAGGACACAGCTTTAGATTAGCATCAGATAACTCAGATGTTTTCGCCACACCTGAGCCCCGGCTCGATGACAGAGAGGCGGAGAGTGGGCTTGTTCATCTGTCCACCTTAGTAAATGTTTTCTTCATTTCATCAATGTTTCATTCAGTTATTTGTACACGGTTCATCCATTAAACTGCTCAGTGTAGTGAATCCCATCAGAATCTGCTGTCTGCTATCGTCATGGTCCAGTCAAAACCATGGATTTCCTTAGCATTGATATACTCCTTTAGTGCATGTACACTAATAACTACACAACATGACAATTGTATGTTAAGAATAAAGTCATATCTACTTGTTGCTGGCATGCAAACATATATTAGCATAAGCAGTACTACCTTCCTCCTCCTCCTCCTCCTCCTCCTCTACTACCTCTTCCACCTCCTCCTCCTCCTCCTCTGCTACCTCCTCCTCCTCCTCTGTGCAAAGCAAGCATGAATAGTTAGCAAGCGAAGAATGTTAACAGTCTCACACAGCATTTAGATCAACATTGTTTCTGTCATCTACGTGTATTTTTGACAGTGCCTTCAAGACCAAGAAAATCTTTTAATAAAGAGAACATTTATGAATAATGATATTTTCTCATATTTTTATAATATATGATGCAGTTATTAGCAACGGAGGATGTGCAGCTTCTTTTAAATGACACTCTTGCGTTTAGATATTCCCTTTTTTTTCTTTTTTTTTTAATGAAGCTGTTCAGGTGTCATTTAAAAAACAGCTTATCTAAAGTGAAAGTACACCAAATGCCCCAGTTTTCCACAGCTTTAGCTGTTGCGCCATCAACAAGTACTTAAAGTGCTGTGTTTTTTGTTCCTAACATCGCTTTCCTCATTGGCCTCTGTGGGAAAAAGCGACCCCAAGCCTTTAGTCAGAGTCCCCTCGGCCACAGAGGGTAACTTAACCTCTTTCCACTGAAAAGAAGGTAAGCCAAGCTCCATTTAGAGGACCTCCAACAGGCATAAAAATGAAAGTAGGTATTGTGCTTGTGCTGCTATCTCCCCCCATGTCCTCTATTGAGAACATAAGCTGCCCTACATTGCTCTCTAACAGTGACTCGACTCATTTAGAGGGAGACAGGTGCCGCTTAGTTTCAGGGACCGCAGGGCTGCACAGTGGCCCACATGGACGCTCTCACAAAGGAGGCAGAAATAGAGGCAAGAACCTCTGTCTCTTTGATGGCGACCTATTGCACCATTTGAATTGAAAGGACAGATCTGCTGGGATGTTCATAGAAGGTGAATAATCTCCACCCACAGACAAACAGGAGTGGCTAAGGGGACAAAGGTCAATTCTGCAGAAGAGCTCAAGGACGGCAGCTGCCTCTACAGTGGCACCAACATGCCAAAAATACAGTACAGTATGCTGTGTGGTGAAGCCAGCAGCTTAGCAGATGCAGTGTGTTAAGTGACTAAGAATGTTTAATTGTAACGCTGGAGTGTGTCAGCAAAAATACAGGCGGCCTCTTAAGGATGATGCATTTAGAAGCAGAGTTTTACATCGTTTTTCTAAGTAGATATTGTTTGTATTAAAGTACATACCAACAATATCCTCGTCTTCTTCACAGCGTACACACAGAGAGAGGTAAAGAGCAGAGGTCAGCTGTGATGGACACTCCACAAGTATATTAAACATGGGCCTGGACATAAATGCATGTCTGATCTGGAAGCATGCAGCATAATCACAATATTCATGCATTTTTGTCAGGTGAAGCAGCTGTGTAGCATCCAGCTTCAGCCCAGTGACGGCACCTCAGTTACAAACTCTGACACTCGTGTGTGAAGTGACTTACGCTGTCCCCTGAAAGCAGAAGAAAACACACCAGCTGATTAATGGCATCACTTTGCTATCTCTCTTTTCTACAGACATGATGCGTTTACTCACTCATGCGAGGCTTCTTCTGTGTCTGACATGTTTAGGATGAAGCACCTGTGCAAGCAAGTCCGATTCAGAGGCGTAGTGAGTGATACAGCATCGAAAACATCCTGAGGTGATACAATGGCATCGAACCAAACCCTCACATCTGACAAATACTGCACTGAGGGGATATAATCGAACAAACTCATAAGAGGAGCACACAAACTTACCCAGAGAGCGCGATGTACACTTCAGACGAGGCTCAGTGGGGAATTGTATACTGTGCCGTTCTCTGTGGGCCTTAAGCTTTTAAACCCAGTCGTGGATCACATGGCGGCAAGCTGCCCGTGTCTGCAAAGGGTGGGCACATACCTGCAAACAGATGGCAGATGGCATCGACTAGAATGGGAAAACATGCAATCTCAATGGACTTGTATTGTCTATTTTTACTTGGCAAAACCTAGACCTGAGCAGCATGGGATTAAGGTTTCAGTATCTCAGATCAGGCTGACAGGAGGAAGGTTAGAAATAATCCCTGTAAACCTACACCTGAGTGCACACAAATACACCAAGGGGCGGCTCAAAAAACACGTTTACTCTGACTTCTTTTTACGATTGTGCTGATCAGTAGCGCAATAATCACACACATTTTACTCGACAGCATTACATAACAGCAACAAGTTAATCCTTAAAGTGGAAGTGTTATGCAATCAAGCCAGTGAGTGTTATTCCCATAGTGTGTTGCCAAGGGAATGAATAAAATAACACTCGCTCACCAGCTCCTGCACCTCGCCTTTAATCTTGCCTTCAGTCCTCACATGCAATAACGTGTTATCAAGAACACCCTTTATGACCATGCCAAGTCTTTTGATACTCCCAGTTTTCACTGTTAATGTCATATCTGACCCCACAGACGGGATTATGAGTCAACAGGCGAAGCCAGAGTGTAACTCTGTTTGTTTGCCCCCTCCACCTCAGCCCTGGCTTTGCTCACAGCAAAGGTCGATGCTGTTCTATTTCACGTCTCAAGTCGGTTCAAGTCAAGTCTCAAATCTTGCCAAAGCAAATCCCCAGCTCAGCCTCGAGCCTGCAGGGGCCCGATTGAAGGCAAGACACATAAGCAAGTCTAAAGAGGCAATTGTTTCAGATCCATTAAGTATTTGAACATTTTTCATTTGATGCCATTTTGTTGTAATTGCTACATAATTTAGGGTTAACTCCACTGAACAGACGTCATGCAGATATTAAGTATTTTAAGTGGCTGGATACTTTTTCTTAATTATTTGGATGTGAAGTGAAGTCTTCAGGGAGTGTTTTTCAAGTCTGCAGAAATCTGTTGATATTTTATCCATGTGCATGCATTTTAATATATCCCCTAACCCTTAGTTTTGTTTATTAGACACTACAACACAGCTGGAGTTCACATGATTACATTATGTACTGATCTACCTCTACCGGCAGCAACGCCCGGCTATGCGCTGGACATCTGCTGTATTGCTCCCTTCACATTCCTCCACAGTGATACATTGAGCTTTCTAATTATCATTATTTTATTTAGGTTTATCATAACATCAGAGAGAAGCCACATGGATTTTAAAAATGTCATGTTTTCAGAAATATTTAGAAACAAAAAATTAAAGAAAAACAATTATCTGAATCTTGTTGTACAGGTATAATAGTGATGATTATTGTGGTTTTTGGATGTGTTTGTGTGTATAGTCTGTTATGGAATCAGTTGTAGTCCATGTGATGAGTGCTTGTGTTTGTTTAATGTAGATGTAAATCTCAATGATCAGCAGAGTGCAACCTGCAGGCATCGGGTACGTACTAGATGTTGATCTTGTGCGAATAAGAAAACTGATTTCTCTATGATGGAAATGTGACTCATGTCTGAAGTCTTACAGCCTTGTTTCGAGGTATTATCTGAGCTAAACTTCAGTTTTGTACACGGATATATGAGCATGTGTTTTACATATTAAAAGATCTCTTGTATGACTCAGAAGAAGACGCCTGTGTGTGGACCTTAAGAAGGGATATTAAAAGCATTTCTGTGTTGCCTCTGGGGGGGATTTTTCTTTTTAAACTAATTCTGTCTCAAATATTTGAGCTGTGTTTTGTCCTGTAGCTTTTTACACACATTTTATTTTATTGCACCATAAAGTTTGGGGTGTTTGAACATAAAGAGTCACCGCCTTTTGTAGTATGTGTTAAGAGGGAGCTACACACACATAACCCACTTCAAATAAGGGTTAGGGTAATTTTTTAGTTCAATCAATCAACAGTTTGTCACATCTTTTCATTGACAGGATTGAGGATGAGTGTGTCATTTACAGAAGCATAGAGCTTTGTGATAGATGTTCAGTCCCTCATTAAAACACCTGAGTGACAGAATTTTGTCTTTGAATGTTACGTTGAAAGGAACAATAAAATCGGTGAGGCATCATTATAGAGCCAGACAATTGCACTGTTGACTTCCAGATAATTTCTATCAAATGGAAAAACTTTGCCCTCCTGATTGTGTTGTTGGAAGCCCCACCCGTCTGGCACCTGGATCAACCAAAACAACCAACACAAAGCGCCCAGGCCTCCTAATTCTGTTTAATTCTGACACTTGTCCTGACAGGGATCTTCAGCTCAAACGAGTATTTATAGGATCTATTCTTAACGCACACCTTTCAATAAGCAGTGTGTTCAGCCAGTCAAACAATAATTTAATCCATGTTGTCATGTTAAGTCGCCATGGGCTTCAAGCTGCTGGTTGGAAAATATCTGTCGTTTCCTCAGCGAGGTGAATGTGAGCTGATACTGCCCCCTTGTGTCAGGAAATAAAACTGGAGCGGATGACCTCTTTCTTTATCCAACACTGCACAATAACTGGTTCAGAAGAAATAATCAGCATACAAGATTGAAATTAATTATTTGTCATTTATATTCTGACAATTGAATTCTATAAATACAAACATTTCCTGTTTCCAGCTTCTCAAATGTAAAGATTTTTATCATTGTGCATTTAATAGTTTTGGATTTTAGAGCACAAAGCAAGCACTAAAAAATTGAAAGCACTATTAAAGATAGAAACACTAATTATTTGTGTATCTCGGATAGGTTGTATCAAACGGGAAGGTTTTATTGTAATTTAAACATATCATCTATTAATGTAAACAGGAATATTAAGAGCACAGCGTACAAGGTTGTAGCATGGATGTTCAAATTCATCCCAACCACAACATATTTGAATTCTGACACAACAGAAACAAACAATTCATTTGTGGATGATGCATTTTAAGAGCACCATTTTTCATAGAATAAAACTCACAGTAAGGCAGAACTGTGTTGAGATCACATGACACGACTCTGCTGCCTGCAGCTCAAATCAAACGCACCCTCCGCGCTGAAGCGCCCTGTTTAAAGCGTCGAGGCGCAGCGCGCTGAGCGCTTCACGTGCCATGAGGAAGCGAGCTTCACGCTGTCTTGTGCGTGTAACGTGCGCGTGTGTCATGTTGTTTCGGGACGGATTTGGATTTGTGGAGGTGCCGTTCCTGCGCCACAACGCGAGCTTCAAGCTGGACGCTGCTGTCCTGCCAGACAAACTCACTCCGGAGGGTTTATTCGGGTATCACCGCTTCACTTCACCCGGCTCCAGCAGGTATGCGCCGCGCGTGCGAGCTTGTGTGTCTTAGCATGTGCTAATGTCTGCCTTACTTGCATTGGCAGTAATTGTGAATGAATTCTTTGCACTGGCTGAGCTCAGTGTGTGTGTGTGTGTGTGCGTGCGTGTGCGTGGTTGCATTTTGCATTTTGAGCTCTCAGGTTGGTTTAAGTAATGGTGACTTGCTTTGTGATTTGAATGCATTATCTTAAAAAAGCATCAGACAACACCCTCAAAGCACCAGCACTACATGAGCAGAAAACACAGGAGAGGCGACATGCTGTGTTTATTTCAGTGAAAATGAACCCAACACAGGAAATGTGAGAGTTGTAGGGAAAACCTGCAGCATATAAAAGAACAGAAGAAGTCTCTGTGACCCTGTGGAGAGTTTATTGATATGTTTTGTGCTGCTTAGTGACTGTATTAGACATGAGATGAAAACCAGCTGTTCCTTCAGTAACATCTGTTCATTGGCTGGGGCCCTTTGCCGCGTCAAACATCTTCTTGCGGCCCTCCATGCCCGACATGGCCTCCACGTTCTTCCTCCAGTCGCTCACCTCCACCGTCTTCTCCTGCGCAGGCAGAATCACACAGAGGTATGTCATTTATATGAACAGGTCTAAAATTTTTCCACCAGATGTTTGATGGTTTCTCTCCAGCCTCTCTGTTAGACAGACGCATGCTTGGGATGGAGGAATCTGTGTTCAACATAATCTCGTATCTTGACCCTTTCAGCAGCTCTGTCTGATGATTGATCGGTCTCACTCTCTCTTAAAGTGCACACATAAACGATCCCCCTCAGCTCTTCCACAGCTGCGCCTCGTGTGACCATGAATCAGGACTGTTTTGCTGTCTTCTGGCTGAAAGCGTCTCCTCAGCTTTGTCTTTATGTTTAGTCCTTATTTTTCCTGAACCCACCTTTTCTGTGTCCTCCTTCTTCACTGATTTAAGATTAGCTCGCAGATCCAGAGAGACCTTGTGCTTGGAGCCCAGTAGTGAGCGCAGGATGGCGTCAGCGGAGACCCTCACCCTCCTCAGGTTGGGTCTCTTAAACTTCCCTCGCAGGTCCAGCACCTTGATGTTTAGGTCTTTGATCTGCGGAGAGAGCAGAGAGGAAGGTGACCACAGACAGGACAGCGATTCACTGAAACTTGCTCTCTGAGCTTGTGTTACCTCTCTGCTGTTGTGCAAGACTTTGGCTTCAATGTCGTAGCGCTCCTCGTCCACCACGTCGATTTTAGCATGCAGCTCCTCGCATAACTTCTGTATAGAAAATAAAAGATCTGTAGCAACATTAATTCAGTAAACCTAAAGAATTTAGAGTTTTAGTTTGCAAGTATGAACAACTGAAGTTGTACCTGTAGCTCTGCTAAGGACATGCCACCGGTGTGGACAGGAGGAGACTTTTCCTCCAGGTACTTTGCCTTTTGCTCCTCTTTGTCCTCCATCTCCTGCTCCAGCTCCTCTTTGGCCTTGGCGACCATCAGGCTCTGAAACACCACGCGCAAAATGAGCGTAACGGTTTGATTTGCCGCCTTTCTGACTGAAGACATAATCTAATGTGGCTCACCTTCAGCATGAGCTTGCGCGAAGCTGAGATTTTAGATTTCCTCTGCGAAAAGAAACGAAAACAAAAGAAGTGAGACACAGCGATGATATTAATATTTAATATTTGTGACTTCTTGGTGGGTTGTGTCTTGTGACATCTTACCTCCATCCTGCAGGTAGAAAGCAGAGAAAGGACATAACAGACACAGAAATGTAGCATTAGCATTACAGATGGCACAAAAATAAATGAATTGTGTGTGATAGTTTCCATATTGTCACACTGAATTATGTTTCGATGCTGTATGAAAGCGATACTCAGATTTGGAAATGGAAACAGAAACACAATACACTTACGCTTTCTCAGGCATCTTGGCTATCTGAGCTCCCCCTGGAAGACAAAAATAAAACCTTTTTGCCTCTGAAGTGCTCCACCATGGGGACCACTTGGGTCTAGTGCCCCAATGGGTCTTAACTAGTTTCCCTTTTAGCTCCATATAGTCACCGTATAGTGTTACAAGAATGGAAATGTACAGAGTGATATTGATCTTTCACAGACTGTTATTTACTGTTAACTGTTGAATGATTCTTTGGCAATGATTTGTAAATCTGCCTCAGGATGTGGCTTTTCACATGGCCAGCCTGTTTGTTTTGTTTTGTTTGTCAGGCACTGTTACAGTATGTCACCGTGACACAAAGGCCTGCTGGACACCATCATCCAGTCACCTCCCCGTGCTGATAGCACAGTCATCTGCCAGAGAGCAAAGCGATGGCAGACAGAGGGAAGCATGCAAGGCCCCAGGTCCAGATAGATAGCGCTTCCTGCTGTCACCCCCACTTTTCCACTGGATAAAGACACAAACATAGACGGGGACCCCAGTTCTCAGAGCAGTGCTGTCTGGAGCTTTTTAAGAAGGTCCAGTGCACTTCACCAAGCCACCAGCTCATTAAGAAATCCAATAACGAGGGAGAATGATGTTCTGCATATCTTTTAGACTGTATACATTTATCTACAGTTTGATTAATCTACTGATTATTTTCTGGATGGATTGCTTTGGTCTGTAAAATATGAAATGAGTTGCTTTGTATTTTCATAACCTAAAGTTTCTCACATAAGGCAAAGAAAAGCAACATATCCTCACAGTTTAAAAGCTGGAATTAGGAAATGTTTTGCTTTCTTGCTTGAAAAATTTGTTTTTTTGATTAATTGATTATCAAAAACTTAATTATTTTATTTTCGATCGATTAATTGACTTATCATTTTTTAGATTTTGCCATACCTCCGGGTACATTAGGTCATTGTAAACAATCTTGTAAATCAACAAAAGGTACTCATTCACATTCTGTATGTATTTTTGCATGACAGTGATGCAGTACCTTGGTCTGTCAGGTATAACTTAATGGTTTAACCAAAGTTATTTTATCCATGAACAGTTATCGCTATTATATCTCAATACTGCAATATAAAACAACATGTGCTTTATCACCCATTCCTTATCCTACAGTTGAATTGTAATCATGTTTATTAAATCCAGTTAACACTGTTTCAGAGAGTTAATGTGACTGTCATTTAAACCTTTTTTAATTAGACATGACATGATTCGTTTTAAGCAAAAATACCGATAAAATGCTGGTTCCAGCTTCACAAACATGAATATTTGGGAATTTTTTGCTGTTGGATGACTTTCTGTCGACTGTATGATTAATCAGTTAATTGAGTAATTAATCAGAAGATTAATTGATAATACATGATTACTACTTGCAACCCTAAATGTGATTTGGTCAGACTTTGATTCCGAATGCCAGAGTTTCATTTCATGTCTAATCTAACTGATCAGATCATTGATCGGAGGTAAAATTCAGTCCTCAGATCAAACCACCACAATGTTGAAATAAGTTTAATTGAGTGTAGCAGAGATTCATGGCCTTACCTTTCAGTGCCGATGCTGTGGACGCAGACAGACACACAGATGGAGAGAAGAACGTACCAGAATATTTATCTCCTGCTCCCCTTCGTCCCTCCTCTCTGTCACAAGGAGACTTAAATAGAAACAAACACACACACACAGAGACACACCATGAGAGGCGCTGGTCTCAGGATAATAGTGATTGTGATGCTTGTGCTGTGTTGACAGATCACTGCTCTCCGCGTCTTTTTGATGATGTGTGTGAACTTTTCGGTGCCAGGATGTGAAAAAAACATCCTCGTCGACTTCAGCAGCTCTGCGTCAGTTGTTCGCCTGTTTTCTCCTTCACATGAGTAAACTATTTAGAGCTCGAGGTAGGAGCTTCTCTGCTGTTGCGCGTCAGCTTTGTTCATCCGAGCAGACAGACGCTGTGTGAGCGAAAAGTTCAGGTTACTCTTATTTTTTCCCATCCTGAAGCAAACTTCAAGCAGCCGCACTCAAACAGTTTGTCTTGTGTCTGTCGATGATTTTCTGAGATTTTTCTTTGGCTCCTGAAGGATGTTGGAGATGTGCCCCCCCCGTGAGACTGCAGGGCCCCCTCAGTCTGATTAGGATAATAGCTGCAGACAATGCTAAGCCATGGTTTTAAGGCAGGAATGCTTTTCCAGTGTACATTCGGCTAAGACCTGCCAACTAAACATAGACGAATAGCAGCAACATGTGATGCTGCCACTCTTTAATACTAGCTCCCAGCTTGCACATGTGTGCATGATTTACATGTGGGGTTTGTGTGCAGACCAAAGTGTCAACACAGATGATTTAGTCTGCCTGTGTGAACACGCTCAGTTCACTCACGCAAGGACAATATGTCCAAAAATTAATCCGCAAAATCACTCGTGTCTGCTTTGTGTTTGTGTTACAGATTTAATTGTCTCCAGCTTGTGCAGCAGTGGCACTAACATGGAGGTCCACTTTGAAAGTCAGTCACATGCGTAGTAACACTTCTCATTGACTCAGCAGCTTTGATCTCAGCTTTGACCGATAGACGAAGAGACTGACATCGCTCACAGAGCTGCTCCACTGGCCTGACTGTATACCTGACTTAAAGGGACACTATGCAGGATTTCCCTAAAAGACAGTGCTTAGAGTCCTACAAAAGTATAATCATCACTTATTATGGATGTAGTATGTGTGGCAGTGCATTTATCTGCACAGACCCTGCCCTTTGCCTGCATTTTCATATTTTCTTCTTATTTTGCTTTGGCTTGAATGTTTCTGGGCTGCAACCTTTGGGCAGTGGGTGTGAACCCTACGGAGCCCCTAAAGTGCCACAAAGAAAAAAAATAACTGTATCGTGCGCACAAGATACTAAAACGTGTACATGAGATACTAAATCAAGCGCACAAGATACTAAAATTAGTGCTCCACATACAGTTATTTCCCACGCTTTGACTTCTCCGTGCATACAGCTCTCCATAGTGACCACTTCAGATGTTCACAGTCGCACATGTGATACAGCGGAGAGAAGAACTCAGCTACTTAACTTTTATTTTCACCTCCGAATGTCATATAATGACATTCTTGTTGCTCTTGCCCTGAGACATGGGATGATCATCAGCAGTAGGTGTACTTGTAGGCGTAGAACTTCGATGCTTCACCAGAGCTCTGTCTATTGTGTTGCTGTCTGTCTGTCTGTGTAAATGAACGAGTTAATTAAATCGATATAGCTTAAACGTGCCCACGTTTTAGTATCTTGTGCCCACGATTTAGTTTAAACTTGCACACGTTTTAATATCTCATGTGCACAATTTAGCTTAAACGTGCACACAATATTGTTTTGTTTGTTTGTTTGTTTTTTTCTTTGTGGCACTTTAGGGCTGCCGTACAACGCTGCTGAGTTAGCTTGTTTTCTGTTGGACAGGTGGGTGCTGGCAGTTAGCTTAATTAGCATGCTAACGTATCGGCCTCTCCATTACAACAAATGTAACGTTCCTACAATAGTAGCTTGTGGACATACAAGCAGTGCGCTTCTGGTGCCGTTGATCCAGCTTTCAGTAACAGGCATTTCCTGCGTAGTGTACCTTTAATCTGAGTTGTAGGAATATGAATTAACAGCCTATTATTCCTGCCTGTTTGTATCATGAGTGCCAAGTCACAAGATTTGTTGCAAGGTTATTTTTGTGTAAGAGAAAAACATTAAATGAGTAAATGCATTGACACACTTAATGATTTGTCAGTCCACAGGAAATAATTGATTTATGCATTTCACATGTTCTAAAATGTGAATATTTTCTGTTCTGCTGTCTTATGTTTTCAAATAAAAAATTTTATTGACTTGGTTTGGACAAAGTTTGGGCTATGTGAAGACATCACCTTTTTATTTTATGACATGTTGTTGGCTGTGCCATTATTCGAGAAAATAATCCCTCATGAAAAATCTCTTTGAGATAATTCATTAAAATGATGATGAGTTGCTGCTCAGCTGCTCGATCAGTTTCTTGGGTCTTTTTTAGAAACTGTCATGAGATGCTTTCGAAGTACTCGCATACAGCAGCTACATTTGCAACACTGGGGTGTTTTTCAAGGGTTTGGTCTTTTTTTGAAGCGGTTTGGTATGAATATTTCAGCAGCGTGTGCCAGTCACTGTAAAAGACAGGACTGAGGAAAAAATGTTGAACACGTCAGAAAAAGAAAGTGATTCCATACAGATTAAATTAATGAAGATTTAAGTAAATCTGTCCTAGTGAGATGTTTGGGTTCCTCGAGCCTCCAGAGCAGCTTCTGTTCTGAAACCAGTGCTGGTTTCTGTGGCTAGTTGCAGCTTTTTGTGTCAGATATTATCAGGCATCTTATCAACACTATGAACTCCCTCCTTTGACCGTTATCTGTGTTAAATCAGCTTTCCTGTCGTCGGGTCAGTGCTACCTGCTAGCAATACATCACAACTTTTCACAACTGCTTTCAGTAAAATCTCTTCCTCTTGAGCACTTATTGAAAGAGCGTTTCAGAACAGCTTCAGTGCTCCTTGGCATATTGTTCTTTGAGTCTCTGAACTCGGCGGGAGGGATGAAGCCCGCTCTTCCAAAAATATTTGGTGTTTTGACGCTGGTGGTGGAGAGTCCTATTGAACAGTCCAAAATCTCTCGTTGGTGTTGACATCTGGTGACTGCGAAGGCCATAGCTGATGATTCACATCACTTTCATGCTGCTCAAACCCCTCTGCGCCCTCGTCCATGGAAGCATGCCCCTCCCCTTACTCAGGGCTTCCTTTAATTTGATGCCCATCTGTATTGCGCATACTTGCTAAATGGCAGCATTATTAAAAACAGCATTTTGATACTGCTGCACTTCACACTGAGCACATGCTTTACATTTGTGGTAACATATGTGTGGCTGCTGCACTGTCTCCTGCAGCTTACAGCAGAGCAGCAGGCAGCTCAACAGGATAGCTGGCGAGCTGTCAGCCTCTTGAGACCACAGACTGTGACCTGCTGGGCCACCAACCCTGCTATTATTGCAGTTTCATATTTATAGTTGCTGTGCATGGTTGAAACTTAGATCAAGTAAGTGTCACGAGTGTATCCTTCTCTTCCTTTTATTGGTATTGTTAAAATCTGCAGGATCCTTTTGCTTTTGCCGAGTCAGGACTTTAAAGTCCCAAATGTTGATTTGAGTTACGACATTGAGATCCAGGCTGTTGGCTCAGGGCAGCTGATTATAATTCCACCGTCTATGCAGCAGCAGGATTAACAAAGTGCTCTGTGTGTGTTTGCTGGACTGTCTCTAGGAAACTGATGCCAGTGGATTATATGGCAGTTCACCGTTTAGTCGAATGTCCGTCTGACAGAAGAATTAAAAATGTCCGCTGCAGCTGTATTGTCTAAAAGTGTAACAACAGCAATGTTTGGTTTGATTTCTTATTTAAAATGTAGTGTTAAAGGTTCTGCTTACGATGTTCACTAGATGTCGCTCTTGCACCGGCACATCAGATCAAAGGAAAGAACTGGGCTGTTTGGCCATGCGTCCCCTCTAACCAGAAGCAGCCGTTCTCTCCTCAAAGCCCCCAGACAGAAACAGATCATCATAAAACACACTCCATTCAGACTCGAGAGAAACAGAATAAAACTCACCAAACCCACTTTGGTTTGTCTTTCCACTGCTTTAACAATCGCCAGCTCTGGTCAAGTTGAAGTAAACCCTTAATTCACAAGTCAAATGTGAAAAAATTCTGGCTCTTTGCACGGAGTTTGGGCACAGACCTGCTGTTGGCCACGCTCGCAGGGCCGGAGCTAGATGTTCAACACAAGAGGAGAGCTCAGAGTTTACTGAATTTGTCTTCACCCTCGCTCTCAGCTCGTCTGCAACAGCGAACCAACCAGGTGTGACCTCTGTCAGGTCTTCTAATGTAATAATCAGTCTTTGATCGTCTGTGTTGACTGCAGACTGGAGGGGAGATGTGTCTTACTTAATCAACACACGGAGGGAAATAACGGAAAGAACCGGAGTATCTGGTGAGTGCTGAGCTCAGTCACACAGTCTAATGTACAGTTTGTCTCTTTATAAACGTGACGGTGGCCAACAGCTTCACAGAGACTCACACTGGCTACCAGAACAAAGAACACACACACACACACACACACACACACACACACACACACTGAGGGAGTGTGACTGACGATGCCATTACTCCACTGTGTCTTTGCACAGTTTGCTGCTGTATTAATGCTCAAAATCTCAATAGGAAGCTACTGTTGCTATGCCTGACAAGCTCTCACAGATTTACCATTAAAATGATGCCAGCTTATGTTGGAGCACAAGCACATTTTTCAGTCCGTTCTTTACACTTCTGCTCTCATTTTTTTGGTTTTGGAAAGTACTACAGCCCCACACACAGCACTTCAACATGTGAGATATCTAAAGCTTGATAGACCTGCTTTTACTATTTCAATGGTTGCTAAGCTATGATTGGACAATCACTATTTGGGGGAGGGGTTTATCGAACAGACAATTGATTTTCAATAATAAGAAACAAAACAAAGAATTTGAAAATACTGCAATTGATTCAAAAGGCTGAATTAAACAAATCCACTTTGTATTTAAAGTAAATTAGTGAATGATGACTTTTTCTTGTGGAAAACATATTAATTTGTCACCTGATTGAGTGACTGAGTGAACAATCGGGTCTCTCTATTGCCCTCTGGTGGACGAAAGACTGAAGGGAGTAAAACTGTTTGTCCCAGTTGTTTTCATACTTGGAGCAGAACATTTAGAGGAAACATACATCAAATCTCTGATGTCTACAAGGTCGGACATGAGGCACATTTTTGTTCCCTTATTCATTTTAAATCTAAACATATGAAAGCTCTGGAGCAAGTCCCACTGCCATACTTCCATCTTTGCGTGGATTTCAGATGGAGTTTTGCTGGTGATGTGACTCACATGTTGTAGTCAGTGCCAACGCAAACCGCTGCTCCCCCCCCCCCACCTCCACCACCACCACCACCACCGCAGCTGCCAGGCACTCTGGTCATTGTGCCTCCTCGAGACGGGGCTGAGCACTGCGACTCCGTTGTTCACCACAACAGCAGGCATTTTGCTCTGTTTGATGATGATTACAAGGAATAACAAGCACACCCAAGACCACGTAAACATACACTGATTTCATCAGACCAGAGCAACAAAAAGAACATTGACAGTTGGGTAAGACATGCCAAATGTTTCATCACAGGGGAATAAGGACAGAAATACATTGTTTTTTTGTTTGTTTTTGCCTGATATATATTGTGTCACTAATACTGCATATCTTAAGACCGTATGTACACCATTTGACACGTAAGGCAGAGAAGAAGGCTTTATCTTGAGTGTAAGTGAAGCTTAATGTGGGGCTGTTTTTTCACTGCTGTCAGTCTTGAAACGTGCTGTTCTCGCTCAGACACCAACTCTGAATTTTATCAGATTCCACATTTTTCAAACTCACTTCTGTTATTCTCCTAGCATTGCTGCACAGCAATGCACTTTTTTTTTTTCTTCTAGAGTCAGCGTAAACACACACAATGTGCAAATCCAAACACAGCTTTAGAACTCAGTGCGTTATAAAATGTTCAGCAGGATATTTTGTTTTTTAACCAGGCAAAAATGAGAATTATCAAATGCAGACAAGAAGCAAAATCCACAGGGTAAGCTCGTATGAAAAGCTGCATGTTGTGTGCTTCTTTCATTCCTCTTTGCCTTTAGCTGGAGTAAAAGAGCAGAGTAAAATAGGCTGCATATTGACTGAGGGACCCTGGAAGCGATGATATCAGATCGCAGATGTCAGTCCCAGGTGGGCCGATGCTTCAGGCTTTACTGGGAATGTGCCAGAGCTCCTGCACCCTGACCAAAGCCAAATCCCTTGGGACCAAAGTTCTTTGCATAGCAACCTGTGAATGACATTACAGAGACTGAGAAACACTGTGCACAATACACTGGCAGACTGGAGTCTGAATTACACAAAATAATGGTTTATTTAACCTCAATTTGCAGAGCTACAGTATCAGACCCACAGAGTGTTTTAATTGTCTGTCTTATTTAAATGATATTTAAAGTCTTGTTCATATATGGCATATATATATGAAAAAATATACTAAATGGTAAATGTCAGAGGGGCTGCTGACCTATTGGGTCTCTGTCGAAGTAATTTAGAGCAACAGCTTCTGTTCTGCAGGTCAAGGTTCAGATGTTACCAGCTGAGGTCAATCCAACCACTGACATGAAGGACTGTATGTTGTACAGTTACACTGCCTTTAACAAAACAACTGCAAGTACATGAATGCAGCATTCATTCATTCATTCATTCATTCATTCATTCATTCATTCATTCACATGAGAAGTTTCCCATTTTGCATCCATACACTATCAACCACAACCACTAAACCAGGACATACATGCACAATGTGCAATAATGTTAGAATACACTCTGCACTGTGTCCATAGAGCTGCACCAAAACTGCTGCATACAATCATGCAATACTCTCCTACACACCGGTCATAAAATCCTCATCTTCATGTATGGATATACTGTAGTGTTAAATGGTGCTGTCATTGCTGAGCTGACCAACGCATTTCATTGTACAGTTGAACCTGCGTTAACCTCCAAATGACCAATAAACTCAAATTGAACAACTACGAATAACGCTTATTCGCTAAATTAATCAATATATCATTTGTATAAAATGTCAGAAAATAGTGACAAATACATTTTTCCAAAGCCCAAGGTGATGTCTTCAAATTGCTTATTTTGTCCAACCAACAGTCCAACCTGCCAAAGATGTTCATTTTACTGTCACATAAACAGTATTGGGGTTAGCGGTTATGGGGATTACATTTGAATATCTTGCTTTAGGTAAATTTCTTAAAATGGAGCATTCATTCTGTTGTTTTGCCCTGCAGGAATTCCTTTTTTTGGCATATTTCTGGACAGCCTGGGTTGTTCTGGCACGGTCTGCGCTCAGATTTTGAGCGTTGCTTTGATTAGTTGTTTGTTGGAATTTGCCAATCAATCATGCATATTACTCATAGACAGCTTGAATCTTGTGGCCATGTCATCAGACATGAACAACTTTCAGTGCTGGAAATTTAACATTATTTTCTTTGTGAAGTCAGAAAAGTTTAACTTTACTGCACAATATGAAGCTCCTTCACCAGTGGTGAAAATGCTGTAAACATCGAAACACGTTCAGTTAATGCAACTGCAATCAGTCACTTAAGGTAAAGCGCCTCCCACCCCTCAATGTTATTTATCTGTGATCAAGATGTAATTCAGCTTTATATTCTGCTCTGTGACCATCCAGGAGGCCATGTGTTCATGTTAAATCTCTCATGACAAATAAATTGCTAGCTAGCTAACATTTCAGAAGTAACCTCTCCAACACTGCACCCATAACAAAGAAAGTTGGCAAATCTTCACATTTTAGAAGTTGGACCAGGAGAATGTTTGGTTTTATTTCTTGAAAAATTAACAATTGATTATTGCCGATTCATTTTCTGCCCATTAGCGAATCAAATCATGCACACGGTAATTGAAGCTGCTGTTGGTTCACAGACCTTTACAGAAGATCTCTCCATCTCTATCAGCGAGGGTCGTGGACTCCAGTCCTTTGCCACACTTGGCACAGCGAAAGCAGCCTTTATGCCAGGACTGATGAGAGAGCAGAGAGCTGGTTCAAGCTCAAAAATATACCGAGAGCTGATGAATCTCTGCTTTTATTCTTGATCTAAAGCACAGTTTATAAACTGAGAAAACCGTAGGTGGGTCTTACGTTGCCTCCTCCGATAACCTTCTCTGCTGCGTACACTGTTTTCCCACATCGAGGACACACATCTGTGCCCCCTGGTTTCTGGGCAAACTTCGAGGCGTTTGGGTTATTTGTAGGGCGATGAGGACCTTGTCTGTCAAGAAGAACCAGAGCTTTAATGAAGGAAGGAAATCTGAGACTGAAACACTGATTAAAAGTATTAAGAGCTAATAGTCAAGATATGTAGATGATGTCTTGAGTTGAGACTTTTGGTTCAGCACCTGCAGTGTTTATGCACTTTCCTCTCTTCAAAAAGGTAAACTCAAGCATTATATGAATTGTACTTTGTCATTCTGTAAAAGTATGTAGCTTTATACTGTTTATATGGTTAAAATGACAGGACAAAGTGATTTTTGTGCTCACGCTTCAGGCTTGATTCCAAGTCCTTCTCCTGTGTCCATACTCAGTGTGCCGGCTCCACCCCCGAAGCCGTAGCCTTTTGGCCCATATTTCTTGCCGTAGCACGATTTGCAGTAGATCTCATCCACATGAACGGCCACTGTCGTGCTGTCCAAGTTCTTCTTGCAGACCACTGACAACAAAGAAGGAATGCAAATATTTGTAGAAGCATCTTTGCGGCACACCAAGTGAAATGTTTTTTCACTGACGTTTCACTGACATCACCGCAAACTATGTGTGACATTTTACAAAAGAAGACGGCATACCCACTGTGAGCTCAGCTGGCTCTGCTTTACTGTGCTGGAGGGGGAGTTTGTGTACCTTCCTCTGCCATATAAGGAAGACCAAGCCTCTGTCACATGCTTCCACTGGATCCAAATAAGGACTCAGATGTCTGAGCGAAAACCTGCAGATGCTCATTTTCCTACTCTGATGCCAAATACTCTGCATTCCACTCTGGCACTTCATGTGATGTCAGAGTTGTTTATGAACTGGGATTCAGAAGACGAATAAAGCAGATTACCTGCGAACTTTAATACTTACTGCACAGAAAACAGGATTTATGCCAGCTCTTCCCCTCGCACTGCACTTCCTCGGCGAAGTAGACAGTTTTCTGGCAGCAGCCGCACTTGTTTCCTCCTCCGAAAGGCATTCTGTAAGCATACAGCAGAGCCCGCTGTGTAGATTTTTCATGCACTGTATATATAACGTCTCTCCTCTGGAGTGCAGATCAGTGTTCCTCAGCAGACAGAGGCCACCTGCTACACTACATGCAACATTACCTATAAAAGGAGAGGCACCAGTTTCCCGTGACACACACTTGTTCATTCCTTCTTGTTCCAGCTTACTGGCGTAAGAGGATATCTGAAGGACTGATTGTAAAATGCAAAGTGCCTGCTGGCGTTGCTCAGTTATAGCACCAAACCACATCATGCAGATAAAATGACACCAGAATGCACTCTTCATGGACACCACAGCGATGTCAGTCTCAACAATTAAATGTCTTTTTATGGTGTCGACTTCATGATAGTCAGCGATCTACAAGGTCGCTCCGGGTAAACAGGAAATTCCTCACATTTCAATTTGTAATCACACATGTTAACAGTGGTGACCTCAGACAACCCAACAAGCTGCAATGCGAATTTTTGCAGTTTCTCAAGCATTTTATAGAAAACAATAAATTAAAAACAGTGTTTGGGGATAGTTCCAATATACCCTCTACACTCGTGTATGGCATTTTTACATTAGCACCTTTTTTCAAGGTCGTCGTTTCACATCTGCCTTTCCTGTTTATGCTCAGGAAACATGTTGGAAGTATAAACCCATTCTATCCAAATGAGGAAATTTCCCACTTTAAAGTTTGGCTTATGTACACAAATCGGCACTGCTTTACAACTATTTGATGAAAAGCAACTCTAAATGTCAAATCTGAAGTTTTAGCAAAAAATATTGCTGTCATTGAATTTTATTCTTGATTTGATCTTAGTAGAAAAAAAGGCTTATTATACTTTCTTCTCACAAATTAGTGAAACATGAAGACATGAACTTACTATCAACTTGTCTCTCTTCTTTTAAATTGAGATATTTCTCTGTATCTGTACAAGTTCAGCATACCTGTATTGAGGTGAAAGGCTGATCCTCTCAGTGGTGTTAAAGAGATGACTGAGTGGAGAAGAGACACTGGTCTGATGAAGAGAGGCAGAGGGAGGCTGAACTGAGGGAGGAGTCGGGACAAAGAGGGAGAAAAGTAGGGAGGAAAAGGAGGAAGATGGTGAGAATTGATGATGGACATAAAGGGTGGGAAAGCACAAGAAATGGATATCCCCATCTCCATGTATCAGAAACAGTCTTACTTGGTGAAATCACAGAATTTCCTGCTGGAAAACAGAATTAAATATTACAAGCAACAGCTGGATGGTTGCTTATCATGTTTAGAAAGGAGCCCACACTGTTGAGGTTCAAGGGGATTCAGCTCATTAGTGACCCCAAATGGAAAGAGGAGTTAGAGTTTAGAGCACTTCCTTACCCAATGCTAACATAGCTAGAGATCAATAAATATGTAGTTGGATCTTTCAGCTCATTGTTTTGGTTTTATGTAGCCAGACTTTGCTGTTTTGGTTCACTCTCACTGCTCACATCAGATTGTTTCCAGCCATAAAAACCAGCCATTGTACACTACCTGCCCAGTACTGAGTGGAAGACAGGTAAACCTGGTGGCTAGCTTGTGAAACATTTAGCAGCTGAAGAGCCAGTTATTTCCCTCAAGAGTTGGTGGAGACCAAAACAGAGCTTGAAGGAGAATGAATATTCTTTATTGTTATTATCTTTGTTATTTACATTTATTTAGTGGCCAGAAATACTCCTCTAAATGGATGATAATATTTCCCGAGGTCTGCTCGATGTGTGAATAAGCTCACATGCAAGTCAGAGTTTAATAGTCTGACATCACAAAGTGTGTCACCAAAGTGCTATATGTAAAATAATAATGAACAACATAAGCAAAATACATAGAAATTTAATAAAATAATAAATATCTGTATAGAAAACCGCAGTACATTCATACCTGGATACAGATGAAAAAACACACATTTACATGTGTAACAGTCCATGTTTGTAACCATACTCACATCAAGCTGAATGCAATCATGTCAATACACCATATCAACTTGAAAGGTGAAAAAATGAAAATGTTGTGTTTAAAGTTTGTTTCTGCTGCCCCCAAGTGGCCAGAAAATGCAGTTAATTTGTGAATCCTTTGCAGTCTTTGACTTTCAGATGTCGGCAGGCACCCTGGTGACGCTCTGACAGGCCTGCACTGCAGCCATCGTCCCTTCACGCCTGTTTCAGGGAACTATCTCTCTTTTTAGTAGTTCAAGAAACACATGATTGAGGTCAGATGACTGATTTGGCAAATCAGGACCATTCCGCTGTTTGGTTGCTTTGCAGTCAGTTTGGTATCCTTGTCTTAAAATTGAGGGTCTTTGAATTAAAAAGGGCTACAGGCCGTGCTCACCAAATATGGATGTGAATGACCTGAAAACTACACTGTCTACTAGCTTATGTTTTGTAAAGCCTGTAGGCAGTCAACTTTTTTTTTTTTTTTTAATAATAATAACTGTATTTGTCGGAGATTCTTGCTCTTAACCACATCTGACATTTTCTCATGACAGCTCCTGCAGTGGACTTGTCTGTGGGGTGTGCTGGATGTGTGTATACCCTGCTGATGCTCATGTCTCTGACGAGCATTAATAAAGAGAGAGAGCATGATAAGCAACAGTGAAACAGTGAAATCTGCCCGATCTAAGAAGCAGAAGCGCTGCATCCGCTGCCTTAGAAGGTGTTTCTGCAGGAAGTGTGGGATGTTCCTTCTTGCTCAGTGGATTACTCACTGTCTCACAGATCCTCTGTAGGGGGTTTAAGTGATTCGTGTGACTCAGGGGGCGACAGGTCACTTGGCCATATCTCTCCAGGAATGTTGGCTTGACACATATTTTGCATGTGTCTGAATGAGCTGCTATGAAATACAATATGTTGACAAGGAAATCAGCATTTGGATACTTTAAGATAATTGTAGTAAAGTATGTTTTCTATGGTCATTCAGGTTACTTCATTATGGTAACTTAGTAACTATTTCCCTGGACTAGTGAGGTGATGGTTGATTTTCTTAAAAAACAGATCAAAGCGTAATGTCTGTAACACTCAGCACCGCAATTGTAAGGAGAGAGGGTCTTGTTTTCTCATAAAACTTCGTGCACGAAGAGGAAAAGGCAAAGATCTCGGGGTGCTCAGTCGTGTCATCACGATTTAGGTCCATTTTATGATTTTATTGCTCTTTATGAGCTGATTTAAGGGATATACCTTTGTAATCATCTCGTTGGATGATTATTAAGAACACGGGTTTCATTTTATTGGCAGCTTTTGTTTTAGAAGTTAACATGTTCTTTGATTGCAATGTAGTTGTATTTTTTGACAAATGGCTTCTGCCCTGCGAAAACCATAAAAACCGACCTGTTTTCATCTTTTTGACGGTGCATTTTTCAGATGATTCAGTGAGTCTCATTCAACATAAGACCTGCAAGGTTTTTTTTTTCTCAGACAATGGAGGAACACTTAATCCCTCACAAAAAATAAATACCAATTTCATGCCAATTCTGGGCAGCAAGGAAAGGAAATCCCCCTCTGCAGCAGGAGCTTTAAGTGCATGTGGGCTGACACCATACACAGCTACTGCTACTGCTACTGCTACCACTACATTAAGAGCGTTGCTGGCATTTTACTGGTGATCTTGTTCATTGTGGCATTCAACAATTGTGCAGGCAGGGGTTCACCGGCTCTCACGCTTTATTAGAGCAAATCACACATGACATGACCTTTACATTATAATAGATGGATGTATGGTCAGTTTAACCATAAAGTCATCAGGCTGTTCGGCCAAATAAAGCTCCATGGTACAATCTTGTGTGCTTTAGAGCATTTATTTCTGATTTTGTCATACAGCTGAAAAAAACCAACCAAAACGTGAATGTCAGCGCTTCCAGCAGGGCTCGGATATCTTCCCACAAAAGACGAGGATCAGGAAAGGTGAAGCTGATAGGGAGACTGTAGTCGATACAAGGAGGGGAGTAAAAGCCAGCAGAGACTGATGCTGCTTGGTCTGCCTTCCTCCCTCTCTCCAAGCCCTCTAGGCTCTTCACCATCATAGGAAGAGACAATGATGAACTCAAGAAGCCTATTTATAGCCGGCGATTGGCCAACACTAGCCCTCTGTCTCTGCTCTGTGGACATCCGCCTTGGCTGGCTGTGTAGTACGTCTACATGTGATTATGCTCATGAGAGGGGAGAATAGGGGAAGAGAGGAGTGGAGTGACAGAGACTCAATGGATTTAATCCAGAGGAAGAGGAGAGGATAAGAGGCAAGGCAAGATAAGAGGCAGGGCTGGGCTGTGGTCCATCCATCAGTGCACGGAGGAGCGCTGATTGCTCATGGAGGAATTCAGCACAGGCTCTATTTGGCATTTGACCTGACTGGAAGCCAGGACTCCTCCCCCTGGTAATGGTCTCCCTTTTGGCAGCATTTTTCACAGAAGCATTGCCAAGTTGTCAGGTGAGGAGGAAGAGCTGGAGGAGGTGAGCTGACTTCACGCTGAGAATGTGTTTGGATAGCAACTAGCCGTCACTGTGTTGGTGTATTTGGCTTCGTGCACGATGGTGCTTAGTGGGAAAATCTACTGTGGCTGATCTCCATGTGTGTTATTTCTGCCAGAATAATCTCACGAGGGCTCATTTTGCAGTTTTCACATGCATGTTTTTCTATGTGTGTTTTAACTCGACTGTCGAGCTTGAATTAGTCGATTAAGAGATTGACGAATCAGCAGTTATTTAGATAATCTTTTAATTGTTTAAAGTCGATGCTGAACATTTCTAGATTACAGCTTCTCAGATGTGAATATTAGCTGGTTGTCTTGGTCTTCTATGATATTAAACCACTTATGTTTGGGTTTTAGGACTCACAGTTGGTCTAAACAAGACATTTAAATATTCAGCTTGGGTGATGAGTTAATTGTGATGAGGCATTTTTGTGGACCAATCGGTTAATTGAGAATATAATGAACAGATAAATTGCCTATAAAAAGTAATTGTTAGTTGTTATTTTGCTGACTTATTATTTGAATATTGTATTATGTGGTCAACAGTGACCTAAATCTCACTCATTAAACTAAATGCCTTTTCCTCCGCAGTGTTCAGGGACGTCGGTAATCAAGTTACTAATCCGTCTAAATTTAACTTTTTAGCAATAAAGCTCTCGTCCAAGTCTGTGCGAGACAACAACAGCAAGCTGCTCTCACACAAGTAGCCAAAAATGTTTGCACTAATTCATATAATGTCATTCAGATGGATTAGGACATGTAAATATAACCCCTACTCATCCAATAAACATTATTAGAGGCATTTCAGGGGGGAAATGAGATAATTGTGTTTAAGGCAGAGGGAGTTTGGCAGGATGTCTGGGCTGGGCGACCCCCTCTGTCTGATTCAACAAGCAGCAGTTTGACTTTAATGTGCTCTCTGCTGACTCCAGCTCTGCGGCACGCACTGTGGCCATAATGAGAGGTGAGGAGATGCAGTTTCATGAATTAGTCAGTAGAGGTCACATATGGGCAGAGATTATGTTTGAGTGATGCTGAGACACACCCTGATTCCTCTCTCCCTGGCCGTCTCTTGCCGTGTACCACTTGCTGTAAGCCGTGCTGATGCAAAGGGTGACAAGGTTTATTAAGCAAAGCAGAACGTGCACGCATCGGAGTGTGAAGTGCACAATTAATAAGGTGTGCGAGGAGGGTGAGGGATGAAGGACTTTGCTTTCAATTCATTTCACTTGGTCTGTTTGTACTTGCCTGTGAACCCACTGATTCTTTATCTTGGCACCTTTAATTAAGATGCGATTATGTTCAGCCCTGTGCGAGGGATCTAATAATGTAGAGAGCAGTTTGTATCTCTCAAGGTCAGACAGCATATGTGTACAGTATGTGTGTGTGCACGTGGATTAATTACACATTTCTGAATATTTCTATGTCCAGACGGTACACATATTTGACTGTAATCCTCACTTATCTCCTGTCTGTGACTCACCACAGAGGATGTAGTTTCCAAACTGCCTCAGTCTATAATCTCTCCTCATGAACTTAACTCATCCTGCAGAGCGATTTAACTTCAAGGAGAGGCAATTTGCTGAAATGCGCAAAAGGGAATATAACATAACCCACCATCACACCACCCGCTGGCTGGTGGTGTGTCTTCACACCAGTATGCGTGTTGTTTCATTGCTCTCGGCACAGACTAAATTTGGTCATGATCCACCACATGTCCTTGGCCTGCACATGTTCTGCTTTGTGAGTTGATTGTGTGAGTCACTTTGCAATATTTGGCCTCGCTGCACACAGCGCTGTTGTCTTAGTCACAGTTTGTAATCTCCACCTCGAAGATTATATGAGGAAAAACTGTATGCGAGCCCATGCTGTCACCATGTCATTGCTCCTGTCATTCGTTTCTTCCTAAGCTGACACCTCTGAGTCGGCTTCCTTTGGCCCAGATTCCCACTGAGGGAGCCTGTGCCCTGTAGGCAGCCAACTACAAACATGCAGTGACAATTCAAATCAGTCCAGTTCACTGGCTCTGGCTGTGACTCAGGACATTGAGCGCCAGGCGGAAAAGATGCATACGCAACACGCCAAGCTGAACAGGGACAGATAGAAAGTGAGGGAGACAAGACAGTGCAGAGTATCAGGGAGTTTTATGAGGGTTTCACCAGGTGTACGGCCCAGTTTTAGCTCAGCACTTTTGTTCAGAGAGAGTGGGACAGGAGCAACGCCAGGTCCATTTGCAAGTCAGAGAGAGAGAGAGAGAGAGCGCCTGCCGGCTAAGTAGTCTGATCCACGGCACCAACTGCAGCAGAGGATCTGTCTAGAGTATTGTTATGCAAGCAGGAAGGGAGCAGTCCCACTTTGATCCACACATCGGATGGAGGCTGGAATGCTTCGGTCCTCTGCTGTTTGAGCTGGAGGCTGTTTGCTGTCCCATCTTGGAATTTGCATGTTGGACAGTGTACTGTTGTAGGGCTCGGTGCAGCCACTCTGCACAGTTAGAGCATGAGAGGGATGGACTGACGGACACCTGGAGATAATGGTAATCACTCAGCTTGACGCCCCCATCACCAACTGACCTCAGCTTCCCTTGCACTTGTTATCACCTCATTAAGTTTGTCAGCCTCATTTGAGGTAAGTTTAAGTTCCTTGTTAAATACTGAGGATGAATAATGTCTGTAAGAGTGTCTTATACTAAACTTTGGCTTGTGACAGGTATGCCAGCTGCACAGTTTGATTTTTTTTAATTGCATTTGATTTTAAATCATTTTATTTATCTGGACTTTCCAGTCTGCTGAATGACATTGTTTGCAAATAAACAAGTGCACCACTGCAGAGTGCATGACACTGGAGTGTTTGTTGAGCATGTAAGCAGCCATCAGTCAGTCCTTTAACAATATCGTGTCTCATGGCTGGCTGAGATATTGTTGTCATGTGAATGCCTGCAGGCAGAGAGGGAGGCCTGAGGGAAACAGGACAGCCAGGCTGCTGAACTAATTCCTCCAAAGACTTTGCGGTCCCATGCAGGACTTTTATTGTCCTGCCTGGGACGGGGAGTCATGTGCTCAGTAATTGTCTGGGATGTACTGCTGACTCATACCAGTGTGTGCTACAGGCTACCACTGCATCAGGCTCACACTTCACACCACTCATCCCCTTAGTTTACGCCGAGGTACAGTAGACTGTGGTCATTCATGCTTTGCTGTTTGATGTCCTCATCAAAGAGTGAATCAACATGAGCTGCTCTTTCAGCGCCACGAGCAAAAGGATACTTTATTCAACAGCCTGCTTTGAGGGAAATGAACATGTTTTCCTGCAAAGTCTTTGTAAATGAAAAAAGTCTGCACTAAATCAATATTTTCATATTAAAAATTGATCGAATGCCAAATGTAATGCGTTTGTTCAGAGTGATGAATAAGCAGATTCTGTGGGGCGTTTAAGTGTCTTTCAGCTCATTGTTTCCTGACTTTCAGCACCAGCCTCAGTGGTGTGTTCAGACACAGCTGCACCTACCTGCCCTGCACCCAGTGGCAGACAGACATGGATTTAGTTCCATTGGCTGCCCAGAAGCACAGCTACTGCTAATATATAAATCAGCAGGTGTTTCCCATTAGGGGCATAATATGTTCAAATTTTGTGTACAGCTTGTTTCGCTGTTCTCAGGTGACCAAAAAATTAATTACTGCAGCTGTACCAAAACAAAGACTGACTGCTCCAGCTGCCATCAGCAAAATAACACTCAAAATTCACAAAAGTATGATTTAAATCAGATATTGTCTGTTTAAACAACACAATTAGTCTACAGCTAGTTTAGCTTTAAATGCTAATGTCAGCATGCTAACATGCTCATGCTAACATGCTCATAATTTAGTCTGACAAGAAGTATCTTCTTACCAGGTAGTTTTTATGTTTGAGGATTTCACTTATTTTTTCCCCTAAATTATCTTAATATGATCTTATATCTTCTACTGGCTCTGAGTAATTTAATCCTTTAAACTAGAATTTACAGAATTATAAAGCTGTTTGATCAACACTGACGAGTACAACGGTTTTGTTGAAGTCAGAATTTTTAGACAAATGTGCTTGTTTTTAGATTTACTGCACTGCTTTTAAGATAGACTTTAAACACTAGATCCAATAAATGAAAGTTCCTGTTCTGTTGCCAAATAATTTTGCTTACTTTAAGTACTATTTCCACCATTTTACTGCTGTTTTTCTGTTCTTTGAGAGCTGATTTTTTGCAGTGTGGTGCTGCTAGATGGAAAGTCAGGGGATCTCTGGAATCATTAGCATTCATCCTCTGGCAGCCATGAATCTTCAAATGCTGTGCCGGCCCATTTTGCAGATATTCCACAGGATATTTCACATAGCAAATCAGTGAAAAAGGAATCTGGCTAAGCATTTGATTTCAGCTGTAGATACAGTACAGTTTTCAGTGTTCACTATGATACATTCTGGTTGCTACCAGAAAGTATTGAAGTGCAATAACCAGCCCCAGCATGCGCTGATGCACACAATATAGACCATAAAGTAATTCAATTCTAGGGAGTCCACGCACGGCTCTGGGAATACCACTAATGGTGGGTGATGTCATCACCAATGAAACAGATCTATCATGTGTGCAACTTGCTGCACTTTTGAACTCCTCTAACTTCAGTGTCACTCTGGGTTATGGTACAACAACACAGAAATAGTGTCCTGTGGTAAGACAACATCTATTATGGTGGTGAAAAATGCTGCTGAGGGCATAATTTTCTCTCCTCTCGACAGCCTGCATCACATCCAAGACACTTTCAGAAGCTCTGCGTATGTAAAGCGAACTTCCTTCTCATCGTTCCTTCAAAGAAGCACCGCTGCAGGCACTGTGGTCAGGTTGAGCTACTGCACAGTAAATCCATATCTGTTTTCATCAAATTATACATATGATCAAAATAATTATGGTGATTATAATATTATAGCACATGCATGCACAAGGATGTTATAATGGGATTTTTTTCAAGTACTGAGGAGCGACATGTTCAAAGGGCGATTTTTGGTCCCTTGTAAATGCCACGTCTCTATGTCCTGAATCCAACTCTGTGTGTATATGTGTGTGGTTTGTCTGGTTTGGAAAGTTTAGTCCACAGACACGCTCCAGTGGCAGACATGTTCCACCTTGGCTAACCCAAAATGACATGTGTGCCGGCCTTGGAAAGCCTAATACATATTTTGTGCGTTCCGCTTAAAGCTGTTATACAATATTAAGTGTTTGGAACAAGAGTTTGTGTCAGAGATCAGATACAAGACGCGACATGAGGTGAAGACGGCTCTCATTGCGCAGGTCTGGCTTTATCTTTGTTGTGATGCAGAGCCTGTGATGGCTGCCAGAGGCGAGGATCTCAAACGTGAACGGTTTTGGGTGAAAATGTCAGGGACGAGCTGCACACTACCTTTTGTTCCTGGTCCAGTTGTCTGTTGGAAGAACAAATGCACCAATTTAAATACAAACTAGAAGGGCACTCGGAGAGCGCAGACCTCTGCCAAGGCTAATAGCACACTGTTCTGTGATATGCAAATCAGCAAGCGCAACCACTGGATATGTCTGGATATATGGGGATTGTCATGTGGAGTTATCATATTTCCACTTGGCTAGATGGCCTGATTTTAAGATGTATGGCATTTATTCAGCGAAGGCCAAATGCAGGATCTCGCAATGTTAATGAAAGTAAAAAAAAAAAAATCATTTATCTGCCCCCATGATTCAGATCTGCTCCCAAATGTAATGGCTTCTTCCGTGGACCATGCTGCACCCTTCCACCATCCGAATCTGGCCCGTGGTTTTTACATAATCACCAGCAAACAAACAAAGCGAACAGAAACGTAACCTCCCTGGTGGAGGTAACGGAGTTCAGTGTGAGGTGTTCGTCTTGTTGTCTTAAAAATAGAAACAATATATAAATAATTTGCGTGTTTTGATTTGCAGGCTTCTTGAATAAATATATAATGATTAGTACTTGCTTTTGTGTAGTCAAATATACAAAACATTTGACTTGAACTTGAGAGCTGAGTCTTCTTAAGTCCTCAGGTTACAATTCATGTCACTGTGAACATCTTGTCAGCTGTTGAGTGACATGTTGCAGCCACTTCACGTCTCTGGAGAGCAGCGGCTTCCCCCTCGGTGAACAGAAGCTGAGTTTAAACCAGACATTGATGGAAGAACACAGGAGGCTCTTTGTGATAACACTGTACAGATGAACCAGGAGACAGAACACGGATGCTACCATAGGCCATGTTATGTCTGAGATTTGACTCCACTTTGATGATGGTGTGAACTTTGGTTCAACATCTGGCTGCCACAGTGAAGGTCCTCTGCTGTTGGTATGTAGCTGAACAGCCGACTGTTTTTAGTTAAAGAGTCGCACCAATTTCCAGGAAATGAACACACACTCTGAAGCCCAGATATGGATGTTAGCATCTCTTAGATGATACAGCAGTCGAAATCAGTAAGACAACGATTTCATTTTGCCGCCTTTGAAATGTGCTGAGACATTTTTCTGTGCATTTCACTTGAGATAAATGCTGACTTTAAATGAATGAACTGGGATTCCTGTGCTTCCTGAAAGTCTGCGTTTGGTCTGATGTGGATGACACTGACAGATGGAGAGGGTGAACATTTCAGTTGGTCATTTCTGCTTGTGCAGTGTTAAAGACCGAGCTCAGTGGTGCCACTGAGAGCCATATGTATGCAGGTTTCACTCCAACCATTTAGGCAGTTTTCACGAATTAGCCTTCCCCTTCTGGCTGAAGATGCATCAGTATGAGTGAAAACCTCCATACTTGTCTGCTCAGTATATTGTTATGCTTTAAGACCCTGGCATGCAGTATTTTCCATTTTTACCCCAAGTGTTCGCTGAAAAAAGAAAAGCCCTGTGCTGTTTACTCTGCTGGCTCCTGAAACGAGCCGACAGTGGTGACAGCTTTCAGGAATGAGAGAAGCAGATGCTCAATCCGTCATATGAATTGTGACTTTGACTGCGGCAACTGACGAAAAGGCTTCTGTCATCCTGGCTCTGACATTGTAGGAAATGTGTGTGCGTGTGTTTGTACAAACTGAACAGGTGTTGTGTGTGGAGGAATTTGGGTTTATCAGCAGCACACTGTGTCAGATGGAAACCTGCCAAACATCAGTTTTTATACTTTTGAACAGTGCTTTCACAATCCCTTTTCTAAAGACACTTTTGAAATAATAATGGTGGCAATGCTAAAAATAATAATCTTGAAAATGTCGTTTACATCTCACCTTTAACATACTAGCGAAAAACATGGCATGTGATCAATAATTAAGTATATCTTAGGCATTTTAACGTTTTTTAAAATGAGGTTTTCCAGGTGCATGTGCTTTATCTTAGAGCATGATTCTTAGAGACAAACAACATAAATATGTGTGCTGTTTATTGTTGTTTTTATCAGTTTAAGCACCAACTTTATGTCCGATGTTCCTTTTAAAACTAAATTATTTTAGACCTTTGCTGACAAAACCTGTAAATTTGCAGTAAACTAATTATGATTCATCTGAGAATTTGTAACTTCAATTTATTCAGTGTTTGGGTTACTGCAGTTTACCCCATAGGTCACCATTCATATGTTTAGAATAGGACCTAGACTCAGAGACCCAAAGCTGCACATATTTTTCCTTACTGCAGTCTTTTTTATGTGCCTCAAGGATGAAAGTGAAAAAGCTTGTTTTATTTGCTTATGCATGAACTGAATCCTTGCACTATTTTAGGTGGTGTTGCTGCATAGTTTAGAGAGTTTTCAGTATTTCTGATGCATTTCTCTTCTCCTACATGTTCTAATGACCCACTTCTCAAGAGTGGTGGTCCACCACAGACAACTGCCCACACTTTGACTCATCAGAGTGCTGCAATATGCTGTGTAGACCGCCCTCTTATTCCTACATGAGCTTCAGTTCACTTCAGAGAACTGTGTCAGTTGCATAACTGCAGCATATAACTGCAGAGGCAGGTTGTTTCAGTGTGCATAAGGGATTTTACTATACAACATCCTGTACTGCTTCTGAGCCTTTT
Source organism: Chaetodon trifascialis (assembly GCF_039877785.1). Classification (NCBI taxonomy): domain Eukaryota; kingdom Metazoa; phylum Chordata; class Actinopteri; order Chaetodontiformes; family Chaetodontidae; genus Chaetodon; species Chaetodon trifascialis. Next base: position 7,981,021 of record NC_092058.1, on the reverse strand, counting down.
TTCTGATGCTTTGGGGAAATGTTTACTTTTGTTTCAGGTTAAAAGAAATAATTTATGTTAGAGCAGCATTGTAACCTAGGATGTTATTACATGAAAGGGCCTCATTGACCTCATTGAAACTGAAATTGAAAATTGGCTATTGGCTACATGGAAATTATCAAATTTTATTTTAATAACTGTGCTCTTATTTTGAAAAAGGGAAATGGAGAGTGTGGTGAGCTTGCAGACAAGGTGACATGTTTTACAGATATTGCTACACAGGACCTAATTTGAAAGCAAAATGTGAGCCTTTCAGGAAATCCTTATTATTAATGACACCAGTGGTCATCAAGTGAACTGTCTGCTTGATGCTTGATGCACTCTGTGGGCGTGAACATGATCATGCTGGGCACTGGCCAAAAAGCAGAGACGTGACATAGGCCTACACGAGAATGAGTGCTAAAATGACAACTGTATGCTGAAAACAAATTACTATATTTAGAGTAACATTACAGTCTGTAATGTCATTAAATTTTATTTGGACCATTGGCTCCATGAAACTACTAGCTTGCCATTTGTAAAATACTGCTACCTACTACTACCCACTAAAGACTGTATTCTGCTATGGTAGCTAGCTAGCAATGTGTCCACATTAGCACACAAGCTAATATTAGCTAACATTAGTTAGCTAAAACCACAATATAACAATATAAGCGATTTCACATGCTTTGCAGTAATGTTAGCTTGACTTTGGGCTTTGTGTTGGTGGATGCCAGTCGTTTGTTGACATTAGCAGACTTTAAGACATTAATAAGCTAATGTTGGCAGGTGTTGCTAACTGTTGGCCCAGTAGACGAGCAGAATAGAGAAAAGCCAGTCTGGAGCGCACATAACGTCATATCCTTTGGATTTTCCCAGAAAACTGTCCTGACTCCTTTACATAGAAATTGGTTGGTTATGGGCATCCAAGAAAGTCGGGGAAGGTCTCATTTTTGAATTTCCATTACAAACAAATTCAAACATTGGCAATACAAAGCAATTCATACGTGTGAATTGCTTCACTTTCTTACAACTTAAATCATCGTTTCATGTTTGTTGTTTATTAGACTCGCCACCTGGATCCTGATGCATTTTAGCCTGTAAGCAAGTTCAACAGGAAGCGATGGAAATTCAATATATCTGAGACTGTTTGCAGTGTGGAATAGTGCCCTTACTTTTTCTCCCCCTGAATATTAATGTTTTATCATTTCTCACAAGTGTATTCAGTTTTTATGATTATAGTGGAGGTGGTCTATTATAGGTGAGGTGGTCCTATAAAACACTGCGTGGGATACACTGAAATTAAGGAGGCAGTAATAGAATTGAATGTGTAAGGCCAATTACATCAGCGTCTGCAGTCAAGCTGCATTATGATTACCTGCACTTTAAGCACAGCAGCTGCAGATCTGAAAAATTCAGGGTCTTAACAAAGAGTCAACAACAGGTTTTTAATGACCACATTTTGACATGCGTGTCCATAAATACAGACCTGAACGTATCAAAGCATAGAGGAAGTAGTTCAGCTGTGATCCAATGTGGACTTTACCCTTTAAGATCAGTTTGACTGAATGATTTCTAACATTTGGTGTTTTTAACCGCAGGATACAGCTGCCTTACGCATTACAGGGCGTTGATGATGTCATGGCATTACTGACCATGATTAATCACTTACGGTGACTTATAAGGCATAAATCCCTGTAAAGGGCCAACAGATTAACTCACCCACTCTAATCTCGCGTGCCACAAAGTGTACAGTAGGCTTTAATGGAAAAGACAATATGTCAGTATGTAATGCTTTTGTGGTAATCTCTGACTAAGTGGTGTTCAGCAAACCTGACGAAAAATGAGTGACATATTTGTAGCTGATGACAAGACTGAAAATCATGGTTTACATAATGCACATGCCCTTACACACACACACACACGCACACACACACACGCACACTGCAGGGGAGTGATGCTGCAGTGTGCTGCAATTCTATTACAATGTGTGATGGATGAGGAGGGAGACATTTACAATTATTGATGCTGGAGAGACAATGCAATTATGAAGAAATGTAATTCTATCGCAGGGAACATGTAGCTGTGCAAACTGTACCGTCTGAGATGATGTTTTAACTCTAAAATGTCTCTGAAAAACAGATTCTTGTCAGCAGAGAACATGTGGTTGCGCTCCGATTGTGTGACGCATTGATCCACTTTCGGCCATAATGTAGCCTGACCTTTTGCTTGCTGCCACACCATCAGGTGAAGAAGAGCGCGATAGTCATTTGATTGCAAAGTGTAGCTGCTTGCACACATTACAGCTTCTGTGAAACAACAAAAAAGGTGATTTAATGTTACCTACAAAGAAATGTTTATGCATTTTAAAGGAAACTTTAACTGGCTGTTGTAGATTTATTGATTTAATGTTTATTTTTGTCAAAGGGATAAATGCATAGAATTAACCAATGCCACATAAAGTATCACTGCACCATAATCCGAACTAAGCTACAGTCCTCTTCCCTAAATGGATCTTTACACAACAGTGATGCTCGCAACATTTTTTCTAGACCAGAAGAAGTAACTAAATGTGACACTGTCTTGTGGGGAATGTCAGCGATTACAGTTTTAATCACATACAAAGTAAAGACGGTTGCCATATTCCATCTAATCAAACTGCTCAAATTTATTTTGACAGTCACAGTAAGCCAGACACAATTAGCAAGACTAAGAGTGTACAGTCATGCTGAGAGGCTCTGTGAGGCTGTACTCTGTGAGGCGCTAACCTCAGCATGCTAACACGCTCGCAATGACAATTCAAACATGCTGACGTTTAGCAGGTTTAATGTTTATCCTGTTCATTGTCATAGTTTAGGCTGTTGGCATGCTGACATTTTCTAATTAGCACTAAGTAAGTACAGCTGAGGCTGATGGGATGCTGTTAATTTTGTAGCCTTTGGAAACCAAAGTTCTGGACAAAGTGAAATTTTGACCTGAAGATGGAGCGAGAGGAGAAATGAGGGCATCTGCAAAGTTATTGCTTGTCATCCAGAGGGAACATCAGTGCGATCATAAGCTTTAATGGCACTCCACCCATTAGTTGACCAGATATTTTGCTCTAAATCAAAAATGTCGACCTGCTGTTGCCATGATATGAAGAGTCAGATGATCAGCAGCGCCAATAGGCTCCATCCTCTGGGACCGTGAATGTCTGTATAACGTTTAATGGCTTTACAACCAATAGTTGAAGAGATAAAAGTGGAGAACTGATTCATGTTGCCATCACTTGAGCCGCACTATTTAAAATGTCTCTGTGCAACACATGTTTTAATGTTAAGGATTAGATTACCAAGATTAATCAAATTCTGGCTGTGCTTTAATTTTCAGCTCTGTCTGCAAATTATCATCAAAGTTAACTGGATTGACTAAAAAAAATCAGAAACCTTTCTTGGTATACCCAAGAACAACTGCAGCTTTAAATTTCCAACTGCTTTGTTGTCCAAATATTCTAAAGAGCCGAAAAACAGCAGCGCTGGAGGGAAAACTTAAACACAAAGTGTAGCTTTTTAGCTGTCACAAACAATGGAAAAACAAAGTCTGGACGGTTTCACCTAACACTGTGCCTTCAGCCAAATGAAAGACGAGCCGTGCTTCACATCTGTCCACTGGCATGTTCGTCTGTGCATGTGAGTGTGTCTTTGTGTGTATTCTGTGAGACAACGTGACTTGACCTCAGTCCATGTTTGCCCCGACAAAGCTGGGACACAGGAGGAAGCAGTGAAAATCAGGAATCTGGGACTTGGTGCTATATATAAAAATTAGATCAGGCCTCTTGTAAAACTAGATAGTACAACAGTCTTGAGAAAATTTAATTATGTAGATAATGATGCACTCGTTCAACTCTATTATCTATCGGTGCTCAGCTGAAATGGGGAGAAACTGGAGCACGGGGAGACTGAAGCAGCATTCAACTCTGTAAAATATCTGCAAGTGAAAGGAAACATTCACTGTTTTATAACGCGACACCTCACAAGACGACATGCGACACAAAACAAAACAGTAATTACAGACGGCATCGTAAGCCCTGAAACGGTTCACTGAACGACGATGATGATTTCCACATTTGGTCAACTACATTTTAAGACAGCCCTCTTTTTTTCCTCCAGCATGGATTTATGGCATTTAGAAAATAGGCTCTTCTGATGTCGTATGAGCGCAGTATCAGACCCTTTGGCACTGCAGATTGGAGACTTCACCAGGGTAAAGTGATCCCACGCCGACATGTTGTTGGGCTGTATGAGTATCTTTAGTCTGGCCCTCAGGCTGATTATAGGTTTGGGAGACCGGGGCAGTTTTAGCTCCTCGTACCGCTGGCTGGATGCTTTGATGATGGCATGTTGAAAGGCTGGCATGTTAGAAAGGAGCTCAAAGTCTCATTCAGACTGTCACAGAAACATGAGCCCCGGGGTAACACATAGCATGATGTCACCAGAGAAAATCGAAGAATGAGCCATTAATATATCTGCTCATAATGGGGTAAATGTGAGCGACACCAGTGTGTGTGTTTGTGTGTGTGTGTGTGGATTTGAAGACATGTAGTTTCCTTCCAGTTTTCTCGCTGCAGCTTGTTGTCGTCCAGCACTGATTGGCCCCCGCTCACTTTAAAGCAGCACGTGGGTCTAAATTGTATTACTGTAAGCTGCATTATACTGTTAAGTGTAGCTCGTCTGTGTTAGTCAAGTTAGTCTGCATCATGCTGTTCACGCCCTGTTGTCTCTGTGCGGAGGATTCAATAGTGTTGGAGCTTTTTGTTTGCACAGGTAAGACGAACACATCCGATCTCATTTTGCTCTGTAAATTCAGATTTACAGAACATTTTGAATTTATATGGCATGATTTATCGTTCAACATTAACTCTGTGGAATAGCATCAAAATGTGGATAAATATTATCATTTTACTAACTTCTGCAATTGTAATGATCCCACTTAGATTATATATAAAAAATGTACAAATTACCTATTGATATGTTTATGTGACTTTGCATGTGTATCAATATTTGGAAAATATTTCTTTATTAATGTTGGTTCTTTGGTTTCAGCCCTACTGCCTTGAATGTAAGACGTCATTTCCTGAATGTGACACATTCAATCCTTGTGCTCGTTTCTGGACTTGAAAAACTCGTCACATGATCAGACTAGATAGACGTAGACCTAATATTATTGTCCTATAAAGAGCTGACCTTGTAACAGTAGTTTTTGCAAACAAAAACGACATTGCTGGCTTAAGTAACATCTTTGTCATTTAGACAAATTTGCTAATTCACTGTATTTCATGGTTTATTAAACAATTTTTGTCAGTGCAAACAGATGGTAATTCATAACTTTATTATCATTATAGTACACAGCAGAGCCTGGAACATATCCACTTAATAACTCTTTGTGTATTTAACGTTATTCTTCTGTTGCCTTTACATGAATCTAACAGCAGGGCTGCAACTAAAGATTTTTATATCCATTAATCTGCACATTATAAGTTATCTCAACAAAGTGCCCGGTCCAAAAGCCAACAGTGTTGAATTTACAACAGAGAAAGGCAGCAAATGCACGCACATCTAAGATGAAGAGACTGAAAAATGACTCAAATGATAGTCGCAGATTAAATTTTAGTGCGACTGATTAATCAGTTGGTCAGGGCTTCATACACAGATAATATAAGAATGTAAAATGGTTTGAGGAGTACGATTTGTTATGTGTCTTCAGAGATTTTAGTGCACAGTCCTGTAAACATTAATAAATAGTCTCCATCAGTCACCGTGCGTTTAGATGGAGGGATGGGGGTAAATGGAGTAGGGGGTGTGATGAAGCCCCCACCGTTATATCTTTGGAGGGAGAGGTGCTGTCTGCAGGGCCGGGGTGGGGACAGCCGGAGTTGGCATGGCCTGAAAGGAGCCGTTCTCCTGCTGGATGTGCCAAGTGGTGTCAGTCTGTCACCGGCTTTCACGGCGCGTCTCACACAGGAGGCTGTGGCTACAGGACCAGGAATACATTAGGCAAAGCTGTTAAAGCATATGGTGTCTTTTTAGATGCAGCTGATGCTTTGATTGATTTTGTGTTGTGCTGTTGGATCATTTTTAATCGTTTTAAATGCAACATAATTTCGATTGATTGTTCCTGAGAAAGATTTAGTTCTTTTTAATCCTTATTTAACCTTTGATTCTTTTTGCCGTCCATCGACTGCTTTACTTCCTCACTTGATACTGCAACTGAAAGTCACCTAAACAGCATTTTATGTGAAGTTTCCCTCTCTTTCTTGATCTTAATTTTTCTCTCAGATGAGGAATTTGAACTGGTGACTAATCTGGATCTCGGACCTGAAGCCTGCTTTGATGCTGTAATTGATACGTAATGGCATGATGGTCCTTTCCCTCAAACCATCTTTTCCTCTTTCTTCTTTTCTACTCAGTACCTCTGTGGTTGGAAACTTCTTCTTCTGCCCTGGAATGCGCAGCTGTTTCACAGTATTTTTTTTACAGTATTAATCTTAAACGAAGGCTTTTTATCCATGATACATTATCCGGGAAGGATGGATTGCCACAGCCTTCCATTAACAAAAGCTTTATAGGCCTGCACACAACAGGCATGTTGGCTATTTCATTGTTTCGACTTTGGAAAATACACTTATTTACTTTTGTTATAATAGTTAGGTGAAAAGTCGTAAATGAATGCTGAAAATGAAGTTATTGCCTGCAGCTGGTTATCTTAGCTTAGCTTTGCACAACAGCTTGAACCAGCAGAGACTCCAGGAAGCTAATCTCCACCGAGAAATAGTTTGGCACATAACGGCCAGTAAAACAGCTAATTGTAGGGATTAAAGAAACAAGATATAATGTGTTAATTGCTGAGTTTTAGAGGTGCTCTTAGGTGGATTTTGTTACCTTTGGACTGAGCCACTTATTTTCCTGCTGTTTGGCATCTTTGTGCGGTTTTGTATATTTTGGTGATTTCTATGATAATTGACTTTGCAACCACTTGGGTTTTTGAAAATGCATCTCGAGTGTTCTGTTGAAAGCATCAGACTGAAATGCCTGATAGGTTCATCATTACATTGCCGTCAAGTCATCACTTTTGCACCCGTACTCTATAGGCTGTACTTTCCCCGCTGTCATGTTGACCATTAGCCTGATGACGAGGGTTGAAACGCTGCCTGTCTGGTTTAATGATGTGCAGTTACTCAATGCATGAACTGCTTTTGAATTTTGTTCCAGCTTTGAATTTCTTCCTTTCTCTCCCAGATCTTGGTCCAGTGACTCTCACCAACCATGAGCGGTGGCGTGAATATTAAAGTCATATCTCAGAGCCAGAGCGACGCAGGTGTCAGCTCCAGTCTGCCTTTACCTCGAAGCATGTTGCCTCTCTCCAAGATGGATCCCAAACCACAATATGGTGGCCTCCCCAATCCCACAGCGCAGTATCAGCACGCCGCCAAAAGACAGCCTTCCTATTCCTCATCCTCTGTGTCTGTGGGTGCTGCCGAGCTGCTGAAAGGTGCAGCTTTAAAGAACCACCTGCTGCAACAAAAAGCTGGCGTGTATTATCACCGAAGCCCAGCAGCTACAGAGCGAAGCGATGGAACGTGCTCTGCATACAGCAGCCCTCAGATACCAAAGAGAGAAGTCCCACGCTCTAAAGACACGCTGGACCTCCGCACCAGCACGCTGACCCACAAGGCTCTGCGAGACCTCCAGCTGCGACGAACCACCAACAAAAACTGGACCTTTGGAAAATACCGCCTGAGGAGTGTGGACAATGCGGCTGACAACGACGCCTTGTGCCGGCTCTCTAATGTCCAGTTAGGCCACGGAAGAGGACGTCTGCTCTACACGAAAGGAGCAAATGGGAATGAGATACCAGCGCTGTCTTCGGCTGGAATGGGCAACAACCAAAGAGAGGTGAGGAACATCCCCAACCAGGACCTTCGAGCTTCCGAACGAGAGGCGTCCAGCAACAAATCAAAGGCTTCTCATGGAGCATTCAACATGCCACGCAGAGGGAGTGAGCCAGGGAAAGTCAACATGGCCGCTGTTGCTCCCTTCAGGTTCAGGTGAGGGCAGTGTTTCACCTTTTAAGATGGGAAGACACAGACAGACATTAGTTTATTTTTAATAAATGTCGAGAGACACATCAAAACGTTTTAGGGCAACTCGTGCTGTCTCTTATAAATCCTTGTCTATGTTTTAAAAAGAGCACTTTCCTTTTTTTAGTAGCACTTAATCTATTTCTACTTCATTTCTTAGTCCATTAAAATGTGTTTATCTTCTGTTCCTGCAGGTTTCAGGTCCACCAGGACCCCGATGCTTCCCTTGATGATCTTAGTGACTGTTCCTCTGACTCCATGGAGGTCTGCTGTGACGATCTAGGTGAGTGTCTTGAGTCTCCTCCCACTGATCTTTTCAACCTGGGAATACAGACGCACCTGATGCTCGAAAGCAGTGGTTCCTAAAGGGGTCACAGGAAGATTGACTGGATACGAAAGGAAAGAAAAAAACATCTTTCTAGACTCTTAGACTTTTCTGTAAAATTCCTTTCTTTCTTGTGAAACATTGAATAAATTTTCTTCAAGCCTCTAGATATTATTCAAATATGAAAGGCAAAAATCATCAAGAGCTCAATGCTCTTAAGGCTATGGCAGATTCCCCATCCCTTTTCCTATCATATCTCTACCATCAGCTTTCCAATTAAGGCATAAAATCTTTCAAAAATTACAATCACGTATAAATAAGAAGTGTCCACAGCTCAGACATATGCAGCCTGTGATGAGGAGTCATACAAACATTTTAAAGGAAAGACTGATGCTCAGCGATAAAACTACGTGATATCTGAAGGTTATCATCTGGATCTTAAAGTCAAAGAGAAGGCAGTCTATAAAGTTTAATCACTTTGTCAATTAATAATTGAATTCAACGTTCGTCCTTTAGCAGTACTCGTCCTCCCTCTGCAGTGTCATTATGCCAGAACAAGTTACTTAAATCAAGCAAAAAGAAACTTTTTCACTCAGTTCACAGAGTTCAACCTGTTACTTATGCAAAATCCTGTTTTTCCAATTGTGTTATATTGCATCCTGTAACACCCAAGCTTTAATGTGGCTGAATGTTGACACTGGACTCTGTTCAGCGTGGCAGTTGTTCTCACCAGAGCTGCTGCCAACTCGCAACGAAAGCCTCATACTGCATGTACCACCTGTTATATGCATCAGGATTTCCTGAAGCACTTCACTTCTTTCTTTATGTGGGAAAACACAGATTTCTGGCAGCGAGCACGTCTCTCAAATCACACAGCGCCGTCAACACAGCGCTGTTTCGTAAATGTGTTTGTGTCTCCGGTGTGCCATCATGATGATGTTTACGTCATCTGTCAGAGTTAAACATTAAAAGTTGTGTTTGTTCTGATGCCTGCGACAACTCTGTACCTCACACATCTTGTTGCTTAGAGACACACACACACTGTTTGCATGGTCAATATTTCATTATTTTAAGGAACTCTGAATATCTTGCTGAAAGAAGGCAGTTCACCGTTAGTAGTAACTACCACAGCAATTCAATCAATTAATTATAACAAGGGGGAGATTTGCATGTTTAAAGATGTAATTTAAACACTGTAAGTGATATTGATTTAAGCAAGCAAGCAAGCACTATGGCCTCAGGGGTAATAGCTGTGACCACAAAACAGAATTAATACTTAAACATGTTTGTTGTGTGACTTCACATCAAGAGCTTGGTAGCTGTTACTCTTACTCACTGCTGGAGAAAGAAGTTCCTCCCAAACCTGAAAAAAGTAAGTGAAATGCATCCATTGAAAATCAAACACACTGTTGTTCATCTTTTCAGCTAATTAAATAAAAGCTTTAAAGATAAATAAGAGTCTACAGTCATGCTAGCGGCTCAGCGAACCCGTCTGTAGACACAGCGGTGCTGTGAGCTAAATGCTAAAATCACTAAGCTAGCATGCTCACATTGACAATGCTAACATGCTGATGTTTAGCAGGTATAATGTTTTAATGTTCACCATCTTAGTTTAGCGTGTAATCATGCTAACATCTGATAATTAAACACAAAGTGCAGCTCAAGGTGAGGGGAATGCCATGTGTTTTGCAGGCATTTGGTCATAAATTGTGAGAACTGCACATTTTGACCTGCAGATGGTGACACTTTAACCAAAACCTCAAACACATGGTGGCGCTCGAGGGAACGTTAGGAGATTTGAACAAATTTTCAACCCATCCAATATTAGTGGAGACAGTGCGAGCAATACAGCAGTTACAGTAATTCATAGTAAAGCAGTTAAACGGTAGAAGTGTCTGAAGCAGTAGTTTGATGTTCAAAACCTAGATTGCTAGCCTAAATTACTTAACAACAAGTCGTTTTAGCTAACATGTCCGATGTATTTGTCTCTCCTGATCAGCCAACATGCAAATGTAATTGCACTGGGCTATTATCAAGCCCCCTAACTGTCTTCTTAATTATCTTAATGACTTTGAGGGGCGAGAGCCGCCAGCCAGCCTCCTCTGGGAGACACAAGACCAGAGACTGAGTGGTCCTCAGCTGAGGGTGGACAGATGCAGGACAGAGAGATTGAGTGGTTTGATGGGAGGATCGGCTTTCACCTCCTGTCTGGGAGTTCCTCCTGTCCCTGCTGGACAGACCTGAGGGACGCTTAAATTCTGTTTTTTTGACCATAGAGCAGAGAGATGTGTCTTTGTAAGCTGTCATCCAGCTTCAAGTACAAGTTATCTGGAACATGAAAAATAGGGTTGTTTTAAAGTCGGTAGAAACATCTGCAGAAACTAAAGCTCAGTTCGGATCTCTGGTGAGAAATCTTGCTTTAAAATGACTAAAGTTTCAGACTAGGGAGACTCTGCTCCAGGATTCATACTGCACAGAAAATTAATCACTCAGACAAGATGGTTTTTGCCTTTTGCTATCGTTTCCAGCAGCTTGACTTCATTATGAATGGACTATAGCTCAGCACATGAAGGGAATTTTGGTGAGAAAACGCTCATAACTTTCCAGGTCAGTCTTCATCCCTCAGGCTGCTCACATTCCTGCAAACACAATGATTCTGATAGATCTCTGTTTATGAGCTTGAGCAATTACCACATGACTTCAACATCATGCACAAACAATCTCGATGTGTTCCCTTAACACCATGTTTCAACCTACATGTGCACTTTTTCACTGATGTTATCTGTGGGTTTTCCCCTTTGAGCACATGTGGAAGTCTCCCAGACATTCTTGAATCCATTGCATTATAACAGCTGAGCAGCCCCAAAATGATTACATGTGCTGTCCAGGGAATCGACAGCTGTGTAACTGTCCTGTCATACCGTACACACACACACACACACACACACACACACACACACACACACACACACACACACACACATACACGATTACTCAGATGGCCAGTTGGAGAGAGAGAATCAGACCCAGATGTGAAAGAAACCAAATGAAAGATGCAGCTCCACCCTGCTCTCTCCTGAGAAGTGGTGACGATTGAAAGTTTCTGCATTTAAATGTACAGATTGAACCCTACTTTTTTTTTTTTTTCAATCCCTCCAATAGTTGTTGAGACGTTTCACTCATTAGCACAAATGCCAACCCGCTGGCGGTGCAAGAGGAGAAGTCAGGGGATCACTGAAGTCATCAGCAGTTGTGCTCTGGAGACAATAAATATGTGTGCTGACATTTCAATAGAAAACAAAAGTAACACCAAATTTAGCCTTTGAATATCTGTGCAAAATTTCCATCTATCTAACTTTGTTGACGTATTTAGATGAAACCAAAGTGGTGGACTGATCAACCAACTGACATTACCGTCACTAAACCCCAGAATCAGAGGCGTTTGCTTATTTCTGTGTGATGCAAACGTAATGCACACTTGAAACCATCGAAGGCTCGCAGTAAATTTGGCATGTCGTAATTTGTTATCCCATGATTCATTACAAAATGCTCACTCTCCAAGACAAATAAGCTATTCACTGCATCATAGAAGGAGTAAAGGTCTCCGTCAGTGATCTGGAGTCAGCAGGGGAGCCCTAGAACTCGTGATGAGGAGGAACAAGATGTGACATTGTTCCCAGAAACTAATTGCCAGATCAGACAACCTCACTGGTCCATGAGGCGCCGCAGGTGCTGTGAAACCCAAATAAAAAAAGCAGTGGAGTGTGCTGCGAACCCGTTGTGGGCATTGTAGTTAACAGGTCACTCATATCCAGTGGATGTGCACCATCTAGCATGCTTGTTTTCAGTCATGCTGTGTTAAGGAAAAGAGCAACCATCGACTCAGTCATTCACCAAAGAAATCTGCTCACTAGCACTGCATTTGCATTCTTTAAAGACGAAATTTTATTTGATGATAATGTCACGATGGCTGTGTAATAGTTTATGGAAAAGGTGAATGTTTCTTTGGCAGCTGTGTTTGTGCGCTGCAGCGAGGTCTGGTGCTGATGACATGCAGGCAGTGAGAGAGGGTGGTTTCCATGGAGCAGCGCTGCATGAGAGCGCTGCGGAGCCTCCTCAATCCTCCTGAGAGACGGCGGTGTGGAATATCTTAAAAAGATGATTATGCTCATATGTTAGCAAAAAACCCCCCTGCCTCAAAACAATGTGGCTGGATTTTCAATTTAACCCAATCACGTGTGTGTGTATGAGTGTGTGTATACATGTGTCTTACGCTGACTTGAAGATTTCCAAAGTGTGGTTTTGGGTGTGTTACGAGCTTAGGCTGGCACATCTTGTCGCTCGTTCAGTCAGCTCAAGTGAAGTCACCCATTTGGCCGATACACTTTTTGGATTTAAAGCCAAATTTTCTCTTTGCAGCAGTGGACAAAAAGTCATTTTTTTAGTTATTTTCATTAACATCACATGTTTTACATGAGCCTTTAACATTTAAGTCATTGTTGATGTAATGCTTGATATGATTTTTGACATGAATGCAGTTGTCCATTTACAGCAGGACAACCTCACTGCTGAATTTTAGCATGTGTTTTATCCATCTGTAAATCTGGAATTGATATCCTAAGGAAGCTCAGACAGGATCAAGAGATAATCTGGATGCTCCAGTTGTTGCATTGTCAGGGATTTTTTTTGACTGTGATAATGATTTATGCTATGGTCTCTAATTATATATCTAAATGTGTATGCACTCTCATTAACAACACTTCCACTAACATAACAAATCATGCATCATGTTGAGTGTATTGAACAGGCGACACTGGAGGTGAGGGAGGGGGAGGGGGAGAACAAAGGAATCAGAGGAGATGGTGGGAAAACATGGTGCCTTAGTGGAGAACGGTGCCTGATTTTAAAAGCCACACATGATCACTCCTCATCGCTTTCTTGCATTTCACATATTCTGCTGAGACACCGCAAAGCATCTTTAAATGTAGGGAAAAAGAGAGGAGGAGGAGGGAGGATGGGAGGGAGGACGGAGGCGAGGGAGAGGCAGCAGAAAGGAGGGGGAGGAGGGAGCGTTGTTGCGTCTGCCGCCGCTGTCATTCCGCTGCTGCGCGGTTCGGCGGCAGGAGGGTGTGCTGAAGGGAGGAGTGTGGAAAAAACGGAGGAAAGGAGGACGGGAGGGAAGAAGAGAAAGGGAGTGCCTGGGCAGCACTGCAACAGCTGCAGCTGCAGCAGCCTGTCAGGACGAAAGAGGGAGAGAAGGAGGCAGGAGGAAGAAAGAAGGCTGCAGGATTGCCTTACAGGAAGCATTTTTATGAATGTTTTTGCACAAGGAAAAGGGTTTGATAAGGAAGCCTTTTTTCTCCCCTGCTGATGCTTTTCTATATGGTCTCATGTAGGAGGCATGCTTGGAAATAGTGTGAAAGGCAGAGGAGATCTGAAGATGGAAAGGACTGATAGCACAAAGGCATACGGCCAAGCAGATGGCAAAGGAGTTGGTATGGCAGCTAAAAGGGCCAAGTCAGGAGTGCCCCAGAGCACACAGCGGGGTGAACTGAAGGTTTACCGACCGGGGAGCTCTGATGGCAGGCTACCAGTACCCTCCAATCTCCGCAAGCAGAGGTCTATGACAAACCTGGCTGTGCTCACTGATGCTGAGAAGAAGTTGCACCTCTATGAGCCCAAGTGGTGTGATGACATGGCCAAGCCTGGAGCAGGGCAGACCAAGACGGGCAAGCCAAAGACGGTGGGGGGTGGCAGCAGTGCCGGAGGGGGTGCCCCTCTCTCTCGAAATCTATCCAAATCCGAACACTCGCTATTCCAGGGCAAACCCAAGCCCTTCAGCCCTCTGGCTGCTCCTTCTGCTCTGAGCAAGCAGAGTCGCATTCCTCGTGGTCCTTACGCTGAGGTGAAGCCCCTGAGCAAGGCACCTGAGGATGGCAAATCAGATGACGAGATCCTCTCCAGCAAGGCCAAGGCCAACGCTAAGAAGCAGGGAGCTGGGGCTGGAGGGGAGTCCGGTTCCAAAGGCCAAGGGGAGGAAGGGGGAGACAAGCCCTTCCTGAAGGTGGACCCAGAACTGGTGGTGACAGTGCTGGGTGACCTGGAGCAGCTGCTCTTCAGTCAGATGTTAGGTGAGTACAGCAGAGCAGTCTTGATACCTCTTCCATCCCAGGGCCCCTGTAGTACGTGTGTCTGCCATGTGCTACAAACCAAACGCCCCGCTTGTACGATTTCCCAGTGCTTCTCAAAGTCGGCAGCACGCCCCCTTTGATACAACCACCACACGGCACCTGCTTGCTGCTGCAGACCCACATTTCCCCTGAATGGATTTCAGCCGCTGACGATGGTGGGGGGAAAAAAAAGAGGCATCCTTGTGCTTGCAAAGCATGCTCCTCTCCTTATTGTTTCATCGAATGCTGCATCAGTTTGTCATTTTTACATAAAGCTGAATGGTTAGTAGAATACCAAAGCTATCGTGATGCTCTATTGTTCTTACTCCAGCATGTCAAGCAGGTGTCTGAGGCTTGGTGCCATTGATGATGTGAAATATGCTCGTTTCCTATCATAGCATTGCCAGCTGATTGCATGAAAAAAGCCTGAGGGGTTAGGGATTATTACCAACAGACTGATCTCCTTCCTAAAGCTCTGGTTTGCTACAACATGTGCCGATGCACTCGAGGGTCCGTCCGCTGCTCCACGTAGGCTTCCAAAAAGAGACATGGGAAATAAAGCATGCCATGTTGAATTAATTTTAGGCACACAGACACATATTTAGCCAACTCCCTGCTCCATTCATCTGTAGAGCATTGACAGATGGTTTACACCCTGTGTGCTATAGCGGATGGCAGAGAAAATGGCTTTCTCTCTGGAGGTGTAGGTCAGGTTTATCAATAGAAAAGGGCTTGGCGAAAAATAAGTGTATTGATCATGTGGTGTTGATTATGATTCAAATGAATGCATCATTTTTCAGCCTGTTTTTCCTTTGGGTATCAAAGCATACTACTTGTTTAATGGCAGGCGCAGGGTCTAATTATTTTAGTCACATGATGGGAGAGGGTATCACAGTTTAACCCAAAATTAACTTTTTTCCTGCAAGGTTGGTTATTTGACATCATACAATTTAGTTATTCTACTGTTCAGACCTCAAGTCTTTTGATCCTTTAAGTAACTATTCGGATGTTTTACAAAGACAGTTTTCATGCATAAAAGGGTTACATTTTGGTTTCTAATTCAAAGAACTGGAAGGTTAGAGTGCACGTTTCTCATTCGTTGACACTAATTGCACTAATTCATTCTCCTAAAATCCTATCATTGACAAATCTGGTTCAAGCATGTCATCAACAGGAATTTAATGTATTATTCAGTTATTTGTTCCTCCATTGCTCCATACCGCCAGGAGAACATGTTCTCAGTTGCATCTTAATGAACACATCTGTGGTGATTTAATCTGTTATCCATGCCTCATTAGTCTATAGCACATGGACATCTATCACTCATGTTCGTCACACTGAAAATCAACCAAGAGCTGTAAACAATAACAAGGATATCATGGAGAGCAGCAAGGCATCTTTGGGTGTTGTTGTGTGTTTGACTGTGAAACCACAACCAAAAATGTCTAAAAGCTTTGCAGAATCCAGCACCACACCCATGTCTGCTTTATAAACCTAATTGCATAACATTTGCTGTAGGGCTAACGCGTCCTTTCTCCTCAATGTATCGCGCTGACCTCCGTGACATTTCCAGATCGATCAAAGTCATTATTTCTCAGAAAGGGAGTTTATTATCTTAATGAATAATGTATCATCATTTAAGATGTTAATCCCATTGCAGGTATTTGACACAAGTCAAGTGCTCTGTGCCCATTAAAGATCAAATAACTGTCAAACTGAAAACACAATGTGGTGATGCAGAGAGGAGAAACTACTGCAACACTGATTGTTGATCTAGATTGATCAGGAAGAGAAAAATATCTTTTCATTAAAACAGCCTTATCTGAACACTCTTTTGTGTTACACTAAAACTTTTTTTCTCTGTGTCCAACTACTGTTACTGCACATGTACAGTGGACATGCTTGTTACTGTAAATAGATCTTTTTAGTCATGCATTCAATGCTTAATGCTGTGCGCCTCCTCTGCAGCATGTCTCATTATAAGCAAGCTGAAAGGATGCTTTTCTTGTGATCATAGAGGGTCTCTTTGTTTACCAATATGACATCAGGAATGATGAACTTAGTTAATGCGCTCATTTATTAAACTCACCATGTAAGTTTGTGCAGCGTGGCTCTCATCCAGTGCGAGAACACTGCAGAGCACTTCTTCATCAAGACAAGGCTGCAAATGTGCAACAAAATAATAAAAAAAAAACTTCTTTCCAGATCAAATTGAATTTTTTACTTTATTTGGTTTTTTTTTATTAATATTACAAAATAATTGCAACTTCTGTTTAACTTTTCCTCCTCTTCACACGGAGTGGTTAATCTCGCACTGTCTGCTGTGTAATAAATGAATATAGACTAACCTCAAGTCAGTTTCAAAATGATGAATGCGCAACGATAAATAGATTTGAGGTCATTAGGATGACAGATATACAGTATATTCAGAAGGAAGCAGAAGATTAGAGTAGTGCAGACAGCAATACTCCTGGAAAAATCTCTCTTCTAGACAGCAAGGGGATGAGCAAACCTCATCTCGTTCTAATTATATGTGATCTGTCATGCAAGATCTCAAACGTAGCCCTGGCCTACAGCTATGTGGGATCATAGTGGGGCAGTGGAATGGGTATATGGGTGAAGCAGTGGTCACAGAGGGCCTTATTACAAGCCATGCAGGCTGCAAGGGTCACAAAATGTTGTCCTTAAGGGACAGTACAGGCAAAAAATGGTCTCATAGGCAAGACATATCTGATGGTGTGCTGTTTGAATATGGTATTTTATGCTAACACTGCCAACATAACTGAATGTTTCATCTCATCGGAGCAATAGATTTGTAGGCCGAGAATCTCATCTCTACATGTTATTTTGAAAAGGGATGAGTCTAACCACTGAGTGATACCCATTCACAACGAACAATCCATGCGGCTCTCAAGAAGGTGATCGCCCACTTCTAACTCACTGTGAGAGTGTTTCTTTTAATTTTTCTGGCTGTTGGCCATTGTGAGAAACTCTGAAAAGCTCTAAGTCCATTTGAGGTAGAAGAAAAGTAACCTTCAATGAAACTGGCTTCAGAGTGAACTGTGGAGGCTCATAAAGACTCAGTCCTCTCAGCGATCTTGTCAGTATTTGGAATTTGACTGAAAATGATGCTAATGCCTCATTGAACTGGTGCAACACATAGAGCCTTTAATGATGATTTAGTAGTGTTTGTTCGGTGAACGGCTGAAGTCCTTTAACAATACTTTTGAATGAATTTGGCCGTACTTCAACCTGCCTCTGCGCTGCTTCGACACAGAGCACTTCCTGTGTTGTATCATTCCTACTGTAGGTCTTTCCCCATTCACATCTGCTTCAGTATTCTGTGCGAGTTTTCCCTCTCTCTGTTGTAGACATCACTGCAATGCAGGGTGCCAGAGGACTGTCAGTCACTGCACAGTGCATAATGCATACAGTATATACTCAAAACAGATGCGATTCACATGTGCAACCAGGTTTCCTGTGTGACCATATTCCCTGGAATTCATCACAAAGTAAATTAGCAGTATCCCAGAATTACAGTGTGGTTAGTGGGGTTTGTAGATGTGATGGGACCAAGATTTATTCCGAGACTCCCTCATGCCTATTCTTCACAAGGACCACAATAGCAATAAGTGTTGGACTTTATTCTGTTAGCCTTGAAATGAGTGCATGTTATTCTCTGCTTCCCTTCTCATAATACCAAATAAACTAAACTTATTACCTCTTTGGCATCAAGAGGCTTGTGCCCGTCCAAGTTCACGCTGGTTGGGAGGGATGAAGACCGCCTGATGCAACGCTGCCTCCTAGAATTCATGTTTATATATGCAACTTATGTGCATTTGGAGATACGTTGTTGGTACTGAGCGTAAAATGTTTTAAACTGTGACATTTTATGAGATGTTTGTCGTGCTGTGAACGTCTCATACCCTCGTCTATAAACTAACGGTACAGAACTCAAACAAAGGAAGGATGTTGATAAGAATCAATATTCACCACTTTGACAACTGCCTTGTGAGGAATAGTCCTTTACAGGTTGCTGGCAAATACTTTGGATGACGCTGTAGGAATCACAGCCAAATGCTATTGGCTAAGTCCAAAGTCACTCCCTATTTGCTATAATATAATTATATAATCATTGATTTGAGTCATTTAGTTGATGTTTAATTTCTGGTCCAATACAACATGTTTTAAAAAATGCGAAAACTAAGTTGTGTGACAATAGCATACATTTGAATCCTCATCATTTTGTTTACAAATCTCAACATCCTGCTCACTATAGAGTAAACCAAAAACTGTTTATTATACAGTGAACAAGGTTTTGCCCACAGCCTTGGACTTCCACTGTCAAGTCTTAGAAAACTTGTCTCAGGGTTTTAACTATATTAAATCAAAGTGTACTGTAGAATTTCTTCTTAAAAAAAGGTTAATGATACCTGAGTCCATCAAGATCATATTTAAGATTAACTCAATATCTCCTATTTAGTTTAACTCGCACAGACTTACGAGTGCTTGACAATATTGTACATACACAGTACACACCTACAGTATATTGGATTGTGAGGTACAAATTTTTAGAAAACTATTTATTGGTTTTTCACTGAGCCCATAGTTTGTATGTATTTGGGTCGACTGACACCAGTTATTGTATCAACAGTTCTATGATGAACAAGCCCTCGGCTTCATGGCAGATTTGGACCCTACAGCATATCCCTCACGTTGGTTAGCCCAAAGGACGTCAGGAAATGTCCTCTGAATGTGTGAACCGCATGTAAATGTTTGTGTGTGATCATGATGCTTGCAGTTCACATCCTCTGTTGAATTAGTTCTACATCCCCTGATGAAAGCAGCATATTATTTGAAGTGTGTTCCCCTGACGTCCTCGCCTGTCCTCCAGCTATTCCCCTTAATGCATTGAATGTTAATTTCTTTCCGCCTGGGGGTTTTTGCCTCCACACTGCAGTGGAAAACCTTGTCTCCTCGTGTTTTTGGGATGGGGAGGGTTCTCTCATTTGTTAGAGAGAACACAACAACACTTCTAATTGTGCTGTAGTATTGATTTAACATGGTCATCACCCACTGACTGCACGCTTTACACTGCACGCAACAGAGTGCGAATAAGCTGACCTCCAGGGAAAACCTTCTGGCTGCCGTTCAGCTCATTGTTAGCCTGACAACCTCGACTGAGTGACTCTGAGATGATGCTCAATAAAACTCTGGAAAATCTCTGGAAAGAAACTCAGTGACTTGAAAGAGATCCTGGTGTGGCATGAATGTCAGAATACATCCCCCTGGTGGGCAATCTAAGTTACAGGCAACCTTTCACTATTTTATTTCCAGTATGCACCGTGTCAGTGCAGAGGGGGGGGGGTTGAGCGGGGGTTACCATGGTGAGGGAGGCCCATGGAGTGAAATTTGTCTGCTTAATGATGTGAACATACGTCGGCTCTGTGTTTACAAGGAGGACACCTGTCACATCAGTCCAGACACAAATGAAGCGAGCGAGAACGCGTGCATGCGGAGGCGAGAACGTGTGCGTGTGTGCATGCATTGATTCTCTTAAAACACGAGTCCAGACCACAATAAAACTGCAGCTTGCATCCCAGTTTTACTTTGACACTCTAAATGTTTTATAACCTTTTGTTCTGCATGACTGACCCACAGACCCTGAATCCCAGAGGAAGCGGACCGTGCAGAATGTTCTTGACCTTCGCCAGAATTTGGAGGATACAATGTCGAGTCTGCGGGGCTCGCAGCTTAGCCATAGGTAAGTGCACCATATCTGCATTTTAGGATTTCTGCATTGTTTCATAATGGTGTCTCCTACACCAGTGTACATATGAACCAATGTGCAGTGTACATTTTGTTCATGGAATCCTAAAACGCTGAGCCAAATTCTGTCCTCAGTTCAGACTGAAAAGAACCACTCTCATGTGAACAAGCAACAGATAGTTTGTTGGATCAATACATAACGCAATCCAGTGTAAACAGTTGTGCTGCAGCCCCTTGGAGAGTTGCCACCTGGTTCACATCTGGCTTCCATCCTTCTTAAATAGCCCCTCTCTGTTTCATGATCATGACTTCATTCTAGGAATCTCTGTTTAGCTCTCGTAGGCACAAAGCTCAGGCATTCATTTGTTGCAACAAACTAATTCTTAAGTTTAATAAAGCTTTTCAAGGGATCTTTTAGTTCCTAATTTTGATTTTACACCCCCACATTAACAGTGTGTTAATGATAATTATCATAACACTGATAAATCAATTCTCAGATGCCCAACAAATGGTTGACTGACTTACTGATTAGCTGGTGAAGACTTTTTAGCAAGCCAAAGCTGAAGACCTACATAACTTTCCCAAGCCAAAATCATTGATACAAAGCCAGTAAAACTAAAATTTACCTTAATTTCTCAGGCTAGACCTCGTTAATGGGTGCTTGAGAAGATGTCTTGTCTTGATGGACATTATCTGATAATCATTAAGATGCCTTTTTAAACAAGCTACTATGTCACTTATTGACTAAAGTAAGGAAGCCAATTTCAGTACTGGAGTGGCAGCAGTTGGTCTCCATATTGATAAATTATCCATCAACAATGGATAAAAATACTCTGTTGGTCGTAGCCATTGCAATATTTATTTGGCTGAGTTGGTACATCTAGTTATGCAACTGGCAGACGCAGAAGATGCTCCGAGCCATTTGGAGGGCATTTCTAACCCCGACCCACATAGAGGAGTGAGTAGAAACACTTGGAAATACTCACAGAAAGTAATGGAAAGAGAGGATTTGTTGAGTGTGGTCATGCAAAGTAAATTCCTCTGTGTACGTGAACATACTGCTCTGAGAGACCGCCAGAGAGATAAATCCCGCATGCTACGTTATCACAGAGATATCAGGTCACCCTCGTCTTTGTCTTGGATTCTGAGAGGCCACAATTCTAGCTTTAGTCCCTGAAGATGATACGACACAACTGCTGTATCTGGGTCAACAGCGACTCAAGGCCACTGTGGTTTGCTTTGAAGGACATCAGACAAAGAAAGAAAAATGTCTGGTTGGGCGCTCTGGTCTCAGTCTTTGCACTGCTGTTCATATGCTGATATTGTGTCAGATAAATGCCTCGAGTATATAACCGTAACGCACACTGACCCTTCCCCGTGTGTCTCTTCAGCTGTCTGGACAGCAGTAACGTGGGCTATGACAGTGATGAGACCAACGCTCGCAGCATATCCAGCCTGTCCAACCGCTCATCACCCCTCTCCTGGCGCCACGGCCAGTCCAGCCCTCGACTGCAAGCTGGCGACGCCCCGTCCTCCACAGGTGGAGGATATCAGGGGGGTAAGAGCGCCTCCCAGTATACGGCCCACACTATGCCAGCCCGCTGCTCCAGCCGCCTCAGCAGCACGTCTCGCATTGAGCTCATCGAAGGGTTGGACGTGGATGACGCCGACCTCAAGTCCGGTTACCTGAGCGACAGTGACCTTCTGGGAAAGAGCCTGCCGGATGATGACGACAACCTAGCAAACGGGTAAGAGTATCTGAAGATAAGCGTGGGTTAGAAAATTATGTTTTTTTTCATGCTGGTTTGCCCTCTGACTTTGAAAAGGTCAGTTAAGAGTTGTTGTCAACTTAGGTTTTACTCACAGGCCTCGAGCCGTAGCTGCTGGACGTTGCTGCATTTCAATGTTTAATGAGGGAACGTAGACTGGATGCATGTTAATATTCAACTGTGGTGCAAAAACTTTGGCAAAGGAAACTTTTCATGCCGACATCATGGATTTCTGCTTTGTGCTGGTGTCTGATGTTTTGCATTTGGAGGGCTTACTGTTATCAAAGAGCTTTCATCAGCAGTCTCTGCAGATACTTTTTTTTGTGCTTTTCAAGGATTTCTCAAAGTGCCCATGACATTGTCAGAGGCTGCTGACTGTGAGAGAATACTTTCAGACGTTTTCCACTGAGGAGAGAATTCGAAAACTCATCAGGTGTTAAATCAGTCACATAATAAATGCTCCCTCGCCTCTGATTGGAGTAAACTCAACAGATACAGAAGCGACAACCAGTTCAGATCACCCATGTGACCACGCTTTCTCTAAAGACGGCTTCTTTGTCTTCCTCTTCACACACTTCTTCTGCCTCACCGCCTTCTTCTTCACCTTCACCTCTCCCTTGGTCCTCTGTGTGCCTTCATCTAATTCCCTCTTCCAAATTGACATCTGACAGCGAGAGCCACAGAGAGGGAGAGAAAGAATCCAGGACAGTTCTCTTGTGTGGTTTAGCAGCTTTATCTGCTGTTGCACATGCAGCGGGATTTAAGCTCAGCCTCTGGAGCGCTCACCAGGCCCTGCTAGCCAGGTCACGTTCCTACTACAGAGTACACTAAGGAGACGGAAAGAGATGAGACACATTTAGTACAAATTAGAGCAAAGAGGAAAAAGTGTGAAATGGAAGTGGGTCGGTTTAAGTTTAGTAAAAGTTTGAGTTCAAACAGAGCGGAATATAAGACGGATAGAAGAGGCTATTTTAAAAAAGAAGCATTGTATTAGATAAAAATGGACAACTAGCATCACGGTTAAAGGTTTCATTTTGTTGGGAGGTTCATACAACAGAACCCTGATAAGGTTAGGATTAAACAGGGATTAGGTCATATTCCTCACAGTAACATCCATGTACTCGAAATCCATTTAAATCTGCCCTGTATTTTGTCCTGTCCCTCGCTGCGTCCGCTCTGCTGTGCTGCCTCAAATTCATGCGAGAGGTGAGCGCGGGGGCTCTGCTTTGCAACACCACAGGCACTAAAGATGCTAATTAATTTATGTAACCCTTTTTTTAAAAAATGCCTCATCATGCTCAATGTTAGGCCACCAATGTCAGCAGCCCCTAAACATGCTTTCAAGGTGACTGTGAGACCTCCTGATGAGTACAACTGGCCCCTAAAGTAGATTATTACTAGTTACACCAAGAGGATTATGGTTGTGGGTATGAATGCATGCGATGTCTTTTCCAGGGTGTTATCGTGAGTAATAATAGCCTATTGTGCCTGCAAAGACACACCAGGATATGGAAATGTTTGGTGCTATTTTCTCTCTGACCTTGAGCAGGTTGCATGCTTATACTTGGAAGATCCAACACTGTGGAAACCCCACTGATTTATATGCTTTGCTCGTCTGTGCTTTGCATTGCTTCAGTGGAAAGTATCCTTGATTCTCTTGCAGGAATACTGTAACGCTGCTCTTCTCTGTATCAAGAATTAAACCCATCTCATAAATATCCCAACAACCTTTGGTGCAGATAACTAGCTAATCCAGTTTTTGAAGCGGGCGCGGCGGCACACGCTCTAATTTTCGTCTTACAGTATCCTCTCACACATACATTTGCATTTCCACTGTACACCCCTTGTCACACACTCACAGTTCAGCTCATGGAGAGCCATTAGCTACCAGCCCTTGAAAATAGATCAAGCTCCTCCTGCGTAACCATGGAAACCAGCTGGTAATCGACTGTATGGAGAGGTGCAATTTCTGCTCCCTTCCACTCAAGCCCCAGTTTTACATTTTCATACGTCTTCATCTGAAATTTGCCCCAATACAGTTCGCTAAATGTGAGCAGTAGAGAGAGACCAACCAATAACCAAGCTGTAGTTTTCAGTATATGATGGTTGTATGATGCACAGGACTAATGTATAATACTTAAAACAATCTGGAAAAAGACATTTAGCTACTGAAATAATAAGACACAGTGCGTGTTGTTTGTCAGTGCAGTACATTGCTCGATGTTTAATGGATATTGATTAACCCGCCCCAGACAGCACTGGCTCTCTAAGGCTAAATGTGTACACACTGACAGTAATCACTGCTCCTTTATGTCTGCCTCATCAATAACCTGATACCACATACATCCCAAATCTCCTCATGGGCTCCATTCTTTTTTTTGTCCCAGTTGACGGACAAAGATATTCATTCATATTGGGTCTTTATCTGCATTTCATTCAACGTTCTTCACCAACTAGTCTCTAACTTTGTCTGCAGTTTGATGCAAGGTAGGTGGTTTCTAAGAGCTTGTTTACTGATGACGGCCGGCTGCAGCTGGAAATCATGTTGATTAGAGCGGCTCCTGCAGATCACAAACAATGAGCTAAAACAGACTCAGCATGGTTTTTGGTGTGCCAACAAGCAAACCCTTACACATGATTAATGCATGACATTTTTGGAAGCGCTTCTTCAGCAGTTTTTGTGTTAATTCTTGATCCAGAACAACAACACTACAAAGTGAAGTCTCAAACATCACATTCACCACTGCTTCTGACGCTCTAATGCAGAAAAGTTTCATAAAAGAGGTTTTTATTACTGAAGGACAGTTGTTTTAGATTGCATTAAGTACAGTGGTTGCTATTTTCATGGTCAGTCAGTACACATCCTCAAACTATTCTCAGATGTGGAAATAACACAGAACAGTTTACTTTTAGTTACAACTGAAATTGCCATAATTATGCAGTATAATATTAGAATTACACGTAATGTCCCATCTTGCCCTCAGCAGACACTGCGTCTGCTTGAAAAGTCTGCTTACATTTAATGTAACAGGAGTTTTCGCTCATTTCACTTAGTTTTATGAGACTTGAGAACCACTTCCTCAGTGAGTCGAGTGACTGTGTTTCACGTCTCAGGAGTGTTGAGATGGCTTCTGATTTAGCTCTGGCCACTTCTGACCACGTCAAGCATCATAACTGTTTCCTGTGGTCGCGTTCTTCACACCATATTGGCAGAGTCTAACCGTCACTCTTATGATATCATGCTTTTGCAAGCCATATTTAAAAGGCTGGTTTACGAGTAGAGCAGTAATCACATTATTTTGCTGGTGTATGGTTGGTTTTTCCATATCTGGTATATAAATAATGCTGGCCGTTCGGCATCCACTGTCATTTTAGTGGTGTTCAGTCAATTATGGTTGATGTTTTGCAGGCACTCAGCTGCAGTGTATGTAAGCACAGGTTAGCATTTCATGTCTAATACAGATGTTCACCAGGAAAATTACTTGTTTTTTCCATAACGTCATTTAGTTGATGGGATGAATGTGATGCTTAATGTCTGTAACAGAACATGTGAATTTGACAGGAGGCCCATCTGCCTGAACATGGTTATTGTATCTGACAGATTTATGCATTATCTTGGCAGGTTAAGTGCTTGAAAACCTTAAATATGGAAGATCTGAATGAGAAAAAAAAGCAAATATCTTTCAGCATTTGCTTTGGCTCCAGAGTCTTTGGCTGATTGAGGAGAGAAGCAGCAAAAGGCACTTAGCTGCAATAAAGAGCTATTGATGACTGCAGTGCCTCATAGGAAGCTGAGGTCACGCCTTGGGCTAGCTTTTCTTCCACAACATGTTTTTGCTTCTTTCATCGCCCTTCTTAAAACCTGAAACGCTGGAAGTAAAACTTGTGATACATGTAAGAACACAACCGAATAATCCATCACGTCATCTTTCTATGAAGCCCAATCGGTTGGTGGTTCGGTTTGGCCAATTTTCAAAATTGTTAGATTTGTCTTGTCTTATCATAGCTTTGTTGACAATGGCGGTCAGTGCAGAAACCAAGCTTTCACCTGCTGCGGCTGTGACACCTTTTTGACCACTTGGGGGCAGCACAACAAGCTGAAAGCACATTAACACACCGTGTTATCGCTTGGCAAGGTCGATATGGTGAACGTGTTCGCAACCAGTCACAGGTTTACACATCCTGCAGATACAGGGCGTTCATCTGGAGTCATGTTTCTAGTTACATGATGGATGTTTTGGTCTCTGCTAACTCCTGAGGGAAATATCTGACTCAGTTATCTGCTAAATGCTGTGTTCACCAGCTTGTCCTGACGTTGTCTGTCTGCAGTTTGTTGCCGGGTAGTTAATGAACGGTGGGTTTATCAGAGCTTTTTTAGCTGCTGGGCTAAAACAGCGAAGTTGTGTGGGCGTAATAACAAAACAATTAAGTGAAACACGGTGAAACGCTGAGAAGTGCAGAGTCGGGTGATGATTCTCGGAGAGTTTCTCATTTTGAGCGACCCCTCTCACATGACACGTCATCTTTTTGTCTATTGTTCATAAAAGACATTGATTCAAGCACCTTTAATGTCATGACATGCAGAGGGACATTTCGGCTATTCAGCTACTCCTGATAATGCATCACATCTGTCAATACTGCGCAAAAGAGCTGGACTTGCATATCTAACCATCTACCCAGTTATATGATATACAATTACATTATGTCTGTATTTCAACTAAATATATATTGTATTTTTTGGAGACACATCTGTTTTACAGTTCAGTGCAGATGAATTCGACTTTTGTTTCATTCTATTAGAGTAAATGTGTTATTCATCTGGTAAATTTATTAGATTTCATGACGGCACCGTATGCTGTTCACAGCCTCACACATGATGCATACAGATCACATGTGATGCATATAGATTACGTATTGTGCACAAAGACCTGGCACAGGTGAAGCAGAATTGCTTGTCTTGTACTCTACAAGGTAACAGAGGGTTTGGGGCGAGTATGTGGACGTCTGGGGATGTGGACTGTACCATTTTGTGGTTCTATATGGCAGCATACAAGCAGCAGTGCAGAGCAGAGAAAGGGGGGCTGGTTCAGCCGCATCACACCTCTGATCATGCGGCAACATGGCTCGGGATGTGCTGCCATGGCAACCGTCTTCCACTGACCCACTGATGGGCTGCCTTGTGTGTCAGTGTGATAGCTGCTGACGGATGTATGTGTGGAGGATGTGCATGTGCGCACTGCAAACCGCTGGTTTGGTGTGTGAGATGGAGGGAAACGCAGGAAGAGAAAATTAGAGACAGAGCGATGAAAGCTGCGCTCACATGGACGATATTTCCTCAACCCGACTGAAAGCTACAGATTAGAGATCCCACCTCAGATGTTTACATGGATGCTAAATGATGTGATCTGATAAGATGTGTGTTTACGTGCCCTGAAGCAGTTAGCATATTTTTGAATGGGATTTGGCTTGTTCTGTCGGCCGCTATGCCAAATTCCCTTTGAAAGTAGGATCATTTTACATTTCTTTGCTTGTAAAATAAATGTACACATCTAACAGTTTGTAAAACATGATAACTTGTGATGCAGATAGATTGACAGAGAGAGACACTGGAGTGAGGAAGACAGAAAGACTGGTGTGAGGAAGGCATGCTAACTTAGCTCATTCTCTCTTTGGCACTGTGGGGGAAAGCTGTATGCCTCTGAAGCTATTATCGAGCTATTGTTTATATTTCCATTGGCAGCCTTGTATTTCCAGGATTCCCAGTAGCACTGGTAGTGGAAAATTATTTAATTCCAGCAATTTTCCCAGAAATCTGATATCCTGTATTACTGACCCAAAGAGAACAAACACATTTAATTCAAACCACACAATTGCACGTTACAAGCAAACATGACATATATTTTTACGCCTCGCAAGCACTGAATGCACATCAAATCTCTCGTTGCCTACATTACTGTATATCATAGATAAGCCCTTGGCTTAGTTGGCTCCTCTGGCAATGTCGTTTCCATGGTAACCATAATAAAGCTTTGCCCAGTGGATCTTCCAGAGCTCGGTGTGTTCAGTATGAAAGCATGTGTTGGTAGTTTTCTAAATATTGGAATACTTTACAGCCTCACTCATGGAAACTATGTGCATCGACAAATGCATTCTGTAACGCGCTGCAGTCATCTGATCCTGGATCTGTGCTCCCGGCAGTCTGCACTCAATTTCCCTTTCCTGCCCCGGTCGAACCTTTCTATAGTCACTGAGTGCTTCCCTAACTACTGAGGCCTCACACGTTTTCTGACCCACTTAAACCCATCTGTAAAAAAAATTTGGGCTTTGGCATCTCTGCGCCGGTTCTCTGCAGGCGCTGCTGGGATTACAGTTTAGTGAGGTCACTGCTTGGGTCAGTCCTTTATGGGCTATGGCTCTGTAAGAAGGGATGTTGTTTTCTTGCCTCTGAAAGCTCCACGCACACGCTCATGGACACATGACGTCATCCACTAATGACTTTGAAATGCTTTTTTTCAGGTTGAGTTCATTTGTTATTTGCATATGTTTTGAAACGGGTGAAGGAATAGCAGCAATAAAGCGCACTCACCATTAGACCCTGCTGTGTTACTGTTACCCGCACATACAGTGCCCACAGGCTCCCGCTGTCAGCAGCTCAAACACATCTGGGGTCAATATGCAGCTTCCATTCTCCAACAAGGGTCAGTAAAATACTGGATCTAGAAGGCCCCCCCCTACACCAAACCCGCCTCCACCTTCACCAGCATCTTCAGCCACGTGTGTAACAGGCCATTACAGCAGCACCCCAGGGAGTATGAATCATCCCTGTATCATGTCTGCGTGTGGTCGTCCGGGTGTGCAGTTTGGATTCCAGCAGTGGATAATACTCAGCCCCAGGTGGAAAATATGATACTGTTTTCACATTTAAAAGAATAAGATAATACATGTGAATCACATGGTACCAGTTAATCCATCACCACCCATTCATCCCTGTGTTTGTTTGAAGTTGGTGCAAAAATGTCAGATTATCTGCTTAAAGTATGGCTAATGAAGTCTGGTTGGGCCAGATTAGTAGTTAATACACTGCTTTATGTTTGATGTGGCTCAGCTTCAGCTGGGTTTGTTGATACTGAATGTGCATTACTCAGACAGACAGCAAGCGGAGTCAGTTCAAAGTGTGAAAGTGCCAAATCCATCAAGCTGATATGAGTTTGTCTTGTTGTAGAGTTGTACTGGTTCTCCCATGAAACCACCATCGCCGAGAGCTCCGTAACAACTGCTTTCTGTATGAAGCTTGAGCAACTACATGTGCTGGCTACCCCACAGGATTTCTGGTGCCAGTGAATGTGGTTTGTGAGTCATCATATTTGTACAATTTGCTTTGTTTTGTCACTGTTAACTTTACTACCATCTGCTGGATTTTAAGATATATGGCATTTAGTCCGCCATAGCCAAATGCCCCCTCGCAGTGTTAACAGAAGTTAAGAAGAATTTGTGTATCTGCCTCATGATTTGGTTTAATGGGTTCTTCCTTGGCCCACTCTACACCCTTCCACCAAGTTTCATGAAAATTGGCGCAGTAGTTTTTCCATAATCCTGCTGAAAAACAGACAAATAGACCGACAGAACGGACAGAAATCATAACAAAACAAATGCCTCTTACACTGCCAGTAACAAAGCAGCTTCATAACACCCAAACAGAAGAGCATTCCAGACAGGCCGCTGTAAATGTGGCACCGCATGAGACTGTGGGTCTCAGGATGAAGTGTGTATCAGCTGTATTGTGGCTACATCTGTAGAGGGAAGTTTCCTGTCTGAGGTCGATGGAGACTGTACATTCATTTTCCAGTCCAATAATCAGACGACGAGTCCATTTTCTGGGGCTCTGCGGAGATGAGGCGGCCGGCTGCAGACGCAGCCACTGATGCATCTCAGACCCATTTACTACACTGATGTACAGCGCCGCTGCTCTGTGATGAAAGCAGTCCAATCCTATTTGCTTAGCTATGGTCAAGCTCAATACAGATCAAAATTAAGCACCGGGAAGATCAGAGATGTGCTGAAGCAAAGCTCAGCTGGCTTTTTCATCGATGGTCCTTTTTTTTTGAATGAATGAATGTTACTTAAACAGACATAAATCACTGTTTTCCTGTGATTGTGTCTTTCTGAAGTAATTTCCCACATTGTACCATTGAACTGGAAGCACAGAGCGGAGGAACGTCTGCTCTTTCTCTGCATCAAAGGGCTGAAAATCCAGTGAAGGCCTTTTTTTTTTCCTTCAAAATGCCAAGTGCTGCTTCCTTTTGATACATTCAGAGAGTATGGTACACTTAACTGTAGCCACGGGAGGCACAGCTTTGACGCATTGTGCCTCCTGCTGGAAATCTAATGTCATGACACCATCTGTGGAGCTGCAGTTCACATTCATCCAGGTTTACTGTAATGTTTAATTTCATTTTGTATTTGTATTCTGAATGCATGGATAATAATGATTAATGTATGTTTTGTGGTTGATTATACATGCTATACTTATGGGCTATTGGACTGTTTTTTGGCTTTTGGTGAGGCCCCATATTTCCAATTAATCATAACGATACAATTCAGACAATGCAGTCTCTAATGAGAGTTTTGGAAAGGCTTTTTCATTTTCCAACATGGCGGTACCCCTGTGCACAAAGCAAAGACCATGAAGAAATGACTCTCCAAGTTTAGTGTGGAAGACTTCACTGGAATGCACAGATCCCTTACCTCGATCTCATCCAAGACCCTCAGGACGAACTGGAACAACAAGGTTGGAAAGAGCCAGGCCTTATCATCCATCGTCAGTGCTCAGCCTCGTTAAATGCTCTTGTGGATGAATGGGAGCAATTCCTGCAGCCATGTTCCAAAATCTTGTGGAAAGCCTTCCCAGAGGAGCGGAGACTGTTAGATAGAGTCAAATGAGCATCCAGGCTGTCATTGTCCACCTGGCCACATACCATACACATGACCATGCATCATGTATTTGTCACTTTCAAAGTTTTTCACCCTGGTTCACCGCTTATTGTCGAAAATGCTGATTTTCCAGTCATGTTTCAGCTGTAATTCAATTTCCTACCAAGTAGCTGCCAATTTGCACTAAATGTTTAAAATACATCAAGATGGGCCTTTAGAGAGCTTGAGATTTCATTCCTCTGCCATTCATTCCCTCCAATATAGCTTAAAATAAATTTCTAGACTCACACGTTTGCAGCATGGTTCACAGCGCCGGAGGCAGACGGGGCTGATAGATCAAACGCCACCGCGGTAAAGGTCAGATCGTGGAAACGGTTACTCGTCCGGTAACCTCAGTGAAACGAGCGAAGGTCGCCGTGGTGCTCTGACCTCTCACAGATGGGCTGAATCTCTGTTTTAACGGTTTGTAAATAACCCGACGGGCCGCCTTAATGCTCAACTGTCCACCTAAGCAAACATGCAGAGATGTTTCTGACACAAGCCGTTTGGTTATCAGTGCAGGGCAGCTGTTCCCGTGCAGCACAAACATGACTCCAAGGCTTTTTAGACGAGCGCTTGTTTAGCAGCTGTGTGGCCCGGCTGAAATAAACAGGGGAGGTGGAAAAAACGCACTTCTTCTTTTGTACCGTAAACAATTTGTATCACCATTCCAGGCGAGGAAACAAGCATCCGGGGTTTTGCTTTGAGATTTGAAAACAAAGTAACCAGCAGGTAATCAAACAGAAAAGGTTTATGATTTTTTTTTCTGTGAGGAAAGAGCAACAGGCAGAGAGGCGTAGATCTTTTTCAGATGATGATCAGAGTGACGGCAGACGCAGACACAACAATCTTTTATCCAACCAGCATCTCATTCTGTTAAAGATATTTTGGGGAATGCCTGCATGCCTGGTACACGCACACACCGACAGCAAACAGTTGTTTAATTTTGACAAAAAGTAAAACCACAGTCATTTTAAATTCCGCTTAAGCTGACTCTGTGTTTATATTACAAAATGTGGCCTGATGTGGAAAAACAGAGCGAGCCTCAAAACTGTAATACATCACGAGGGTCAATAAGTTCCTACGTTTGGGGTAATAACGTTTGACAATCCTAAAGCGCTTCGGTTTGCTTTATCTGCTCTGTCATGAATCTCCTGTTCATGCGGTTTGGTCAGGTACAATCCTCTGTCACACCCCGTCCACATCTGTCCACATCTGTCCAGTGTGTGGGACTCTCCTCGGCCCACAGAGCCTTTACCTCCCGGATGAGTTTACAGAGCCCAGATCTGGTGAGATCATGCCCGTGAGACTGTTCCACTGCTAATGAGAGGGGGAGGGAGGTTTTCCAAGGCTACTCATGCCCCGCTGGAGGTCCTCGTGTCATATGTGGGTTTGTGGTCGCCCTCGCAGTGATTCAGGCTTTACCTTGGACTGAGTTTTTCCAGCCAGGCCCGAGAGGGTAATGAATGAGCACGGAGCATGTTTTATTTTAAAGGACGTTCATCATGCTGATAATCTCTTTAATGTTATAGAAAGTCTGACTCTCAGAGAGGTTTTTTTTAAGTCTTTGTCCAATTATCGGTCAGTTTAAACAGTGACTCACTCACTGTGAAGAAAGACTAATTCCAATCACGAAGATTTGCATTTGTTGAGTTTGAGATGGACCAATCGCTGTTAACACGGGAGCTGTTAGTGACTCTGAAGTTCATACAAACAATAAGCTCCATTCATAGCAGCACTGTGCTTTAATATCTGCCCAGTTCTTATGGCTAAACTGGGAACGTTTCCTACAGCAGAGGTTGAGCAACATGGGCTTCCCACTGGAGTACTGCCTTGTAAATTAGACTAACTTATGACTCTCGAGAAGGCAAACTCATTTACAAGCAGCTGGCATTTGCTGGTATTACCTTTTTAATATTTATATTTATTTTTTTCTGTAACTGATGTGGCTAAAGTCACATAACAGCCCATCTCAGTAACACCCTTCACACCGGCCCCATACTTACAGTTTCTTTGTAAATTAAGATTTTTGCATCCAAAACATATGAAGAGCTTATAAAACGTGTATTTTGTATGAAGTAAACTACACGCAGTATGTACAAGCTGAAGGATTTAGTGGATTAATCCATCAGTCAAATGACAGAAAATGAATTTGCAACTATTTTAATAGTCGTTTGCCATTTTTAATGCAAAAACATGGTTCCAGTTCCTCGTGTGACCATTTGCTGCTTTTCCTTTTAATTATTTTAATAATTCAGCTTTATTTTAAGAATTTTGAGGTTTGGACTCTTGGATGTTCCAAACAAGCATTATGAAGGTGTCGCTTTGAGCTCTGGGTAATTGTGCTGACACACTATTTTCCTAATTTTTGCAAACCAAACAATTGATTATGTGAGAAAATAATCAGCAGCTTAATCTATAATGTTAAGAAGGATTAGCTGTCAAAAATGAGCTCCACTACAACCAACTTCAGCAGCAAAATCCTGCTTTTACATCAAGAGTAATAACAATCTGATGATATAATATATGACAGTTTATTAGAGTAGTTTTAATACTTCAAGTACTTTTTGCTGATTATACTTACATGCTTTTACTTGATTAGCATTTTTTTATGCAGGAGTTTGACCTGAAGTGTTTTTACAGTGTGTAACCGGCACTTCTCCTTCAGCAGAGGATCTAATTCTTCCTCCACTCTTTCTTTATGAGCACTCAGATCAGCGGCTGCTCGCTGCAGAGTCGCACCATCATCTCACAAAGGACCATCAGGGTCTCTGGTCTCGTCATCCCTGCTTCTTTTTCCTTTTTTTATGAGAGGGGGGTGTTGCCTGTCCAGTGGCAGACCGCGTCTCTCTGCTCGCTGAATGGGAGAAAAAAAAGGGGGTCTTTGGTTTGCGGAGGACATGAATTCGAATCTCGGCTCGCGGACAATTGAAGGAAGTTGCGCTCATCAATAATCGGTCACAAATGAGCGGTCGGGTGTTGATCGGGAAGGTGCCTCCTCTGCAGTCGGTGCCAAGAGCCAAAAGGAGTTTACTTTTCACGACAAGGTAATGATGATGTTTCATTACGGGGTTAACGCTGCACAGCTTTTTTAAAGTTGTGGATTTTGATTGGATGCGACACTAAATACATAAAGTTTAACGTTGACGGTTGTTTCTTCTATAGCGGCCGTGGTCTAATAGCGTTACGCGCTGATTTTAACTCATTCTGAACCCGACCTGGCTTTTGACTAACGGAACAGTGTAGTAACATTAGCCGATTAGCTACTCTTGAGTAAAGGATGAATTCGGCTTCTTTCATTACTTTTTTTCACTTGAATAATGAAATACTGAAATACTTGCACAATGCAATAGAGTTCAGTAGGTAGTTCTATGTCTTTTTACTTGAACTTCTATTTTGAAAGAGTACACGTGAGCATAATGATGAAAGGGACCTATGTTGACTCTGATTTGGCACCAGAAAAGATAACATCTGTGGAAACACATTTTCATTCTTGGAGGACATTGCCGCCACCGCAGCTATCTGCATAATAGAGGATGTCTTCACCACTCGCTCGGCCAAAGGCATGCACCACAGGAGCTCTGTGTTTGCTGTCCTTTGTGCAGAGAATATACAGCTCCAGGAGTGAACTGCAAGATGCATTCTTCTCCCTGTGTGCTGTTACATCTGGTTTTACAGCTGCATTAGGATCAGCTTATATATGTATCAGCTCAATGCTTTGTGTCTGTAAAATGTCATATGTGCTTTTTTCCCTGTTCATCTGTCTGTGCAGTGGGCTGCGCCATGTCCGTGTGTGTGCATTTTTAGTGGTGCTGTTAGATCCAGGTCCAAGTCCGGACAGTGATTGTAAGGACCCCACCCTGCTCTGCCACACCAATCATCCCTCAGTCTTCTTAAATCAAAACATTTTCCCAGCAACCCAACTCGAGTAATAGCGCGGACACACAAATCAGAGGGATGTTGGAGTTGTGCCACAGAAAACAACAAGTTAATTGCCACCCTATGCATGAAGTATGCACTTTGCTGGTGTACTCCCACCCTCTCCTTGTCTGGATTTCACCTCTGAGAGCAGACAGTTTGGCTTGTAACATCAACAGCCCACAGGCCCTCCTGCCTCTTCTGAGGCTGACATCCCTGTGGGGTTATTCACAGCCCCTCTGTCGCCCCTGACAGAGGTGGTATTGTTCAAACATACCACAAACATCTGGGCTCAGTGAAAATCAAAATTATCCCCCTTATTGAGGGAATGTACGCGAGAACATTTTAAAAATCTCAAATCAAACATTAATCTTAGCCTTTTCCCCGCTCAGGTCTAACTTCGCCCCTGAGGTCCGCGGCTACAAATCACAGCACCGAAAAGTTGCTTTTATGCATCAGAATTCTCACAGCCGCTGCAAAGTGACAGGATAAGCTTCTTCAATGTTTTACAACTGCGACTACAACTCGGCTGCAGCCATGTGATTAAGTCCAATTCTGAACGTGTATGGGCCATTTTTGTCTCCCTGTATTTTTCTGTGCAATTCCATCTTCCGTGCTTCTGCTAATTGCAGGCTGCAGACCCACAAAGAGCATTTTCAGCTCAGTGGGGAAAGCAAAAGAAAGGGAAAAGAACTGATTCAGCTCAGGCCATGACTCAGCTTTAAAGGGTCTTATTAATTTACCTTTTCCACTGTGCCACATTTTGGTGCGCCAACATAAATTTGATTACCACCTGTGTTTGCCAGTGGTAATGGCGGGGAACGCAATTCTACAAATCTGGGTTGGACTGGCATTTAGCTCTCTGGAGATGTGATTTTTAAATTCAGCACGGCGTTATTGCTCTTTTACAGCACATAAAGAAATGTTTTACTCTTCAATTTGAAACTCCCCTCGGACTCCGAATTGCTTTGTCCACCCGTGACGTTTCGGTTGACTGAGAGGCCACTCCTCATGTTGAACTCCACACTGTGATCTGCATTTTAAATGTATTCAAATAGGAATGCATCCAGGGACTTGATGCCTTGTGAGCAGTTTCTCTGGGCTGTCCCTGCCTTCCTCACACCGGGGGCCAATCTGGCAGCATCTGTTTCGGGGCGACGCAGGACTGCAGTGTCGGGTGGAGGGAAAGGTCAGGGAGGGTTTAGAAGCCTGTCACTCTGATTTCTCCTCATCCTGCGTCTTTAGAGCATACCAGACCGCTCTCTAAACCCTGAGCTGTCAGCCGCTATACTTTTTATTCGGCATGATTTATCAGCATATCCTGTGAAGTTTCCCCTTGAAGCTACAGCTAAAGATTACAGTGTGTTGGCCCATGTTTAAAAACTCCTGGCTTTGCTGTCATGGTGATTTATTCAATTATGGTTAAACTAATATTTTTGTTATCTTAAAACAAACCCCGAACTGACCATTTTCTGATGACTGCTCATCGTGCCTTTTACAAATAGTTGTAGTAATAGTTGTGCTGGTTTTAGCTTTATTCACATTTGTACTTGAAATTTGTTAACTGTGAAGAAAGTTCCAAACACAAGAATCAGGTTTACGAAAAAGTGAAGCGACTCAAGGATAATGATAACGTCTGAAAAAGGATATTTAGACAATTTTTATGTAATCCGGAACAGTTGCAGATTCTGGATTTGTAAAATTAATAAATTAAAGCATCTGGCACCATAATCATGTATGCTGGGTTTACTTACCAATAAGCCAAGTATTGGTCTTTGAAGTGCTTAAAATCAAAGTTATTTGATATGGAAATACCAGAAAATATTTTTTAAAAGCTTTGTAATGAATGCATTATGATATAGGATGTTAGAAAATTAGTGAAAAACTCATATGTCATGTCATTGTAAGTGAAAGATCCACTCTGGTCCAGCTCTGGTCAACATATGGCCTGGAGCTCTGATGCATCAGCTGAATGGAAGCAGCTGCAGCCATGTTGGAATTACCTGCTTGTTTGAGCACGTGGCCACCTCCAGAGACAGCTCACTGCACACAGATGGACGTATCACTGTTGCTGCCAGCCGTCGCTCCCCACCAGCACTGATTTCTGCAGCTTTACATTTTGTGCATTCACATGGTTGCCATTTACTTGGCAACGGCTCTGATTGGTCGTCCTGTCTTGTTTCAGCTGGGACGAGAGCAGCTCCATCAGCAGTGGACTCAGCGACGGTGACGGCGATGGCTCGGAGAACCTCAGTTCAGAGGAGTTCAACGCCAGCTCCTCCCTTAATTCCCTCCCAAGCACACCCCTGGGATCCAGACGCAACTCCTCTGTTATGGTGAGCTGAAATTCTATACCCAACAGGCTGTGACAACGTTTGGCTTTCCGTTATCTTGTTCATTTTGCAAAAGCAATGCTAAAGACAGCAACCAAGACCTTTTGCATGAAGCATTTTCAATGCTTGACTCTGTGATTTACTTTGTATTGTGTGTTAAATGCGAGTCCTTTGTTTTTACAAGGCCACAGAAAGACACCACAGACTTCACCTCTGTCATTAAAATGAAACTGAAGAGAAACAGAATCTGTCATACTGCAATAAATCTTCACTGTGGCAGTTCTCTGTTTGTTCTCTGCAGAAAATTACATGTAAACTTCCGCAAGTTCCTCTGAAACTTAAAGCCCCTTTTCACTCAAAAATGTGCTTTGCTTATTGTTGCTTCGCTTGGATGTTTGAGCTTCACGCTGCAGGATGATGTACAATATGTGCATGAGTTTGACACGGAAAGATGTTTTCGGGTTCATCGGCTGTAGTGTTCTCAGCCTGAAGTGATGTTCTGCATCGAGAACAAGCTTGTGAGGCAGGTGACTTCTTGTGTTTAGTAGTTAGAGTTTTTAAATCAGCTATATTTGTGTGTTCCAGCCCGTCCTCACCAGAAAACGGCCATATAGGTCGCCTGTGCAAGTGGGCTATTATGACCCACATTTCCGTTTATTGTCAGCCTGCGACCTCTAGTGGTCGTAGTAATTATGACGGGAGCAAAAGAGCAAAAGAAGTCACGTGACGTAGTGCAAAGAGCAAGAAAGTCTGCTGTTTGTGTCCCGTGTGAAACCAAAACTTAGCGTCGACTCATTTTAACTTGCGTAATGTACTTAGAGGAACGTTTATAACCCAAACTGGGATCTTTTTCTGAACCTAACCAAGCAGACTTGGTGCCTAAATCTTAACCAAAATGCAACTGTTTCATGTTAACCACAAGACGACTACAGTCTGGTACAATGAAGGTGTGGTACGCCTTTCGCTGGTGTTCTCCAGTGGTCATACATGTTGTTCTGGGAGTCATTGCCAGTAGACATATTCAGTCATTTACATATGAGGACATGTTCATATATTCTGAATTTTTCAGTAAGGGAGAAGGAGTAGATTTAGGAAATCTGAACAAGGTAAATTAGCTTTTTTTGGGGAAGAAACACATCAGTCACAAGTTCTTATTTGAAGCAGAGTATATTTATGTCTTTAAATGTGATGAAATTCGTGTTCCCTTTGGATAAGTAGTATTTGTTTTTAGCTTGTCCACAGGTAAACATTTTGACTCTTCGCTAACTTACAGATTGCTCAGTAGGAAGAAATGAACATTAGTGCTCCTCAATGAGCCATCTGTCGCTCTATATCACATTAATAAGGTGCCAAGAAGCAGCATGCCCAATTTTGTCCTCAGTGCCACCTCCTCAGTGCACCACATGACATTTTTTCTATTACAGTGTAGCTGTCTTTTCTTTTTTTTTCATAGAAAAGGGCTCAAGCTCTTCTCCATTCTTTCATTTTCCTTCTCATTCTTCATTGTGTTGATTTATCCCTGAAAGTGTTAAATCCATAAACACTTTTTTTTTCTTTCCTTTGTCTTCCTCTGTGGTTTGCTTTAATCCGCTCGGGGCACATCGGCCCATCTCTCCCTCCTTCCCGCTGGAATGCAGCTGAGATGAAGCAAAGATTACAGAGAAAAGTCAATTCCATAGATAACACAGAGCATGACTGATGGTTCCCCGCGCTGTGCCTCTTCCCTTCCTCCCTCTGCAGCTCCGCACTGACGCGGAGAAGCGCTCCCTGGTGGAAAGTGGGCTCTCTTGGTACAGCGAGGACGGCAAAGCCAGCCACAAGCTCAACAGCTGCAGCTATGACACGGGGAGTCTCAAGGCAGAGGCCCCCAGCAAGTGGAGGAAGAAGCCTCCGAGCCTCAGCGAGGATTCGGGGGTTAA
Source organism: Chaetodon trifascialis (assembly GCF_039877785.1). Taxonomy (NCBI): domain Eukaryota; kingdom Metazoa; phylum Chordata; class Actinopteri; order Chaetodontiformes; family Chaetodontidae; genus Chaetodon; species Chaetodon trifascialis. The sequence goes on along the minus strand of NC_092058.1, from coordinate 7,941,714 downwards.
AGGAGAGCTGAAGAAGCCTCAAAGTTTGGGTCAGCCGGGAGGTTTCAAGAAGGGTCGTAATCCTCCTATAGGCGTCACCTCCCCCATCACCCACACCTCTCAGAGCACGCTGAGAGTCGCAGGTGAGGTCTCATGGTATATTTCTCAGCCTGTCTTAGTCCTCTCCCGTAGAAATGCATCTCTGCCATTGTTGACTTGTTTTAACTACGAAATCTGTGTCATCCATTATGTCTTTGTATGCTGGATCCAAATGTAAAACAGAGCCTGTTTGTAGAGCAGCCAAGGCGGATATCTGCTCAGTGTCAGGGTGAATACAGAAGTGTACGCCTTAGCGTAAGCCAGGTTTTGATTCTGCAGCACAGCACAGTGTACTGATGGAAAAATACACCATGAAATCCATTTCACTGAAAGAATAAAATCTCAGCTTAAAGGCTGGAGCCTTACATGTGTGCAGAGACACAGTGTCTGCCATCTGCAGCAGCTACATCTGTTTAACTCCCAACATAACATGCCACCATTAAACAATAGGTTAAAGTGAGCTCTAGCATCAGCATTTCTCGGCCTTTCATTTTAATTTCCTCAGCTTTAAGCATGAGTGAAGTAGATCTGGCTGTGTGCATTCTGGCTGCAGCTTTGCAGGGAGAAACCTCTCAGCAGATGCATTTTTAAGGTTTAGAGAGTGAGTGAAGAGGTCAGAATGCTTTTATGAACATACTTTACCTTCAGCCTTAAATCCAAGTTAAAAAATCCAATTGGACCCTTTTACCCTTTTAAAGGATCCTTCAACCTCCACATACTTACTTTCATGATCTGTAAGAGGAGATTTTGATTGATTTTATCACTTGGATTATCACAGACTCTGACCCTTTTAAGTCAGTGGGCGAGTCACACGCGACGTCATGGGCACATAAAAGCTCTCAAAGTAAATACAGATGTTTCATGCTTATAGTCAACCTCAGCTGGAATGACGTGCACATTTACTGCAATGTGAAGGTGTCTAGTTAAAGAGAAATAATGTGTGACATTGCAGATTATCCATTTCAGTTTCAGTCATTTAAGTGGGGCTGTTGTCGTTTCTGCCAGCTCGTTTACTGGTTTTACTGGGCCATCACCCCATCCAGTCTGTGAGGCTTATTTTCCTCAGGGTCATGGTGGAAACAGAGCAGCACAAACATTCGTCCTGCTTCTTCTCATCATTTAAATGTGTGTATTTCTCATTCAAATTCCCATAATGTTGCTATTCAATGCACACCTATGTCTTTCTTTATGTAGCTCCTAAAAGTGAGAAGCCACTGGATAAATCCAAGATGTCCATCAAAACTGCTGGCCTACAGCGGTCTCGTTCAGATGCTGGCAGGGATCATCACGGAGAGCACCGCAAGCCCCCGTCAGGTTTAGTTAAACCCACTGCTGGAACCTCCTTTGGCTACAAGAAGCCACCGACAGCCACCGGTACCGCCACTGTTATGACAGCAGGGGGCGCCACCATCTCCAGTGGCTCTGCTACTGTGGGGAAAACCCCCAAGTCATCTGGCATCCCCATGAAGCCTATGGGAGGAGGAACACCCTCGGGTCGAAAGAACAGCTTCGATGCCAGCAGTGAGCAAAGCTTCCTGGGGCCAAACACCCGAAACAGCATTCAGTACCGCAGCCTGCCTCGACCGGCCAAGTCGAGCACGCTCAGTGTGATCGGTCGGCCCGCGCCCCGGCCTGTCAGCGGTACCATCGACCCCAGTCTGTTGAGTCTGAAACCTGTGCCCATGGCCTCCACGGGCCCCCGGGTTAAAGAGCCTGGGAGCTGCAGCAGTAAGGTGGCCAGTCGAACGAGCACAGGCCCTGTGAACCAGACGGACCGAGAGAAGGAGAAAGCCAAGGCCAAGGCTGGGGCCGCTGACGTAGACTGTGGTTCTCTGAAAGGAGAGGAGGCTCAGTCCACAGGAGAGGCTGCCATCAAACTGCACGGCCTGAGACGGACCAGCAGCAGCAAATACCCCGAACTGTCATCGCCCACCACACCGAGGTCTTTAAATATTACTTCATACAAATTAGAAAACCCCTGAACAGACTAGCTAGTGTATCTAGAGGTGACACATTTCCCTCAGACATGTAGGTACAGGAACTGGTTTTATATGCTCAGGATTGCCCCACCCCCCCACCACCACCACAGTACAATGAAAGTACATGATTAAAAAATGACATCTTAAAAAATTCACCAGCGATCTCTCTCTCTCTCTCTCCACAGAGTGTCCCAGTCACTCTAAATAATCTGCAGATGACACTATGAACAGTTTTTAATTCAGCTGCTTTCAATCAATCAAAGAAATGGTTTAGAAGAACTTTTTTTTTTTTTAAGATTCATGTGGCTTTTGAAATTTAGAGGCAGAAATCTGAAACCTTGCACACATTCTTCACCTCCTTCACCTTGTTTCTGCAATTTAACGTCTCTTTTCATGCTTGATCTCCAGGATGCTGAACACGAAGTCTCTGGGTCGTCCACCCAGCTTGGCCCACCTGGACAAAGTCAACTCCAACAGCCTCGACTCCTGTGTGACCATCCAGGACCTCCCCCCCAAAGTCCCCCCATATTCCAAGCTGCAGGACTTGGCTGGCACCCACACCTCCACCCGCCTCACCCCCAGCCCAGCGCCCGTGCTCCACATCGATTCCCCCGGCTCCTACACTGACAGCATGAGTCTGAGCGGGTCGCCGCTGCTCTACCCCAAGCTGTCCGGCATGCACCGCAGCATGGAGTCCCTGCCCCTCCAGATGAGCGTGCCCTCCAGTGCGAGGTTTGTCAAAACTGAGATGCACAACAAGGAGGATGCGGGTCCGGGAACCTGGGGTGCCGGAACCAGGACGTCCCTCAACCTCACGGACGGGTGAGCCTCATCTCAATCGGTGTCTGTCTGCTGTGTCTGAACTTGTATTTCCTCCTTCATTTGCTTCTTCAATGTATGTTGTTGTCTTGACTCTCACACAGATGATTAAATCAATTGTTCTGCAGACTAATTGATGCATAAATACATATCTGTTACTCACACTGATCTTTTAAAAGAGTGAATATAGAGAAAATTAGTGTTTTGAGTAAAAAGCCCATCTTCCTATGAACCAGTGCTGGCAGACGTAAGCTCATTCATCCTGGCAGCTGATAGTCAAACTTAATTTGCACTAACTGTTTCAGTTTGAAGCCATTGGGCTGTACGTTTCTTGGCAGCAGACATATTAGCGCACCATAATTTACGCCCCTTTTCCGGGAATGGAAACCCTGACGCATCATCTCGAAGATGGAGGGCCGCATCCATCAGAAGATTTCTGTTCGTCAAGGTGGAGATGGACTGAATTCTTTTCTGCCAAAGGACTGTTCTTTTAGGCAATCCCACGCTGTGTGTATGAAAGTGCCCAGTGTGCCATATGGCCTGCGTGTGCAGAAAGGATTAGAAAATAAACCCATGAGATGAGATACTCGGGTGCAGGTGCTAAACACAGCTTAGCATTACAGTGTTCAGTGGCTGTTAATTCTCTATTAATGCTGTTTTTCTTCTCCTCTTTGCAGCTTACAAACGGACAGAAACACCTTGCCGAAGAAAGGCTTAGAGTACGTCCGAACTGCTGTTGTCCAAGCCTCCGTTTAATCTCTCCCACTGTGATGCGTCTTCGTTTAAAATGACCTCTCTTTTCTCAGACGCTATGGCTCGAGCCTGTCAGACAGTGATGGAAACAAACCGGGCAGGCGCCACTCCCACACCATAGTCAGCATGACGGAGAGCGACAGCCCCCCCCAGCTGCCTTCTCCCACCCGCCCGCTCCACCCCTCCTCCGGCAAGGCTCCTCTCACCAGCGTGGGTGAGTCCACTCGCTCCATTTGGCTGCCAAGTCCTAAAAGCACTCACCGTTTGAGCTTTGAAAGTAATGAGGCTTGAGTTCTTTGATAAGCCGTCCGTCTTATCTTTGATTATTACTGAGGAGAGGGACGTTAAGCTCACACTGGGGGGGAAGCCCAGCGTGTTTTTTACATTTAAGAAATATTGTCAATAATAGATCCGGATGTGTCTGACTGATGAAGTGACAGCACATTATTGTGGTGTCACATTTGATGGTGTGAATATTACTATCTCATGGATACACTCTTTTAGACTTGAGTTAAAGTGTGAAATATGGTGGAGATGCAGGCAATAGGGGGTCAAGTCAGGCTATATTTATATCTTGACTGTAGTGGAACCGAAGTGTTGCCTTTCACTGAGTCATCAGAATCCAGGTGCTATACCGAGGCGCGCGCGCGTGTGTGTGTGCGTGTGTGTGTGTGTACGCGTGTGCGCGTGTGTGTGCGTGCGAGTGAGTGTGTGTGTGTGTGGGGAGAGTTTCTCTGCTGCATCCTACAGCTTAATCATGGCTGCTCACTGTCTTTCCAAACATCTCTCTTTTACAATAGTCGCTCCGATTTCCAGCGGCACCCCGAGGATATCTCGCTCCAACAGCATCGGCCCCCCCAGCGACTCAGCCTGCAGTCTCTATGGATCCTCCCCCCTGGGCAGCAGTATGTCCCTGGCTGACCGACCAAAAAGCATGATGCGGTGTGGGTCTTTCCGTGAACCGGGGGATGATGGTGAGCCAGCTCAGCCGGCCTCCCTGCAGGGGAGTCGCCCGCCACGGCCTGAAATTAAACAAAACTGTCTGCTCGTGCAGACGTTTGTTTTCATAAACAAGATAAGCGGAGAGGAGTTTTGGTGCCTCCAGTTCAGATCGCTCATGAGTTATATGAGGACTTAAAGGTGCTGTCTGCGGCCCAAATGTAAACAAAACAGGAGGCCCAATAATTTAAACCTTCAGGGTCTCATATGATGGCTTTTAATGCACATTCCAGCACCAGACAACCACCAACTGCATGTTCTCACTGTATTTTGATGCTATAACAAAGTTTATTTACTTTGATATTATTCTGAAATACAAATACTTATTAACAGAAGTATCTATTTTAAGTAAAATTCTTCCCGTTATTGATGTGTTCTTGATTCACTTCCATTGTCCTCAGTCGTGAAAAGCTAATTTAAGCACTGCTGTTTAGCAACAGGAGGGATCGCTGCCAAATCATGATAAATAAATGATTACTAGCATTTCTAAAGTTTTTTGCATTAAATGAAAATCAGTTACTTTTAATATCAAGTCAAACGTCTCCCTTTCTTGTTTCAGTGCATGGCTCTGTGCTCTCTTTGGCGTCCAACGCTTCATCCAACTATTCCTCGGTGAGTAGACGCAGTCATTATGTATGGAATGATGTTATTTCTGCTGAGTTTAATGCTTTGTGACCTCAGTTTGAACATCATAATGTCATCATAAAACAACAGGCAAATCATAATAATTCATGGACTGTTTTGCCATGCAGAAGAACCTTATGTGCATTATATTAAAGCTTCTGCAGCTGGTACCTATTCCACATTTGTATTTCCTCATTTTCATCTCTAAACTTGAGCCGCGTCCCTTTCACTGTGGATAAGTACGTCATTTTCAGACCTGCCCCTAAAGTCCCCTGTTTATTGTTTATTTGTTGTCACCATGCCTTCTTTAGAATGAGGAGAGGATACAAGGAGAGGTAAGGTCAGCGTGCCGTGACTGTTCGACTCACATTGTGCCATTGCTGTGCATCATCTGTCAGTCATTTCCTGCTGAAACGGGTCCATTTATCAGATTGTGTTATCGGTGCTCGGTGAAGTCTGTGACCACGGACCTTCCTCGGGAGCTCATAACCCACTTCATTTTGTTTTATCTCTAATATTCGTTTTCATTTAGCACCACCTGCTAACATTTCATAAAGCCATTTTCAGACCTCATAAAACTCCCAGTGCATGAAACAAGTGGTAAAAACCCACTGTCATCCCTTGATTAAACATTTTCTTTTGGTTTGGAGTGTATTTATCTTGCGTTTCGATTTCTGTTGCGGAGCAGTAACTTTAATATGTGTTTGCATATTCTTTTTTGAGTTACAGCACATTTCATCTCATTCAAAGCTGCGTTATCATTATCAAAACCTGTATTCATACATATATATTTGTTTGTGGTGCTGTATATAATTTGCTTGGGCGAACTTTTCAATTTGCCCGCAGCAAATCCGCAAGTTGAGGCGAGAGCTGGAATCTTCCCAGGAAAAAGTTGCTGACTTGACCATGCAGCTTTCTGCCAATGTATGTATAATTTTTTTTGGCCTCTTCTTCCAAGCTAATTTGTTAATGTGTCACTGCATGCCAGATCTTTTATCAGTCCAAAATGTAGATCACACCCTCTCCAAGTCGTTGAGTTTGTACCCCACAGAAACCCAGTTTAGCAGGTGTTTCCAATATGTGCCCTGCATTTCTGTGAGGGTGAGATGTGGGGGGAAAATATGGTGTGAATCCTTGCTCAAGAAAATGATGAGGATCAAGTGCAGAGGACTCTGGATGCCAAGGCATAACTCTGGCATCTGTCCGATTTGCAGGGAGTGAGGAGAGCTGCTCATAAGATGTCCAGAACTACACCCACCCAACCCTTTTTAAATGGTCTTTTGCAGGACTTTATCCCTTTATTTGATAGCTGACAGTGGGGAGATGCCTGGAAATGAAAGAAGGTCCCCAGTTCTGGTTCATGATCAGCACCAGAACCACAAGGCCGC